>NC_045693.1:7356012-7663036 GCF_003331165.1 Xiphophorus hellerii
ATGTTATGTGTAATATTTTGGTTTATACTCTAATCTCATACCTTGATTTTTTTTTTTACTTTTATTTCATAAAGTGATGTCATGAAAAATGTTTTTTAGCTTGAAGAAACCAGTGTATCTACATATCAGAATCAGAATCACTTTTATTGCCATTGACAGTAAACAAGTTCACAGGCTAGGAAATTGTGTTGATGTAATGACGCAAACATAAATAACTAAAAAAATAAAGTATGAAGAAGAAAAATATGCATGAATGTGCAGAGTAGTAGGTGGATAAAATGGCTGTCATGCCATTTATTACATTACATTAACTTGATGCCTTGGCAAATAACCAAATTTATGTTGAATCGTAAGACTTTACTCTTACCAACAGTCTATCACAATGATGAATCATGATGATCAATATGGATGTCGACACCAGAAAGGTGCATCAAGCAAACTGTGGAAACTGGTGTGTGTATCTGTGTGTAATATAAAACAGAGAACAGTTTTTGGCTTTTATCCCCTTCTAGACCTGTAAGATGACAATGAAATGGAGAAAAATAAGAAGGCAATTTCCAGATGATGGGATATGGAGTGATGGTCCTTTTTACTATAGACCAACCCAAACATTCACAACTTGTTACCATATATTTGTCAATTATTAGTGTATTTTTATCTAGGTGCTCTGTTATGATCTGATATTTGATATGATATGAGCTTACTATGCTTGGGGACTTTCTAAAGGAGGAATACCTGTGTTGTATTTCAGCCTTCCTTTAAAAGCCCAGACAGGATCTGTTTTCCCTGTGGTAGATCTGGGGAGTTTGCTGGTTATCCCAGTTATTACTTTTAGAGATCATCACCAAATTGTTGATTATTGGAGGAAGTTGTTCTTGGATTACACTTTTTTCATGGGGGTGTTCTTGAGCAGAATTGGCAGGAGGCACCACAGTAGATTATATCAGGATCCTTAGCTGATGGCACCACATATGTCTCATGGTGACTCACTTTGTTTTTCGATAGTTTGGGACATTTGGGAAATGATGGATTAATCAGAGGAAATGACTTGGGTCCTCTGCTGTCTATTCTTGTATGACCTGCAGAATTTTATCTGTCAATTTTGTTTTTTATGTTTGTGTGTGTAGATTGGCTCAAGCTTCCACTCACAAGTAAGCTCTGTGACTTAGACTTAGACTTAGACTTGTACTTTATTGATCCTTTGGGAAGACTCCCTCAGGAAATTGAAGTTACCAGCAGCTCCCAGGCAAAAAACAAAGATAACACACAGTAAGCAAAAGTGCAAAAGAATACAAAATACAAATTAAATGCTAAGGTACACACCAAATGTGAGTAACCATTAAATGATGTTGCTGATGGCAACATCATTTAGGTCATGAAGCTAGCTTGCAACTCCATTGTGAAGTCTACTTCACTGCAGCTGAACCCCTCATCTTGGCATTCCTGGAAAGGAAAGCCAACATGAGGGTTGAAATTTCCTACATGTGATCCAAGTTTGGTGCAAAGTAGGGCTGCTGTAAAATAATATTTTAGTAATCGAGTACTCTATAAATTATTTTTACGATTAATCAAGTAATCGGAGCTCATTCTCTCTCTCTGAAATGTTATCCACGTAGTTCCGACGGCAGAAAAACTCATGTACTCCAAATGCCGGTCCAGACGATATAACAATACATTTTGGTCGAAAAAAACCTGATGAGTGACGGTGCCGAAGTGACAGCGCTCCCCACCGCAAATAATGACCCGGGTGGAACACGGTGCGCTAAATAATAAAACATCATCTCAATAGAGAAAGTGCCAAAACGAAAATGAGTTTGTTGCTGGTTTTCTTTAGCCAAAATTGGTATACATTTTTATGAGATAATGCTCAAATTGTTTGTGTTGCAATCAGGATTTTTGGACATTTAGTTTGTACAGATGTGTTCATCTAATGCTTAAAGGGTTGGTGCGGGGTGGGGATTATTATACAGAATCCACTTTTGGTAGCTTTATATGTTATTCCCTTATCAAAAACATACCTGTAGCGTTGCTTTGATTATTTTATGCATGTTTGAGACAAATTTATTTTGTCACATTCGATATATATAGCATCTTTATAACTGAAGTAACATGATTACTTGATTGTGCTATAAAATGTATGTGCAGGAAAATACATAATATGCCAATTTAAAATGTTTTATTTCATCTGTTACCAGGGCCAAAGCATTTTAATACTCAACCTTAAGACCGTTTGACTAATGGAAATGCCAATGAAAGAAATAAAGTTAGAACTGACTGTTATGTAAAAACAGTTTATAAATGAAGGAAGCGAAAGCTGGTTGCCACCCCTCACTGTTCTTGCATATGCAGAATCTCCCATATGTATAGGGATCTGTCAGTCAGTTTCAGGGGCACAGCTGCAGCAGGGCATGGTGGGAATTAGCCTCCCATTGAGCCCTTTCTTCTGTACCCCACCAGTCTATTTCGACACCCCAGCCGTTCCTCACTTTGCCACTCATTCTCCCATCCCTTCGTCCACTCCTCCACGGGTAATCTTGTCATGAATTTTCTCCAAATAATGTGGTTTATGTGGTCCTTGTCAAGATGCGTATTTCTACTTTGATTCTCACTATATGTGCTGCAGAGAACGTGTCTTTGACTCTTGTGTAGCATAGAAGAGCCACTGTTAATCAGTGTTGTTGTCCTTTGGTCAAATTGCTCATGTTTTGGAAGACCACAATCAATGGAAGAAACAGTTTCTTCCATTGATGGGAAATTGGACATGAAATAGGGGATGACTGACAATTCAATAAAAGAAAAAGATGATAAATATGTGATCTCCAGGACTCATTTTCTGCAATCACTGGACCAGGAAAGAGGGAATGAATATGGCCGTTGCTCTGCTCCAAAGCTGCTGTCGGTCAGCTTTTGTGTATGAAAGGATTTAGGGGTTCACACCCGATTAGGGAATGGAGGATTAAATTAGTGGACTTCAAGAAAATCCCTCCGACTTTGCTGTGTTTATCTCTGTGTGGGCAAACAGCAGTTTAACTTTGCCATTAATGCCGTCTTCTGTTATCAGCGATTAAAGTACATTAAATGCCTAAATGTTTAATTGCAAGTAGGACTATTTTATATATTTTTTGCTGTTAAATTTTTGATAAAACAAATGCATAACACGTTGTTTTCAGTTATTTTACACACTGTAAACATTTCAAACTTTTTCATTTTGACAATCTATACAGTCAAAACTGAGCATAACAATATACAAGTGTACATTAAATTAGAATATTATCAAAATAAAAAAAAATAATGTAGATGGATTCATTGAAAAAGATTCTGATTGTCTTGTGACTAATGAAAACCTAAAATTCAGTTTCTCAGAATATTAGAATGTTACATAACAATAAAAATGGATCTTCTAATACATAATTTTTTTGAGCACATTACATGGACAGGGCTCCTTAATTACTTTTTTGTGACATGTACTGAATCAGCTTGTGGCTTTACTCAAGGGAGTAAAAGTTGCTTTAATGTGATGTTTAGCTCCTCTACTTTCTTGAGTCTTGTCTCATATCTTCCTCTTGAGGACAAACACTGGTGGAAAATCAAATCAGCATCTCTATAAAGTTTGTCAGCAAAGAGAAACATTTTAGAATGATTGAGAAAACATCAGTAAATGACTCAAAAAAATAATCATACTAGATTTCAAGCAATTTTGATTTTTCGCCTCTCCACTTTTCCTCCAGATTTTGGCTCCCATATTCTTGACTATATCTGTCATAGTTGATTTTATCACAGGTAAGGGCTGACAGAGACCTATACTGGCTCCCAATCTCTGTATCCAATTCAAAATCCTCCTCATCACCTTCATTATCCTCCTTAATCTGGTTCCCTCCTACTTCTCTGACCTGCTCCACCGTCGCATGCCATCCCGTTCCCTCCACTTCCTAACACGAAGAAGTGTTAAGAAGTGGAAGAGCACGATGCTACTAATCAGGCATGACAAAGCATTTTCTATTACTTGTCCCCTCTATCTAGAACTCAATCCCACAACCTTGACTGTTCTGACCTCCTCACCTTTAAGTCATCTTTTAAAAATTACTTTTAATGCCTTGTATTTTGCTTGATGTTGCTGTTGTTTTTAATCTTTATTACTATACAGCTTCTTTGCATACCATTAAAAGTACCAATGTGGGGAAATATAAGAGTGTGGATGTAGATTTACTAGTGCCACCACACTGACACATCCAGGGAACTGAGGTATGGACTCTTAACATACCGGGGTGTTCTCATAAACTGGACTGGAGCCACACACTGATGCACTTTACAGGAGGGTTAGAGCAGACTCTACCTGCCAAGGAGACTGGACTGAGGTGTTTTGGAGTACATGGGGCACTCCTGAAGACTTCTTTTCATGCAACATTTCTTTAATATTCCTGGATAAAACACGTTTAACAGCCAATTTTGTCAGGAATGACCTTTTATGGCTCCTCGTAAAGTGCCAGTAACTCTCTGCTTTGCAAATGTTAAGTCAGTAGTTTTCTCCATGATTATGTAAGCCGTAACAAGCTAGTAACATAACATTTTAAGATTTCAAACCCCTTTTTAAACTGATGTCCTGTAATCAGCAAAATATGATTTTTAGGTTTTTGTCTAATCAATATTAACCACATAAACAGAAATAGACACTTGAAATATATCACTTTGTGTAAGGAAACTGTATAATAAGAGTTTCACTTGTTGAATTGCATTACTAAAATAAAATTTTATCAATATTCTTATTTGAGATACACCTGTATATTATACTTAGAAGGGCAACATTGCATCATCGCAGCACAACGTCCCATGTCGTATTGGATTTTCCCTCTCTGTGTTTGCTGCTTTTACAATTGTGTGCACCTTTTTCCTTCATCCCTGAGAAGTTGTTGGCACCACTGGACTTGAACCTAGCTTTTGCTTTCATGTATAGCCCAGCACCACATGGCTGACCACAGACCAGTCTCAGCAAAGTCTCTAAAATAAACATCTGCACTCTCTTAAGGCGAGTATCAACATCCATATGTGGTGCTCAGGAACCTTTTTACTTTTAAAGAAAGGTCTGGGATATTTAATAACCTTGACGCTGTACAATTGGCATGAAAGGTTCAACTCTGTTTTAGAATTCATTTTTTTTAAAGAAAGCATCTGTTCTCTAAATCAGTGGGTGAACACTCGCAAAACTCAAATGCATGACCACATAATGACAGCCAAGGCCTCTGGTAGGGAGGCCGCAGTGTAGTAAAATAATGTGGTGATGGAACGAATGGTGAATGGCCAATACAGAACTACGGTTTTACTTCTTTGTTAAAGACGTCTTTATGTGCCTGATCAGCGGAACGGTCATCTTAAATAGACTGCAACAAGAAGCTTCATAAGTCGGTGTCGGAAAATCGTGGGAGAATCTGCTAGTCACTGCAGACCGGTGTTGGTGAGGAAAGAGGAGTTCTGCTCCAAATTTATTTAACAAGATCATGTCAGGTTGTAAAAGAGTTTAAGGAAATTCACAAATTACAAGGAGGGAGAATTTTGTTTATTCTAGCTCGGTCTTTTGAATGCTAATAAATCATTGAGTACTCAAGCTCAGAAGAACGAGTGCTTGATCATTACCCCAGAGGAAACTTTCCTCAGAACAAGTGAGGTTTTTAATGCTTCTTAAAGGTCACTGAAAAACTTAATTTAATGATTTAATTAATACAAAGTAAGGATTTAGCTTTCCTAAAATTTCTAAACTGACAGGTTTCTCAGAGGTTGTTAGAGAACCAGTCATGATAACTCTGGAGGAGCTGCAGAGATTCACAGCTCAGGTATGAGAATTTTGACAGAGCAGCGATTAATCGTGTATTTCATATATCTGGGGTTTTTTAAAAAGATTGCAAGAACAAAGGGATTGTTAAAATAAACCAATTACAATTAATATTTCCCGTTTTCCACAGGCCATGCAGGCATTAGTAAAGATGAAAAAAATATTCTAGTCAAATATTGTAAAATTTTAACTTACTTTTTTAAATATAAAGTGCAAGGTGTGGTGGAAAAACTATCACTACACACCTCTCGGACAAAACATAGTAGTGGCAACGTCATTCTGTGGGATTGCTTTTGTTCAGTATACAGGGGAGCTTGGTGGAACTACAGACGGGATGGTTCTGGTAGACGATCTGTCAAAGGCTTCAAAGAACAAAGCATAAAACATAGAACAAGAACTATTATGGAATGATATGTACCAAAGCATATTCATGCATTACAATGTCAAAGTCCAAACACTAGCAGCTGTAATTGCAGCTAAAATGTTGTTCAACAAAGTATTTATTAGGGAACTAATAAATAGATAAATATAATAAATATATATATTTAAGCTTCACATTTTCATTTTAAGTAATAAAAATGTTAAAATATTTCCCTTCTTCAGAATTATGCACTACCTTGTCATGTTATCACATTAAATTCCTGAAATAAGTCTGTGGTTTGAAACAATATCAATAAGTTCAAAGGATATGAAAACTTTTGACAGACATTAAAAGATCTGTAGTTATGAACTCAACATAAACACACAACGAATATTATAGTTATTCAATGTGAATTCCACAAGTATTACTTATTCAAACACAGGTATTTAAGAGTATTTAGAAAGAAAAATGATATAGAAAACCTAAATATTAATCTAAGAAGAAAATGAAAGTCCTTCTCAAAAGATTTCTTAGGTGTCCAGAAGAGACACCAGTACATATTGTAGTAACCTATGCCTTAATTTATGTGCACTGTGTTTGCCTTGGATATCTAAGTTATGCAAATGGAGGTGCATCATGACTAAATGAAGAGAACCTTCAATGGGCCTTCTGTTCCAGACAAATTCAATAACTGGAAAGCCCCCAGAGTGGCGAACGAAGGACAGATTGCGCCAAAACCAATTATTGGGCCTTTGTTTTAGTGGTTGTTAAGTCCACAGATCTCCTAAGACCCAGAGCCCTGTTTTGATGTCTTTGAGTGAGGGTTGTTGGTGTATGGCATTAGCCCATCTATGGCAACAAAGAGCCTGGCTGGGACAAGGCCTGAGCGGCAGTCCAGATGGCAAGCTGCCACCCCGACCTTGTCAGCACCTGCTCCCCAGGCGCTCTGTCCGGGCACCGCCCGCGGGAACTGAGATGGGCACACCGTGTCACCCCATCGCCATGGCAGCTAATGAGCCCCGTGCCCGCTTAATTAAAGAAACCAGCTTAATGCAGGGAAGAGGTGAGGTGGGGTGGGAGGCTATTAAAAAAAAAAGAAACAGCATATGCTGGACCACAATCAAAACAACAGAAATAAATAATTAGCCTCCCAAAAAAGGGGGCGATCATCAGAGCCAAAATACCATTAAAATTTGAAATGAAAATCTCCTTATCTGCCTCCCAATGTCACGATTTAGCGCTGCAGTTACACGCTTTAAATTAGGGCTAAAAATATTCAATTAATGAAAGAATGAATGGTGATGAACCTTTGATTATTTTGGGCTGCAGTCCAACACTACCTTATCACAGAATGTCACCTTGGACGGGGCCTCGTTGGTCTGTTGGTGCCCTAACGTCTCTTTTTTTTGTGCTTATTTCTTTCCTTTGCTGGGGGAAAGAGCTCTGGATCAAGCAACCTTTTCAGCAAGATGAAGCAGGGTGTCCGTGTTTATGCCTGATTAGCCCTAAAACCACAACATGCTCTTGGTTTAGCTGCAGCAAAAATGGATAAATAAATCATTTATATTTTATTAATGTCAAATTAAAGATGTGTGCATGCGATGGAATTACACTTTTTAAACCGTTTCCAGTCAACTCCCCCATTGCATGCTTGTGTGTCTACGTATACGCCAGCCTCCTCTGCCACATGCACACGCAGAAACTCTCCACATCTCTGTCCTTATTATGCAGGACAAAAATGTCCCTTTAAGAACAACTGCCAATTCCCCCCCAAAAAAGAAAGAAGGGATAGGAAAAAAAAGTCATTTGAAGACCCAGAGAGCGATAGAGGGAAAGAGAAGGAGAAAGGAAGGGGAGTGGAGGGTGGCTAATGTGCAAACTTGTTTCCGTCCTCTACGGCTCGCCCATCATTTATTCAGCAGCTCGGCGCTCGAGACGGGCCACTCGCATTTGCTTGATACTCAATTATACATTAGTGTACATCACTTGGCAATCTGTTCATATCAATTTAATTGGATTTTAATATTGCCTCTGATCTTGTTGTCCAATTAACAGTGCTGGCTGGCAATAAAGCAGAACCACACACTATGTGACACCTTTGATCCCCGCCATATGGAGCCCTTCCATTGATTACCGGCACTGCCGCTGAATTTCACTCCCTCAATATGGCCTGTGATGAATGGAGGTGGAGTGTATGTGCTGTGTAGGGTGGGGAGGGTGTGAGGTATGTGGGGTGGCATCATCATAATCATACCCCCCCCTTTATCCTTCCACGCACACAACCATCCAAACACCACTGATGTGATAAAAATTTCACTTCACTGCGCAACTTCATTTATTTTGTTGACATTCGCCTCTGATTAAAAACAATAAAAAAAGAGAGAGAGACAGAGATGCCCTGAATAGCATATGCAAATCCAACTGTGGGCATCTATCAAGTGGAAGCCAAGGAGACCGGCTGACTGACTGCCTGCTGGCCGCCTGGCACGTTTGCACTGCCTTCACAATGACAGCACGTGTGAAAGTGACACTTTTCCCTTTGCAACCGCGACTCCAGTGGTTCTCGAAACATTTTATAGCGGATACTACCTCACTAAATACCCAGTTTTCCAAGTTGCGCCATGTTGAGAGGCATTTTAAAATAGCATTTGCTACAAGACTTGGCCACTTTCAGTTGTCAGTTTTGTGTTATGTCACAAGGATAAAATAAAAACGCACAAAAAGCGTTGTCAATCAATGGCACTGCTTTGACTGGTTGTTACACTCTAAAGTATTCATATCTTTGCCAGATATAGATTTTAAATGATTTACATAAAAAAAGGTTTGTTATTAATATAAAGTGAAAAACTCTTTATTGGCATTATAGCTATCAAGCCCTTCTTATTATAGTTGATCAGCTGGTATTTTGATACCAGCTGACAGCAAGTCCTTCCACTAGTCTTTAGCTCCCTAAAGAGATTCTTTGTCAGATTGAAGGAGGTTGTATATTTGTAGTTTGAAAAACATACAAAAAAGTCCCTGAAATTTAGAATTTCTAATGTGAAAGGCAGAAATTCCTGATCATGCAAGAACTCAAAATGCATTAGGCTGCCTTGTGACTAAAAGACTACATACTGGTCTTAGACGTCTGCACTAAAGACATGACTTAGACTCCTGGCCTGAGACTTGAGTCTTAGTAACAGTTTTTGTCTAATGTAATGAAGAATTTAAGGATCCTAATCATGTTTCATGAAGAAAGGATGCACTTATGAGCCAGTGACGTATCTGGCATATGGGCTCTAAACAATCTTTTCATGTGTCTGTAGTGTCATATTAATAACTACATGAAGTTCTCTCCCGTAGATTCCTGTATTAAATAACTGTCTCATTTAAGAAACAATATAAATGTAATCCACTTCTAACCGGAAGGGAACTATAAATATAGAAGCACTTCCATTTTAGTTGTTTCAGTAAACAAGACTCTTTCAATAACTCATTACACTGTGTATTGTTCATTAATTTGTAATGTGTACCTTAAAGTTTTATTGTGCCAGATGCTACAGCTGATCTTCAGGTGGAGTTGACAGCTCAGTGTGATTAACACACTGTTATTCAGTTGGTCATAATGTTATGCCTGATCATTGTATTTCAGGTTATTAAGATGTGCTGAAACTGAATCACTCCACTGTGTTATTAAATACATGTACTCTATTTTATGTTCTTGTTTAAAACCAATGCTATACATTCCACAACAACCATCAGTCTCCTACCAAAGGATTAAACTACTTCTTTGTATTTGTGCCATTTTCTCTCCCTCTCAGCGTGTCCGCTTTTAAAGCAGCGCTCAGTGCTGGTCTATCATTATAATAATTAATTGTTCAACCAAGTGGCATATTCAACGGGAGCCACTCGGGCGGAAGCAACAAGACAACGCTTAGTGAGGAGGAGGAGCAGGGTGAAGTCAAGCGTGAGACTACAAAACACAAACAGGTTTTCCTTTCATAAGCCTGAGCAGACAAAGAAAACGGCAAGAAGAAAGAAAAATATTACTTCTTTAGTGCTACATGTTTGGGTTTGAATGAATGGACAATAAACAGGCAAAAACTTTTCAAGGAAGGATTTTATTGAAGAAATGTATTAAGTAAAATTCAAATTGTGGAATGTGTGAATGGGAAGGTCTAGGATTTAACAAAGCTATGGCTGCTCAAGTTCCAACAGCGGAATTACGAGTTTTTGCTGAGTCCTTTTATAATTTTCAATTCAAGTGTTAATCATTGATCACTTCTAAATAAATTTAAAATTCCTGTCGAAAATATTGAGATTTACCTTTTTTTCTTTTTTTTAAATATTGGAAAGTGGGAATGGGCTGCACAGCGGGGCGGTTGGCTTGCAGCAAGAAGGCCCTGGATTTGATTCCTGGCCCAGGGTCTTTCTGAATGGAGTTTGCATGTTCTTAATGTGTATGTGTGGGTTCTCGCCGGGTACTCTGGCTTTTTCCCACTGTCCAAAACCATGACTGTTAGGTTAATTCATCTGAATATATTCTCCTTAGGTGTGAGTGTGTGTGTGCATGGTTGTTTGTCCTGTGTTGCCCTGCCATGGACTAGCGACCTGTCCAGGGTGTACCCCACCTCTCGTCCAAAATGTCTCGCTGGAGATAGGCACCAGCACCCCTACCTACCCCACTAGGGATAGAATGTAAGATGTAAGATGGATGTAAAGCGGGAAGGCAATGCGATCGCTCTTTGTATAGGTTTTTTTTGAGTAGTCGTGACAATATCATTCCACCTAAATTTACTGGAACTGCATTCTCTACTGGGGAAATGCATGCATTCAAATTTTCTTGAGAATTAGGTTTAAAACTAGATGAACTAGTTGCTTAATTAATATTTACTCAATATTGAGCTGATATAAAAAAAATA
The DNA here is from genome assembly GCF_003331165.1 of Xiphophorus hellerii. NCBI lineage: Eukaryota > Metazoa > Chordata > Actinopteri > Cyprinodontiformes > Poeciliidae > Xiphophorus > Xiphophorus hellerii. Next base: position 7,367,099 of record NC_045693.1, read on the forward strand.
CTGGACTCCAAATCTAATCTTGCTGTAACATCTATACAAGCTATTTAATTATATATAGCTATTATATATCTCACTCTCTCAGTATATTCTAAATACATATTAAGTCGTTCTAAATATAAATGATGTGTTTGGACTTTGGTGTAATGTAGATTTATTCCATTTAGGTGCTTTAAAATGTCTCAGTGAATGGGGAATGGAGGGCTGCAGGCTTGGATGGCAGATATGGGGAATGAAGCATTGGGACGTAGGTGGTGGCTGTGGATAAGTGGGAGGGGGTACTCATCTTTTTCTTATCTGCCATGTTGCCCAATCGATAACTAGGACATCTAGATAAGGCCTTGTGAGCCGTGTGTACACACAGTTATCCCACTGTACTACTGAAGGACATATACACACAAACTTGCACACACAGCATCATAGAAAGTGTGGGACCCTGTAGATCCACACTTACAAGAAACACTGACACCATACAGTATGTATGGTTCCTTTAACAGCTACTCAGAAGAGTGGAAAGAATATAATGCATGCATTTTCATTCAGCACCTGAGTCAATATTAAGAAATTGCCTGTAGCCTAAATGGGGTACATCTCCACCAGCTTTTCACATCTAGAGGCTGAAGTTTTTGCTCTTTCTTGTTTGAAAGTAGGTCGAGCTCAGTCAGTTTGGATGGAGAGCATCTTTAAACATCAATTTTCAAGTCAAAATAACTTTATTCCAACCATTCAAATGTCCCTCTGGTTGTATATTTGGGTTCATTGTCCTACTGGAAGGTGAACCTCAGTCTAAAATCTTTATGAGCCTCTAACACGTTTTCTTTCAGGATTAGTCTAAATTTAGCTAAATCCATCTTAATGCTAGCTCTAATCAGCTTCCCTGTCCCTGCTCAAGAAAGGCATCCCACAGAATGATGCTGTCACCATCATATGTTACCATGGAGATGGTTTATTCAGGCTTTTGCACTCCACCCTCTCCCGCAGATGAACCATTTTGCATATAGACTAAAAATTTTAATTTTGTTCTGATCTGACCAGACAACAATATGGCAACTTCTGGACAGGGTTTCATATGATTTCTTCTGGTTTTCTTTCAACAACCTTTCCACCTTTTCATCAAAGAGTAGCTTTGAAGAGTGCACAAGTGACACTGTACTCACCACAGATTCCTCTACCCGAGCCTCTGCAGGTCCTCAGAGTTACCATAAGTCTCTCAGATCCTCTTCTAATTTATTCTCATTTTTATCCAGTAAGTTTAGGTGGTCAGTAATGATTTGCAGCTGTGCTTTAATCTTTCCATTTTTGGATTATGGATTAAAAGTTACTTCCTGGGACATTCAAAGGTGAAGCTTTTACCAAAATTCTACTTTAAACATCTCCATGATATTATTGCAGACCTGCCTGTTGTGTTCCCTGGGCTTCATCATGCAGTTTGTTCAGTAACGCACATTACACTACACCCCCCCCCCCCCCCCCCCCCCCCCCACACACACACACACACACACACACACACACACACACATAATACTATGTGCTAAACATGTAACCTCTTAAAGCAACAGGTGGCAGTAAATTTAATTTTAAGATAGGAGGGACAGCAAAAATCATGTATAACATTTTACAGATTTTTATTTCCTCAAAATTTGAACTATCTATCTTTTAAAATTATACTGTATTTTGTGTTGGCCCATCACACGTATTACAGGTGTCTCTAAAATTGGTGGTTATAAGATGACAAAACTTCAAAATGTTTCAGTGAGGCTAATGTTTTTGTAAGATTTTGTAAATGTTAATCCACAATGCCCACAGTAGTGACTGTTGCAACCCCTTTGACCCTGCTCATCATTTTGCCAGAAAACTCATGGCTCTGTAGTGACATTTTACACTTGGTTGGCCAGCAACTATTTCCTCTGTTGGAAGGCACATCTGCTTTCTCCATCCACTCTTCAGCCGTTAGGAGTCCCAGAAGGCAGTGTTAAATTAGGAAGCTTTATAGAACTTTAGCAAGCAGCTCCAATCTAAGACCATGCAGACCAAGAGAAAATAGGCGCAGGTAGCAACGTAAAATACTTTATAGGAAAAAGGATGGCAATGGCATTAAAACCTATTATGTACATTGGATTCACTTGACATTCTGAAACTAAATTTGATCGTACTAAAGCCACATCTCGGATAAATCAGTTTGATGTTATTCTGAAATTCTGAGTAACTCTTGCCTTTTTGACTCTCTTAGCACTTCTTTTATTTTGTCAGTGCAAATCATGTGCACATCTACACAGATGTAAACGAGTGCAGGCTTGTGTGCAAGAGTGTAACTGTGTGTATGCATGTGTGAGTGTGCAGCTGGATGACGGGCCAGGGTCTTTGAACACTAAGACCTGGATGAAGGTTTGAAAGGCCCCTTGAAGCCCCCTGGAAGCCCCTTCAGCCAACGCTGACACCCTCCAGGGAGGTGGGGGCAGAGGAGCTGGGGAAGGGAGATCAAAACCGGAGAGAAGAGGCCAAGAGGTCGATGCAAAGCAAAAGATCCAGGGAGCATCTACAGTCCAAGGAAGTATCCGTGTTCTCTGCAGAATCTCTAAAAGGGTCAGCACAGTGAGCAAAAAAGGCATCAAATGTGGGAAGAGTGTAGTGCTGTGAAATGCTGGCTACTCCAGGAGAAAAATGGGCTGTAACGTTGCCCTGAGGAGGCATGCCAAACCCAGTGGCACCAAGTTCCTGTGATGGTTCACTGTAGATATTAAGTTCAAAATGATTTCTGATGCTCAGTGAATTCCTGAATTCTGAGCTTCTGGTTAACATGAGAAATAGAGAATTAATTTTACACTAGTTGTGATTTAAATCCTAAGCATAGGCCAATATGCAGTTTGGCAAACTTTCACACATTCTTGGTAAATTGTTATGAAAAGTATTTGTGTTCACACTTGTATGAATTTGAGTAAAATTCTATTCTTTAATATGTATTGTCTAATATGAAGGTGTAGTAGTGTATTTGTGGGAATTCTCTTCTGATTCTTTTAGGAAAACGTGGGGTCAGATACTAACTAGTCTATCAATTAGGTTTATGTCACGATTCTGCAATAAAGTTCTATCATGTCTTTTTGGACCTTTTTGTGGACTGTTTTGCAGTTTGGTTGGAACAAAGACGTGACATTCATGTGTATAGATAGACTTATATCTGTATCTAACTTTTAAAATACAAGTTGGGCTTGGCTTTGACACAAAGTAGCCAATCAAGTTCTCTTCTCCTGACCCAAACTTGTCAATTGCAACACTAGACAGAGAGGAATAATTTGTCATTCCATAGAAAATGTGTCCACTTCTCTGGAGTCTAGGAGTAGCACGCTTTAGAAAATGGCATTTTGATGCTTTGCGTTACACTTCCTATGATGTGAGCCTTGGATACATGCTGCGTGGCCATGGAAACCTATTTCATGATGCCCCTCTTTACACTGTTCTTGAACTAATCTGCAGACCACATGAGGTTCGGACATCTGTAGCTGAGTCTGCAGAAATATATCACTCATTGGCTGGGTTGCTGTCCTACCCAGTCACTTCCATTTTGTCCTAACAGTTGACCATGGAATGCATAATGTAACAAATTTCATTTTTGTATTTATTGCACAGAAGGCACCGCAATTTCAAAGAAAGTGAAAAGTTCTTTCATATATGTTTGTAGATGCAGTGGTCATGCTTAGATGTTGGAGGGTTTACAACTGTGGTCACGAAAGTGACTGGAACACCGGGATTCAAGAATTTGGATTTGTGAACCAGCATCTTTGGCTTTGTAGAATATATACAGTATATATCAATTGCCTTTAAGAACAGTCTATATAATTACATCTATGTGTCTTACTTTTTGAATTGGATCACTGAAATAAATCAACTTTTGAATTATAACTTATTCTGAAATAATGATGAAGGAAGTCTTTGTCCCTCCCATCTCCTTTGGGCACTCTTACAGTTTAAAGCCTGTTTCAGTTTCCACCCACACACTACTTTAAAATTCAACAAAAAAACAATTAAACAAAAGAGAAACCATGCTCATAACATAGAAATAATGAAGTACTGGTATGGCAATCAATACCCAGCCTGAGGTCAGTGAACTTAGAAGCACACTCTGCTGTCTGATGGTCATTGAATCCTGATCTGAATAAAATCCCTTTCTTAGTCCTGTGGTTATAATCTTTAATTCTGTTTCACAATTAGTCTACCCTCTGCCCATCCATCACAGACCAAAAAGACACCTGGAGCAGAAAGGAAACAAGCAAACAACACTAAAAGCCAAAAGAGCATTTCTCTGATAATTATTCATCCAATTTGTCAGAAAACAAGAATACATTTTGATGAATATTTAGCTTGTAATCAGCTGGATTCTCTTAACAGTGTGGATTTGACTAGTCTTTCTCTCTCCTAACCTTCGTCAGTCCAGTGTAGAGCAGCTGAAGACACATATGGGCATTGATTTTCGCCCAGAGCCATGTGGGCTGAACTCAAAGAGAGGTTGTCAGAAGAGTTGGTGAGAGGGAAGAGCGAGAGAGAAAGAATGTAAGAAAGAAAGACAGAATGGAGGACGGAAACCTCCCCAAAGGAGCATCTGACAAAAACAAGGTGCCGGCCTGACCCTCACCACCTTAAACATGGTGAAACTCCAAGAGGAAAAGTAAAACAGTGCAACAACAGGGATGAGGCAAAAATAACAACAGTGTGAAGGGTTGTTTTTATTTCCCTTTTTTCTGCCTGGATTTTTTATGGTTTCAACAAAGAAATTAATGCCCAATTCGAGTGTGTCCATTGGGCCACAATCTGTCGGCATGCTTTGATGTGCTCATTGTAGCTGCCTCTGAAGTTCTGTACGCCGAGTTCCTCTAACAAAGAGAATAAAATAGAAGGATAAAGAAAGACGATAGCAAGGCCTGTTTTTCTATTTGGCAAGGCACCGCTTGTATTCCTCGCGGACATTCTGCCCTCGGCTCGCCTTCCTCCAGCTCTCGTTTACCTATCCAGCTTTTGCGTTCTCTCTCCGGTGCTGGGTCTTGTCGAAAGGTAAGCACTTGAAGAAAATTAATGATCAAACAGGTGTATCTCATTTTTGTTTGATGTTTATTTGTGTCTTCTCTAGATCCCTCATGCATTCTTCAGCATACCCCACACAAGGGTTTGTTGTTTCCCTTATTTTAAGTGCCAAGCCTATCTTTATCAAACTTGCAACTCCAGGCACCAGGAAAGAATTGTCTGTTAAAAAAAAACATGTATTTTTAAAAGAAACTGAGATATTACTTTATTTTGTAGATGAGTCAACCTGACATACAACACATCCAAGGTTGTGTAGAACACTATATAGACTTTTTTGTGCCTCTTTGTCAACAAACACCATCACCACTGTAATTTTATACTATTCTCATGCAACAATTTGAACATGCTACAAAGAACACAACTATTTTCAGTTACATACTTTTGGAGTGAACCAGGCAGAAAAGTTACTCCCTCTAATCTTGTGCCTCCAAAGAAGGGTTAGGCCATGAAACATTATCCTAACATATCAGTCTCAACGTCTCTTCAATGCAACATCCGACACACACCTAAGTTTGGCAGAGGCTGCAGAGATGCACAGCTTAATAGTGAGAAACATTTAATATGACAACTATTAGCTATATGTATGACAGATTTAATTTTCAAGAAGGAATTAGTTAAGAAATGCATAAGGACTGTTAAGTTTGGTACAAGTGACGACTCTAAAATCCTCATTTAAAGAATTTTCTTTTTGCATTTTACCATCTATTGTAATTCTGTAGCATTTCTGAGTTCAAAAGTTCAAAAAGGCTGTTGAAGGGAATAAAATGATCTCATAGGAGACTACATTATTTCCTTAACATTCTAGAAGCAAATTGGTACTTGAGGGAATTTTCAGATGTGATCATTTTTCCCGTAGTTAATGCAGTGAGTACATATTTTTGTAGTTTGACGTTACTTCTACATTTTAATGGAACATAGTATTCATAATGGGCTGCATGGTAGCACTGTTGTCTTGCAGCAAGAAGGTCCTGGGTTCGATTCATGGCCCAGGGTCTTTCTGCACAGTTTGCATGTTCTCCCTGTTCATGCGTGAGTTCTCTCCAGGCTCTCCGGCTTCCTCCCACAGTCCAAAAACATGACTGTTAGGTTAATTGGTCTCTCTAAATTCTCCCTAGGTGTGAGTGTGTGTGTGCATGGTTGTGTGTCCCGTCTGTCTTTGTGTTGCTCTGAGACAGACTGGCGACCTGTCCAGGGTGAACCCCGCCTCTCGCTCGAAACGTTAGCTGGAGATAGGCACCGGCATCCCTCCCGACCCCACGAGGGACAAAGGTGTTAGAAAATGGATGGATGGATGGCTACTATTCATACATAAGTACATATGGTTCATAAGGTATAAGGGTCAGTCTCTGCCTGAAGCCCAACAGTTGAAGTATCTTGGTTCATGAGTGATGGCTGGAGAGGGATCATAGATTCATCTGAACCAATGAGGATACTGCTCAATCTGCTGTGTTAAAGAACAAACTAAGCTGAAAGGCAGAGTTATCAATTTGCAGCTCTACTTGCTGACCTTTGGCCATAAGATATGGATCAGGACGTAACAAGGAAGATCCAGAATACCACATTCTGAAATGATGTTTTTCCATAGGTTGGCAAAGTACTGCAATAGAGATAAAAAAAAAGGCAACTGTGAAAAAACAGATGGTGATCATCTACATTGTAAGGAGTATCAGGCATTTAATCAGGATTCCTTCCTTTATAATCTACAAGAATGAGTCCCCAGGGTAAAGACTGATCTTCAACCTAGGAACAACTTCACATTTCCAAGAAGGAGCTGGATAAGAAATTTTGATCTGGATTTCCCACCTGGATGATTGCTTAGGATCCAAATATGGTTAAGGTGGAAAGATTAACAAAGTGGTAAATAGATGGATATGAAGGAAAACATTGAGTTCTCAAATTATGGGCAAGAAAGCCTCTTTTGGTGGGAGAAAACAAACACATAAGTTAGAGGTCTGAATAACTAGTTCTCACACTTTAATATTTAAAGATACACCATGATACTACTATAGAGGATGTAACATTCGGACGAGAGACTGTCATTCGTTCATTCATATGTTTTGATTTTAAATCAGACAGGAATTTCTCAAAACACAATATAAATAAAGTAAAAGGAGTAAACATTTTGAAAATTTCTGCCTTTATTTACATTTTAGTAAAAAGATGACATGTTAAAAAAAGTTTTATACCCTTCTCGATTATTAGTGGAATTATTTGATATTGGTGACCAGGTTTTTGGATGGTACAAATGTTATGTTGACAATATTCCTAAAGGGATGATCTCCAAGTCTTTGAGGTTCGAGAGCCTTAATGACATCATCCTAATTCATGCATTCATTCAAGCTGCATAAAAGACACAGAATATTAGATAAAGATATAAAAGGGAAAAAAGATTCAAGAATAATACTAATATTTAGTACCTCCAGTGATTCAGATTAAATCAAGATTTTGGCATAGCCATTCCAAACCTTTATGGTTGTTTCAAGGCAGAAGATGCATAGTAAATAAAAAAACAAAACAACTCTAAACACACAAGTATGTATAATTTCAGGCTTTACTGTACCACTACTGTCATGGTGATCTATATTATTCTTTAAAGGTGATTTAGTACTTTTCCCCACTGTTTCTAAGTAAAGAAATAGCTCAGTGCTCAACATTCATCCACAGAATATTTACAAAAGAGTTACAGAGCAAGTGTACCTGACCACAGCACAGGTATATTTCTGCTGTCTGAAATCAATCACCACCCTCGATCTGTGAGAAGCACAAACATCTTTCTCTTAACATCAAAGGTGTGCCTGTGTTTTCAGTGTTGTGTAAGCCTGTTCTTATTCTGTACACTTGACCTTCTGGCACCAAGGCACATTTATGGTTGATAGAGACAACAAACAAGACCGATCTTTATCTCCCTGATCATTACGCAACAGGCGCAGAGGAAAGCATGGTACAGAAATAGCCAAAGGGCAAGGTGGATGGCCTGTCGTCAGAGCTCATCTTTCATACAGCCTGTACACCTGCATGCTGACATACTCACAAACACACAAACTACGCATAATGCATCATACAGAGGCCTACGAGCCCTCGTGAGGTCGGATGTTGCAGCATGGACGAACAGGAAAAGAAGGGTTGATGTAGCATATAAGCCAAGAGAAAAGATTATCTACAGGGCGAAAGGAACTCTTAGAGTTCAAGAAATGTCAAGAGTTGAAAACAAAAACTAGTTTTACAAGTCCTGAAAAGCTTTCCAGACATTTTTTGAACATTGAGTACTGTACACAGACTCATTTGGTACATATTTAATGACGTGCCAAAGAGACTACCAAAGTGAGAAGAGTATTGCCCACCTGCTGCTGTGTACTGCTGGCTCTTTATTTATCAGATATTAATTTCATGAAAATATTGCAAGCATTCTTAATACACAAAAATGGAGTAACATAACATTAGAGAAGACAAACATAAAAGAAGAATGTGATGACTGGGAAGAACATTAACAAATGTTGCCTGTCATTCAGAAATTTTTTTTACTAAATATGACTATTTAGTAAGGTCATATGCTTCACATATTTTGGAAAACTTGGGCCACCATTGGTGGGAATTAGAATTGTTTTGGTTCTACAAGAACATTTTAAAGTAACACGAAGAAAAAACAGTAGGTTAAAATTCACACACAAAACAAGGCCTTTTCATAATGTTCCCCTGAGGAAAACGGTTTCAGTAGAAAATATGCAGGAAATGAATTTTAGTGTTCCTCAACCTGGAATAACTTATTGTGTGTAATTATCTGATCAGTAGTAAATTCTGCTTGCCGATAAGAACGTTTAAATGTGACATAAGCCTCAAGCAAGTATGCAAGTCACACTATGAAATGTTTGGGCATGTTTTCAGTTCAGTTCTACTTGAACAGGGTTATCCTTTGCAACAGAACATTTACAAGAAGTGCTAAAAAGACAAAGTCAATAAAAGTATACATTAATCAACTTATGCACCAATATATACACATTTGAATAATGGCTTACAGATATGACTTGTTTCACATCAAAATAAATCACACTGTAATGTTGCAAACCTTCTGTTCTCTTAATTTTTGTTCAGTTTTACTTTCTTTCTTTGATCTCAGATCTGTAATTAGTAATTATATTAACCAAATGTAGTTGTGCTGCAAGAAAATCCAACTAAACTCCAATGAGGACTATCCTTTTTTGCACACATGTGCAGACATCAGCAAGTAACACACTTCTGTTAGGGGTTCTTCATTTGTTTATTAGCCACTGCCAATGGCGGGCCAGTAACCCACCATCAAAGGCTTTGCCCTAATACCACAGAGCCATCTAGAAAATAAAGCTGACTTTCTTATTTCTGCCTCCCTCTCACTCTGCCGTCCGCCCCAGGGTTTGTCTATGAAATTAAAATAAAATGAACGAAGCTCCCTTTGAAGAATGGACAAGATAGAGTGAGGGCTAAAACGACAGAATGAGAAGGAGACAAAGGGGAGGAGTGAGCAGTTGGGGGCCTTGTGAAGAAAGGCTAAGCAAGGGGCCAGAATGTGAGGGAGAGAGAGAAATTGTAAGGACTAGGGGAGAAACCAATGCTTGTGCAATTAAAAGTGCACACAAAGGCAAAAATCTGGGTGCTTTCGAGGCAAAGACGTTGCAGATCACTTTAGGGAACTCATCACAATGATGCAGTGTGTTTGAAGATGTGGTAGGTTCTGCTAACTGATGGTTTGTAACATCCCACTGGGGACCACAGTCCACTATTAGAGCTTTCTGAACCTTTCACATTCTCTGTTACTTCTATTTTCTTGTCTTCTTCTGTATGAACAGATGGGTTGTGTGACCAAAGTTTGAGATTTGAGGTTCAGTTTAGACCAGTGGTCCCCAACCTTTTTAGTACCGCGGAGCGGTCAAGACTTCACATATTTGCTGCGGACCGGTGCGCAATTGCGTGACCGGGGGGGTGCACGTAGAGACGACCGACACCGATGCTGTTGCTGCTGTTTCTAACTCATTCTGCTGCTTGTGGGCTCAATGTTGGTGCACAAGACGTAACTGACAGAATCTGGTTAAAGGATTTTCAAAATGAAAAATCCTCCAGACTCGACACATAAAACGGAAGTATTTAATTATTTCTTGCGCGGCCCGGTACCAATTGGTCCACGTACCGGTCCGCGGCCCGGGGGTTGGGGACCACTGGTTTAGACCACGTTTGAATTAATCTTTATCTGGGTATATGTTGTTGTTTTTCAAAGACAAAGGAGTCCCAACATCGGCCAGAATACAGAACTGACCAGTCCAATTAAGTTCCATTGTTCTCTGTTCAATGACCGCAGTTGTTTTAGGGCTTCAGTGTCACACTGGAAACAAACATGCTTTCAATGCAGGGATTCACTAGCAAGGATCACACCCCAACGATATGGTTTAAAGATTGAATGAAGGAAGGAGTCAAAGGAGTGGATGATTGGATGGATGGGTGGACAGGATGAGGAGTCATCTGGGGAGATACCCGAAAGGAGGCTGGGTGAAGACTCTGTGTGGGGTACAGTCTTCAGGAAATCTTTCCTGAACCTGATTAGGATCCCCCAACTCCACATGGAACCTGAAACCAGATGGACTAATTAATAAGAAGTGAGAACAAGATAGGGATAGGTGGAAAGACAGGGATGAAGAGATTAGGAGGTATGAGGGGACGACTAGATGCTCAGGAGAGGATGAGGGACTGTAGAATGTGACGAACATGGAACGCTGGGTGGATTGGGCTCAGGATGTAAGATGGCATGGTCCTGCTACTGAATCCAAGTTACATAATAATTCCATATGTGGTATATTGAAATACTAATCAAATTATTCTGCAGTGACAGAAGAGGCTTTTACTTGACATCTGCATGAATTCCAGACAGCTGTAGCCTCAGTAGAGCAAGCCATTTAACAGCCAAAAAAGAAAAGAAAAAGAGCGAGAACAGGTGAAGGTACAAAAAATGTCGAAGAGGCAGAGTGTGAAAGACATTTAATGAAAACAGAAACTGAAAAGAGATATGGATTAATATGAGGGAGTGGGAGAGTAAGGTAATTAGAAAATGAGAGATAAAGGAGGTGTAATAGTTATAAAGAATTGCCAAGCAATATAAACAGGTTATTTGCACTCAAAGTAATTTGTTTCTTTTACCAAAGAAAAGCTCAATCAACTCTTTTTTGGCCTAAAAAAGTTCAAAACCAAAACACATGAAATAAATGAGAAGAAACAGAGGATGTAAAACAAATGGCAGACAGCTGAGGGAAGGTGAACAAGGATTGGGAGGAGAACCAGTAATATGTCATGTCATCTTCAGTCTTCCCGCCAGAGATAATGTATAGAGGATGACCGCGATCAGCCGCGGACAGTCGCAGAGTCAGCTGTGGCACAGCGAGGTCTTCTAGGACGACTCATCAGGCCATTAGTGCTCCGTAAATGATAATTTATGCGTCTGGCTTTAAATCCAGCCACGGGAGTTTCATCACCAGCTCCTTCCTAGTGTCTTCTGTCGCTAATTACGAGGTCAAAAAAGCAATTTGTACCATCGGAGAACAGTCCCCGTTTCTTTTCCACATTATCATCGCTGTGTTACTCTGACACACACACGCACACCAATACTTGCGCACACACACACACCCCCACACACACACACAGTTTAAGACAAAAAATGCACAACACCTCACACATTGTGCAAAGACACCAGCTGCTGGCAACACCTCCTCAACTCCCTGGCAAGACGGTCAAATCAGAATGACTGGTCGTAACTAGGCATTTGTGTCAACCATCTTTTGGGAACATGAATGGATGACAGTGTTGATGGTGATTAGAAAAAGTTGAGACTAAAACCTGTAAAACAGACAGCTTTGTTTCAGTCACGAGTTACGTAGATCCTACACGTTTTAAGAACCCTTTGAATTCAGGCGGTTCACTTCCATGGCTAAAGGCTCACAATACAGCACTCAGACATTCAACTCCTAAAAACATTTATCAGGCCTCTGCCTGGAAATGTCATGAATGAGTGCGTGCTGGGTGTTTGCCAGGACAAGCGTACTTTTCTAACTGCACTATGCTAAGTGCGTTTGGTTGAGGTTTATAGTGTGTGGTTGTTTTTTAGGGTTTAGGTCTAAATCTTTAGTTCCAATAAAAATGACTTTTAAACATTTTGGACAGTTTCATCCTTCTGACTGTGAAGGAGTAGGACTGTGGCGAGATCATGGACCTCAAACCTACAAAGCATTATTGGTATGAATTAGAGTGAAGTTTGAGACAAGGACCATCTTGTCCAAGAACGGTGTCTGACCTCAAATCCTGACCTTATCCTGGGAGAAAAATATAATATTCCCATGGACACACACCAAAATACTATAGAGTCTTACTGGAAGAGTTAAATTTGATAGAGTAGCAAAAGGGTTAGCCACCTCCATATCCATATTGGAGCCTATTTATTACTTTGGGATGCTATTATTCATGTATGTGTAAAGGCAAGAGTGAAAACTTTTGGCAATATATTGTATATCTTCAACTAACTCACTGAGTTATGAATGAAGAAAGAAAGCTTGAAAAAAAAACAACTCATATTTAGAATTACTTCTAAAACTCTGCAAGCACTTAAAATTTCCCCCTCCCGCCCTGAGAAACTGAGGTCACCAGACACATTTGTGCTTTATGCATTATGAGGCAAGAGGCTAACATGCACACACACACAAACTGGTGTAGTGGTGTTTGCGTGCTTTCCGAGGCTTTGCACATGGTGCACGGGACAGGACAGTGCTTTCAAAGGCATGTCAACTGGACACATTAACTCATAAAATAACCCTCTCGCCATGAAATATGCAGGACCAGGCCAAGAAGATGGAAGTTAACAATCCATAATTGATGTAAATGAGGAGCTCTCCCATGGCAAACACTGAATATCCATCCCTCTGCACGAGTGTGTGTTGCAGGGAAAACAGGCTTGTGGGCTGAATTTTAAGCTGCCAGCAGTAAGGTCATAACCCGTGCCATCATGTACCCATGCTTCAGAAGAGTTGGAGTGTAGCTAATAACAAAACCAAGCCAATGTAACACATGGTGTGGCACAAAGTTTGAAGTATTTTAGGAGATAAAACCATGAGAAATGTTAGGAGACAAGAGTGAGCTCAACAAGAGTGCATCCTTGTCTTGACTCGTGCACACATTAAAACCTTCCATACTGCCCAGGCATAAATTGATAAAAGCCTGTTAATAATAAATACTCACACTCCTGAAGCCCCCCAACCCCGGGTAAACACAGTGGCTCTTGTCTTTTTCTGTCTGCATGTGTGCCAAGTCACTGGTTGTCTCACATGGTGGTTGTGGAAGCAGGATTAATATTTTAAAAAGCATAACTGTCATCTCTTTCTAAATCACTATCTCCATGCAAACGAACAAGATGATCGTGTTCACATAGGATAAGTAAAGTAACACTGATGGCGTGAGGTGCCACTGAGCTAAATGTTTGTGTTCTATGCTTTGTTATGTCTAAAAAAAATACAAGAGAAAACACTTCCACATCAGCAGAATATGCTCACCTACCAACGCCAGGTAAACAAGCATAACTCTGTCCAACTTGGTAATTCAGAGTTTTAGTGACCCTTTGGACAAATCTGTGATTTTATTCCTGAGAGGAAATGTGACACCAGAGACAAGTGCAGCCAGTTTGTAAACCACCTAAGAAAATATTGAAGGGGGTGTTAGAGCTTAGCAACAACTTTGGATGGAGGCTCATAACAGCTTTTTGCATCATGCATTGAAATATGTTTCAAGGGGAAAGTACATGTCTAATAGTGTTCCAGAAATACTTTGATAATTTATGTCTACTGAGGGTTCTGCACAAAATTGATTCTGCACAACTATATTTTCTCTAATCTTTTTGAGGTCTTTAAAGGGGGGTTATTATGCAAAAATCAACTTTTTTTTTCTACCTTTACATCGTGTTCTAACGTCATCCCTTCATCAAAAACTTGGATTGTTACTTTGAATCTTTCATGCATGTTTAAGAAATTATTTAATCTCCTATGGCAACCATTTGGGGGTGCCTAAATGCTTGCCCATAAAATGCAGTACCTTTTAAGGTCCTCATTGGAGCTGCAGTTTCCAGCCGAGCTTCTCCCACACAGCTCCTCCAGACTAGGACAATTGGCAAATACCCGGTAAAACTACATGTCTTTTCATACAATCTTCTTCTCAGGTCAACAGTCCTAAGAACACATGTAAACGGCATAATGGAGGAACATCTTTGTGATGACGTAGATAAGAGAGAATGTTAGAGTAGGAGCTTCTTAAAGAGACAGATGCCAACTTCAAGTCATCGAATTACGAAGTCAAATTTCTTTTAAGTTATGTTTGATATATACAGCATTTTTATGACAACTGAATGTAGCCTAGCTGATAGTGCTATAAAAATGGCACCCATGTGCCTAGAAAATACATGACAGTCCCGCTTTAAATAAAAGAGCGCATTAGAGGTGAAATATGTGGGGTTTTTTTTATTTTTTATTTTTAAAAAAAGGATTCGGCTCCTTTTTATTTTACATATCTTAAGTAAAAGAAATCACCTAACAAAAAATATGTTGCCTACAATAGAAAACCTATTTCTGTCTTATAATATTGTCATGGTTGCGTGGAGAAAGTGGACCAAAATGCAGACAGCCAGCCAAAGTCCGATGATATGTTTAACGATGAAAAGTAATAGGAGAACATGAGGTAGACAAGAGGAGGATGTGGCAGTGACTGACTGACAATGAGGAGCTTAAATACTGGTGAGAAGATACTGGTAAGATTATTACTATTGGATACATATCCCAAAATACTTGCAGCATTAAATTCAAGAATGGAGCTTCCACAAAATATTGACTCGTGTGGGCACATCATCTATTAAAACTATAAAACCATCAATAAAATCATGTAAAAAGGTTCCAAAGAAATGCAAATCTGTAGATGTAAAATTATCACAAAATTTGTGTCTGGGTTCGATATGGGTGCGGTACAAAGGGAAAAGGAAATAAAATAGTTTCTTTTCACTGATTCTAAAACAGAAAACAAGCATCACAATAACAAATCAACCTTTAGCTCCAAGCTAACAGGCAAGGAACAGGAGGAAAGGATTTGCCTGCTGCTAATTTCACACATCAAAAAAATTTTAAAAAAGTGACTTCAGTTTGAGCTGCACTATCGCAGGCAACGTTAAGTTAAACTTTTTAACCTTTAATATGATAATATAAAATAGAAATAACAGTCTGTTTTGTTTTAAAACATTTGACCTTACCCTCATGAGAAATAAATAAAAAAATACAGATTCAAACAACTTCTATACACATTTCGTTAGACTCCTATTGTGACATACTTCACAGCACCACCACTCAGATGCCTTGAACTTTTTGGTCAAACATGGAAAACTTTACAATGCAATAAAATATTTTAACAGACTAACCACTTGGAATATTGTAAATGAATTCCAACCATTTAGAAAAGACAACTACTTTACAAAACCGCGCTGTCTTAAAATGTGTTCAAAGAAAGTGAGGCGACAATCACCTCTGCCTTTTCTCCCCGCCTCTTCAGGGCTAAATCAATGGCCATTGTTTCCCTCCTCTGCTCTTGCGAAAAGCCAGAGGACGAAGCTTGGGAGTAGTTACTGCCACTTTTCCGCTGCAAAGACTTCAAGGTCATTATCTGATTTATGCCAAGGAGAGGAAGGAATGCATCGCCTCTAGTTTTTTCTCCTTTCTTCTTGCTAACCTTCTTCTTTTCCTCTCTATCCGGTTCCTTCTCTCTCTGCCATGCTTCTCAGTTGAATGGCAACCCCCTAATCAAGCCTCAACTGGAGTTTTGATTTTAATCACCCCTATGTGCTCCTTTGCCAAATTTCTACAGGCAAATAGCCATGAAAAATAAAATTCCCAGCAAGTCTTCACCTTATATTGTGCAGCTATTTGTTGTCCAGCTTTAAACTGTGTAAAATAATATATTATTGAATTCCGGGGGAGGAGGGTAGAGGGGAGACAGACGGAGGGAGGGCAAGTCACAGAGGGAGACCAAGGTCGGCTTGTTTTGCCCGAGGAGCTGTCGATCAATATCGTTTGGTCAATAACTTCTTTATTACTACCACTATCACTCCAAGCAAAATCATTTTTGAGTTAAAACACTTTTTTCTTTCTATCTCACTGCTTCTAAATACTGTTCAAATATTGAACCGTGTGTCAAACCAACATGCAGAACTCCTTCAAATAAAAAGCAAGCGGATTCTTTAAAATTCAAATTTATTTTAATCAAGTGTGCTCGTTTGACTGGGGAGGAAATTAGAGATGCTCTTCCTCAATATAATAATTTGTCCTTATTTTATGTTTCACATATTGATTACAGCTGTGTTTGCATAAATATCGATCGAGGGCACGACTCGTCATTGTCTGATGATGGTTTAATAGAAGTATAAACTCATAATGAGAGAGCAGAACGCTTTGGGGAGAACTTAGCACATAACCCCTAATCTCTTGAGGGTAAAAATGCCTAGAATGAGAGCATGCAGATGGAGACAAAGTCAAGTTTGCAAAAGGAAAAGCAACAGCTGGGAGGGTTTATTTTATTGTTACAGTAATAATTGTCTTACATTAACAGTAGATGTTTATTTTCTTTTAAATACTGTACTTTTCGTTGTGTTAGGAAATGTGAAATGCGTTCATCCATCAATCCATTGTCCAGAATCATTTTTCCTTTTCAGGGTGACAAGGGGCTCCTGCCCCATTACTCCAGCAGTCTCTGGTGAGAATTGTGAGACATCCTGGGTAGTTTTAGAGAGACTGGTGATAAGCCAACACAAAGCAGCACATAAGTGCTAAGTGAAAAGAAAAATATGCATAGTTTTCAAAATAAAATAAGGAAATCTGAGAAGGGTAGCCTTATGTACAACTTTCGGCTGCATGTACTTTAACATATATCTCTGCTACTTTTGCAAAAAGCTGCAGACTAACTTTTTGCACTGGTGTGCCTAACTTTTTTTTTTTTTTACTTTTTCTTTTTTGTCAGTGCACTAGCACAAATGTTGCACCCAAATCTTTGACCTCATAACATTATTTCACATTGCATTTGTACTGGTTCTCTTTTAATGACCTATGCAGTGTACTTAATCTAAGCCAAAACACAAAGTTGTTGCAATTTTATTCAGTACAAGTAAGGTGCAAAGAATTAAACCATCAAAAGAAGGCACACAAACACACCTGTGTCTTGTCACATCCTCTGGGGGGCTAAAGGCCTTGACCTTGGAGCTTTAACTTTATTTGGAGAACGTGGAGCAAAGTGCTTCCACGTTCTCCAAATATAGATGTAGAAGCACGTCTATTTTCTTATGGAGGTTAAGTGACAGAGAGCTGCTCACCCCCCAAGTCTGCTTTCGTCTGACTTAATCTTTAACACACTTCCTGGCTTCACAGTATTTATGGAAGACATACTTTTTTTTTCTCACCACGTACAACGAGCTGCTTTATAAAACAAACAGAACGACATCTGAAATTATTTGGACACATTCAAGTTCAGGTTACCTGAAGTGTCAGAGATCTCTTTGAAAAGTTTCTAAGACAAATTGTTTCATAGGAAAAATAAAAATAAAAAAAAGTTTTTCATTTTATAAATTCTCCTGTCCTGACAGTCTGGTGGGTCTGGATGCCTAGTAGTGACACATTTGATGTAAATGATTAAAGTAAGTTAAACACAGACAGAGATGTCCATATTCTGCTGTGAAAGGGTGCTTATGATTTATTACCCAGGGATGTTTGTGTAAAGTGAGCTGTTAATGGTTCACAACATGTTTAGCACCTCAATATTACACCCTTGGTAATAAATTAGTTAAATTCAATTTGAAAGAAATAATCTTAAGTTACAGCTGAAAAAAAGATTTGCACATGCACACCACAAAATGACTTAACCATTATTTCTCCCTGCCTAACATTAGAGCAAATGTTTGGTGTTTTAGGGTTAGTATGGATTACTAACCCTATTGCTTCTATTTGCAAGAACATGAAGTGAGATAATTTTGGAAATAATTTTTAGTTTTGATTTCTTCAAAGTGAGAGGTTTACACACACTCCCTTTGTAGTTGGTAGATTTTCTTTCTAAACTTGCATGAAGCATTTTGGGTATCTTTCTGCAAGCTTCACAAAATAGCCTGCTGAAATGTTTGCAAAGCTAATAAAACCAAACCCAGATTCCAGATCCAGTAACACTGATCCACAGAACTTTTCATTTCTTTCCACAAATTTTCAGATGGACTTTGCCAAATCATGGTATGGGTGAGATATTTAAGGTCATTGCCCATTTATAAGACCCATTAGTACTCAGGTTGTAAGTTTCTTGATCAAAATAACAAAGCATGTTGCCAATCTGTGCATAAACACTTTTTTATTTTATTTTAGATGTTTCTTTACGTATGACATGTTTCTGTCTAATGTTGGAATCAGAATGCTATATTGTTTTGATGGTCTTATTTTATTTTAAAGGCTTTATTGTCACTTTGAATGTCCCTGACTACTGTTTGTTGAAAGTAATTGACTTTTTGTTACTTTTTAAAATACAGCTTTTTCCGTAAACACGCTTTTTCAAATGAATGCTTTCTGTAACATCAGTATTCATCATACAGAACCAAGCCAGACGGTTTGAACCTGGTATTTTATGTACCATTCTACCCACTGCTTAGAACTATTTACTTCTTCTTTCTTATATAGCCAAATCGCCTTTAGTGTGAATAAAAATATTGCAGTGCTAATTGGTTTGATTGACTCTGTTTGAATCTCAGTTCTCAACACTTAAGAGTCGGTCTGCTATTACTTGTTGTATGGGTCTTGTAAGTAACCTTGGCTACGGGTTGATTTCTTTCACCAGCTAAGTGCATCGTCATAGAGAATATTAGCTGCATGATAAAGACAGGCACTCAATCAGTGGCAGTTCTTCTTTCCATATTTAAATAAAGATGACAATCTGCATCCTGATTCTTTGGCAATAAGCGTGACTTAAGGGATCACAAAAATATTTTAGCCAAAGGATGTTTTAATATAATTTATTTTTTCATCTGCAGTTTTCATCCTTCACTTTGCTGTTGTACAATGTAGACCCAGCCATGCTAATCCGTCCCTGACAGGGATAAAGATGCCAATTTCCATGTAAAAAGACTTTCATTACAACATTAGGTCTCTGGTGGTGTAAATGTGAATTTCCACATGGCTAATAACAGCCCGAATCTCCTCAGGACCCTGATCTTTTATTCAAGTCAGCCCTTGTGCAGTCCAACAAACTTCATTTATATTGCATGTCCTAGTCAGCAGTATGGGGAAATGAATTAGCATACAGAGTCGCGGACACAGTGATTACAGGCTGACAGGCGACTTACACGCCCCCTGCAAAGAGCCGAACATGTCTTCATTTTTTTTTTTTTCCCTACTCTGTCCTTCTATAGCCCGGAGCAGCTGATACAAGGGTTTCTAATAGAGCAGAACACAGGAGAGACAAGGCAAGGGGAGCTTTAATAATGAATGGATGACATTGGTGATGGGAGAAAAAGGCAGCGACTGAAGCAGAGGTAAAAAGAAAACGAAAGCTTTGATTAAAGGGGCTTTGTCTGGTATTTTAACATCAATTAACCAGTACAATTTTTGTCTTGTCAAAGAAGTGTTGCTGTGGAAAGATCTTGACCTACATGGCTAAATATCAGCTTAGATTTTTTTTTGTCAAAACTGGTCTAAGCATTGGACAGTTTCTTATATAATTTAACAACTTGGCACTATTTCCTGATGTCCTATTAATATGGTTATTTTACTCAAAGAGAAAAACCTATTACAATTCATTTGACCTGTTTGAAAAAATCCAACTTTTCACTTTTGGTGGGGTGTACATCTTTTGGGTAAGACCTCAGTATATAACTGTTTAGCAGTAGCTAGAGATGTAAACCTGAACATTTCTCCTAGCTGTATTTTTGACATCATATTAACCTGAAGGTCTTATAGCTGCTCCCATGAGTTTTAGGTTCATGCAGCTCTATTAAACTTTCAGGCTGTTAGTTACGTCATATACTCAAATAAATTATATCAAAATAAGTAAACAAGAAGTAACCAGGGTTTTTTATGATATTATTTAAAAAAAACTTTCATTTCCATCTGCTCCAGCAGGACGCGGATGAAAAATCCACATCAACGCTGGTTTTTAGATGAATCCTGCAGGCTGATATTTGGCATCTGGAATGGCTTCTGATCTGGGCTCAAAAGTTGTGTTTTGAGCCACTTGACCAAACCCTTTAAATTTTTTACTGAAACGATCGATCAGCCACAATTTCTGAAGCCTGATGCTTATCAACAACAGTAAAAATGTCTGGCTATCCAAATATTAATGGAGTCACAGTGTTTATTTGAGAGTGTCAGTATAACTTTGACCTTGTGTGAATGAAGTTTCCAGCTGTATTATCATTCGTTTCCTGTTTTAGATTCAAGCAAATGATGCACATAAATTATTAAACTCCAAACTTAATCTAAAACTCTCGAATATCTCAGGGTGCGCTGTTCAGAAGTATGGGACAACTGCAAAGTTGCCAAGTCATGTCTGTCCACCTGAGGTAATGACGTCCGTGATAATCCGATCGGGAGCTGCAAAGATCCACAGCTCCAGTCTTGTTTTAACAAGATGGGTATTAGTCATGGACTCCTCAAATTTGACCTCCAAGAAATTGTCAAGCAGACAGTCATTGTTGGAGGAAAGCCATCAAAGGTCATGTTTAGACTCTGGTACAAGCCATGCACATAGATCACACAGCACATATGGAAGAAGGTGATTTGATCAAATGAGATCGCCATCCCCACTGTGAAACAGACTGGCAGCCTCACACTGTGGCGATGCTTCAGTAGGGACAGGAAAACTGGTCAGAGTTGATGGAAAGATGGATGGAGCTAAACTCTAGGAGGGTGTCACCTCAGCAAGACAACACAAGAAATATACAGTCAAAACTGCAAAGGAAGGATTTTGACTGGAGGAAATTTCTGCAATGATTTTCAAGGACGTTTTCCATCCAAGCTGAACTTGACTTGTTTTGTAAAGAAAAATGGACAAGATCATCATCCATTGTGCAAAGCTGGTGGAGAGATGCACACCTTGTTACTGTTGCAAAAGGCTCAAGGGGTCAAGGTGCATACCTGAGTTTCATTTGAGCTTCAACCTGCCACTCACTGCTTTTTAAATGCCTGCCAAATTTCCCATAATCCTTTCCACTTATCTAATTAGGTTTGTGTTCCTAACGTATACAAAGAAGAAATTAAGAGATTTTGGAGAAGAATTTAAAAGTGTGTATGTGGATTGAGTTCTACGGAAAATGCGTGTGTGTGGGCGTGTGTGTGTCTATGTGGAGATGGAGGGGGGGCTGTAATGTATTCAGGACAGGCCTGGTGAACCAGTGCTATCAAAGGGACCTGCCTGACGAACTGTAATAACTGGAAAATTATTTTGATAGCCTGAAACAATCTTGGATATCACAGAACTTTATTAAAATAATATCAAATCAAATTAGCCTGTATCCCCATAATGAATTAAGTAACAGGTTACGCCGATATTAATCTCCTGGCTGGCTCGCAGGCATGACGGCTCCAGCATTTAATCAGGGCTGCTGCGCTCTCTCCCTCACCGTCTCTCTCCACGGGAGGGTCTTTCAGCACACACGCATGCACACCGATATCTTCACAGGGACTTTACATTGACTTCCATTCTTTTATCATTCATTTGCATAGCCTTATCCTGACCACTACCCTAAACCTCATTACCAGTAGATGCCTATTCCTAACCCTAACCTAAACTCAATTCACACTTTAGTTCTTACCCTAACCATTACCCCAAAAACAGCACTTCTTCTTATGGGGTCCAGGCTTTGGGCCGCATAAGGAGGAGATGGTCCTCACTACGTAATATTTGTTGGAAAAATGGATCTTACAAGGTGAGAAATGCAAGAAATCACACACACACACACACACATCCGGGAGAAATCCTCGACAAGGCAGCAGCCCAGTAGCTGTGTGTTGGTTGAGCGAGGAAAGCTTCAAAGGGCATGCTGATTCCCTCCCTTCCTTTCTAAATAGGGAGGATGATTTTGCCCCAATTCCCTCCTCTCCCTGCCTCCATCCCTTCTTCGTCACTTGCCCCCGGTGAGGTTATTCAAGAGCAGAGGAATCGGTGTCTCCAATGTGGGGGTGCGTGTGTGTGTGTGTTTCTGTGCAGGGTGTATTTGATAGCAAGGTCTCGGGAGGGTTGTGATTAGCAGCTGACCCAAAGGGAAAGAAATCTGAACCGTTCCTCACTCCTCCTTCCTTTCACCACCCCATTCTGACCTCCACCCTCATTGCTAAACTGATATGCATGTTAAGGTCCTTTCCAACTTTTTTGCTTGATACAACACAAAAGCTTTAGTACATTTTTAACAACACTTCTTTGGTCCATATACCAAACAAGTTC
The DNA here is from genome assembly GCF_003331165.1 of Xiphophorus hellerii. Classification (NCBI taxonomy): domain Eukaryota; kingdom Metazoa; phylum Chordata; class Actinopteri; order Cyprinodontiformes; family Poeciliidae; genus Xiphophorus; species Xiphophorus hellerii. The sequence goes on from NC_045693.1 coordinate 7,389,665, forward strand.
TCCAATTTAAAATGTTTCATGACATCGTTTTTTTTATTTTTTTATTTCAGTGTGCAGCAAGGAAAATCTAATTATTTTGAATATTTTACATTGTCTGTGTTTGACTAAAAGATAAAATATGAATAGTTTTCAACTAAACCGTACCTTTAAAAGTTTTTCATTTTATCCAAACTGACACTTGCCTTGGAATTAAAGTGATTTTTACATTATATTTATATAGCTTACATAACGTGCATACAGAAAATTTCTACTTGGATTTCCCATTCACCATTAGTATAATGTTTTAAGCTAAAGCTAATGAAAAGCCATAATTAGCTACTTTTCTTTAGTCACTGCAAAAAAAAAAACTTTACATAGTTGTTACAATATGATATATAAAATACCAACTGAGAGTTTAATGTGACAATATGTTTGCTCATCTAAAATGTAATAAAGGAGAACTGAAATGTGTTTTCAAGCTAACATCAGCTGAAAGAAAATCATAAAATGTCTTCTTTTTTTTTTACCCCTCCAGGGGTCTTTTGTGGGCTCTAGTGTCCCTTATATGACAGTAGGCTGACAGGAAACAGGGAAGGAGAGGGGGGAAGACATGCGGCAAATATCGTCGGGTCAGGGAGTCGAACCCGCGACGGCCGCGTCGAGGACTCAAGGCCTCCAAATACGGGTCGCGCTAATCCCTATGCCACCACGGCACGCCCATAAAATTTCTTTACTGCAAAGTTTCACTCCACCGGAAAAAATTCTATTCTATTTTAAAATTCTAATTATTGAAGGTGTGTTCAGCATTTGCTGTGACCAGCTCATATATGTGCAACCAAGGATTATGAGCATTTAGCATTTAGGGCTGGAGCCAAAGTCAACAGGTCAAGCTGCATACTTCCTGGATAGATCACCAGTGCACACAGAGACTCACAGGATGAACAACATGCACTCATACACTCTAATATATAAACACCATGTAGAGTGTGGGTGCTTTTTTCTGTACTGCTACCTATAAAGAGCCACTTTTGCTCCCAAGCGACTCTTGATTTATTATCATATATATTGTACTATTTAAGATTAAATTGGCAAATATGAATGTTTGCTTGTTAATAAACACAATAAATCCATTTGTGTTTAGTGTTTTTAGGAAACTCCTCATGCTCGTCTGATTTTATGTATTTGTTCTGTTATGAAAGCAGACATTCTTACTTTTGTATAATATTTTAATCAAATTAAAACAAAAGCACACTATGTCCTCAATGCAGGTTGGCATTCAACACAACCAAGGAGTACCTGGAGCAAACCCACACATGCATGGAGAGAACATGCAAACTCCAAGCAGAAAGGCCCCAGGCCAGGATTTGAACTCAGGACCTTCTTCCTACAAGACAACAGTGAAATGGACTGCATGCAGTAAAGGTCATTTGTGTTCTCTAAGCTAATGGTAAAGTAAATTTATATTTTGCTTCAAGTTTTCATGCCCTGCATCAGGTGGTTGCAGCAGTTTGCTGAGTCTATGTGATTTTTGTTTTTTAGCGTGGTTAAAGTTAAGCATATACAATACTTAGCAGAGGATAACTTTATAGAAATGCCATGTCTGAAAGTCTTCTAGGAGCAGCTGTTTCTGAGTTAGTGGTTGAGTACTGGTTCAGGCTTCTTATGCAATTCTCTTCCTGGCATACCGTGCAATGAGGAAATTCAAAAATTTTTTTATGGACATGCAGCTGTTTTTGATGTTGTTTGCTACAATAAGTGTTACTTTTTGCTAATTTTCATGAACCTTGCTTCTCAAGAGGTGCTCATGAGGTGATAAAGAAAAGCCACAGTGCTTCTTCTCCCTTTCTTCTTCCACCTCTTTTATTTTAGCCCCCCTTTCTCTGTTGTCCTCCACCTCAAACCTCTCCCCTGGCTCATATTGCTGTCGCTTCCCTCTTATCTGTCCCCTGCCTGTCGTCTTTCTTCGGCATCCCTCCCCTCCTTCTTGTTGTTCTGCCCAGCGGACTGCGCCACACGGCCAGCCTCGAAGGTGGGAGGGATGGCGAGGACACTAAATCTTTTGATGCAGCCGTTTGTGGTGATAGCATCTGAACTTGCTGCGCCTTTGCCAGGCAGCGCTGACAGATATAGCGGGACCCTTCCACAGCTCCCAGCTATTGGATATCTATTACTACTTGCACTCAGTGTGCACATTTGTGTGTGTCTGTGTGTCACTTGTGGGCACCACAAATATGGAAAAAAAAAATAAAACAAAGATGTGCAAATTTGGATGTGTGTAACTTTGTGTAGTCTAAAATTATGTGACAGATTTGTTCACAAAGATATCATATGTTTTGCAGAGCAAAACACATGAATACACACACTGTAAGACATATAGAGGAAGAAAATAAAGCCATGCCACTCATATTCTGGTATTTGTATCATGGAAACCCATCTTTGCTATTAGAGTCCCAGTGTTGGAGAAGTAGTAGTGAAATATGAACCACTTTATCTTGGTATCCAGGTACATTCATTCCTGCACATAAGGGCCTGTATGTCCTTGAACTCATGTACTTTGCACACATCCAAGCTCAAAGCAGATTCCCTTTTTATGTTCTAGAAGAGTGACATATTTGGTCTGGAAATGGTGCTAAGACACCAAGCAGAAAAAAATGTTACAAAGTGATGCATTTCCAAAGTGTCCCAGCATCCAGGCGGTGACATATTTTGATGGTACTACAAGCCACACTTATGTTGGGGTTAAAACTAGCTGTTGTATGTTGTGATGTCAAAGAGAAACACCCTGATTCCTTCAGAGAGGACGGATTTATCTCTAAATAAATCCGTAAAATTGAAAAACTCAGGCATTTAGAAACAGAAAATGTATTGTGGTACATGTAGTTAAATCTATTCTTTTGTACATTTGTGTGAAGTTCCTTTCAGTGTCATTGCCTTGATTTTCCTATGCTTGAGACATCCAGGCAAGTTTCACTCAAGCCATCATTGCAGACAAAAGTGCAATGATGGTCCATTTTATTCCTGTCCTAATTCAAAGCAAGTAATTAAGATACAGCTACCAAAGTTTCGCTAGGTATAACTTACTAGAACTTGGTAACAGATTTTATGATGCAGAAAACTGTATTTTTTTTGGCATACATCATAAAAGTTACTTGAAACGTTCTGCTGATACCTTATTGTCAAGATTAGACAAAATCTCACATAATTGTTGCAGATTTTTCAGCTGCACATCAGTGATCTCACATTTCACCAAATCTCACCCTTTCACTACCTCACAAAGTTGCAATACTGGATTGGGAGCCTGTGACTGTGAATGCCCATGAGGAAGAAATCACAAATCGATGGTAAGATTAATGTCTGACAACAGAAATCCCACAAGGAAAAGTAATGCTAGGATATGGCATCATGAAAGGACATTTTATGTCGAGGATGGCCTTGGAAACATCACAGAAGATACTGGATAATGTTGACCATGATCCAGTATTGGATGGCTGTATGGATGGATGGAAATTAAAAAAAAAAAAAATCCCTGAAAGAAACTTAGTCAGACAAAGTAATCTTGTTGGAAAGCATCTTCTTCGAATAAAATGGTATATGTAGAGATCCCCAAGCAAGCTCTCAGCAAAATGCTCTGAAATCTTAGAGTGTCATCCAACAGGCATCCTGTTGGATGCCAACAGGCATCCAACAGGATGCCATCGGTGAGCACCGCTCACCGCTCACCGATGCTTCAGGTGATACCTGAAGCATCGGAAATTGACTTATGTGTAGGATCAGCTTGTGTACTTTGAACTAACTCTGGATGATAGACCTTGTCAGTCATGTATCAGGAGGTTTGCTTTGTCTCAGCAAACCTCCTCAGCAATTTCCACTTCAGAGGAACTTTCACTTCATCGTGATACTTGAACCCCATCTGTAAGAGACAGGGGTAGCAACCTGGAGTGAAATTTGTAACGTTTTGTCTCATATTATATGGGTAGGATCGGACTTTAATGTTGTTAAACTTCAAATTTTCTAAAAATACTTCTTCATAGATCACTTGATCTGAGTTGCATAATTTTATTAATAATAGAAAATTTACAAGCTATCAACTTAACCTCAGATTCTACATTGTGTGCAACAAAGTGCTGAAAACTTCCAAACCCTCTGCAATTGAGAGTGCCATTGATTGTGCTGTGGTCTGTTGGGGGAAGCAGCAACTGTGCGAGATACGCCAGCACAATCAATAAAGTCATTCATAAAGACAGAAAAAATCATTGCACAGAACGTGGAGATGTTTGAGTCTGTGAGGGACAGAAGGTCACTTAACAAACTGCTCTATGTCCTGGACAATCCATCCAGCCCCTCAATGATTCAATACGGCGACTGTGTAGTTTGTTTTCCAACAGACTGATTCATTAGAGACACAATTTGTCTGTTTAACAGATAAACAGCATTTGTTGAAGTTTGTATGTGTTATTTAAAAGTATTTGTTACTTTACAATTTTTTTCTGGCTTTGGTTTTTGTCAGATTTCAGTGTCGTAGGTTATCAAAACAATTTTTTTTTTTTTATCTCAATTGATGATTTTATTCATTAAGACAGAACAATGCCATTCCAAACAACCACATCCTAAATGAAAACGAATCACACCCAAAATGTGATATCTGGCTGCATTGCATTTTGTGGGAAACAATTGCTACTAGATGTCTCCAGTTACAAATCATCTAGGAATTCTGGGTTCCTCTTACTTGGATGGTTTTGGAGTATGCCTCAACTGTTTAATGCTGCATAAGAGCATCTAAACCTTATTCAAGCCATAACTTTAACTAGGCTGCCCAAATACCTTTTTGTGTGTAAGAACATGTATTATGTATTTTCCAGGCACATAGTGCTTATGTTACCTTTGTTTGTTATAAAAATGGTGTCTACATCACGCATAACGTTAAAATGTAGATTTCACAATTTGGCGCCTCAAAATTTGCCACTGTCTTTTTAAGAAGCTCCTACTCTTTTTGACACTCTGCCTTCAACAAGTTATCACAACAGTGTTGCTCCATTATCCTGTTTAAAACCATTCTTAGGAGCATTGGGCTGAGAAGCAGTTTATATGATGAGCTCAGCAGATATTAAGTTCCACCAGGTGTTTGCTAATTGCTACTACCGCTAGTCTGGAGGAGCTGTGCTCAGAAATAATAAAACTTTATAAAGCAAAAAACTTTAATATTCCCTAAAACCCTTTAGGCCACACTGCTTGCAGAAGATAATGGGGAAAATTGAAAAATTCACAGGCAACCACTCCAAGAGCAACATTTAAATAAAGTAGGTAATTATTTTTGAAAGACAAAGAAATAAAACAAGAAAATCAAAAGGGACTTTGAATAAAAACATAATCAAAGCATATTTTAGATAAGTCCAATTTTTTTTTCTGGCCACTTCATGCTGCATCCTGTGCTCCTGTGCCTCCAGTCGGCATCAGGTGAACAATAGGCTAATGAGGTTTAAGGACAGGCTCCTGATCGGCTGCCAAATTACTGCCAGCCAAGAAGAAATCTTCCTCCATCACTCTCTCCATCTCTTTCTCTCTCTTCCCCATTTCACTTTTTTTTATCATTTTTTACAACTACCCATATTTGTCATTCAAACAAGCTTTAATGGTGAAAGATCTATGCATATGTAAGTGACAGAGCTGGAAGCCCATTACCAGCATTCAGTGGAGCACTGTGGAGAGGCCCTCTCCAGGCTTGGATTAGTGACCATTAGGGCTTATTTCTGCACCGTCTCCAGGCAATTATACCCCGACAATAACCTCCCACCACTACCCTCCTTCACCTCCACGCCATCACCCACTATCTCACCCCTCACACCTCTTTATTTTAACCATTTTGCATCTTGAAAAGTCACATCCAGCCCAGTCTCAGTTTTATATCTGCCTATATCTGTTGACTTATACATGCATGAATTTAAGGCACCTCATCTGCTCCCAGCATGATGGCCTTGTGGGGGCGGATGGTGGTGGCGATGACGAGGCTATTGATGATGATTAGGTCGACTCAGGAGAAAATAGCTCCCAGTGTGTGTGCGCACACCTGTAATTAAAGTTGTCACCCAGGTTCTGCTTCCACTCTAATGAAGTCAGTGGAAAAAAATGGAGGAAAAAATACGTGCAGCAAGGAGTCAAGAAGCAGGTGGATTTGCATTTTTATAGTGGCAACATGCAATGCTTTTTGGCATGTGTGTATGACATGTGTGTGGGAGGCATAAAGAGAAAAGGAAATAATACATCCTCAGCCTTCAGAAGAACTTATTTATGAGCGAGTGCAAAACAAGTGCATATAGTGAAGGCAAAAAGGAGAGGGGAAGAGATAAAGTATAACTAGTTTGAGACTGTGCTCATTTTGTGTGTAAACAGGGGTGTGTTTGTGTGTGTGGTGGAGTTGCTCAGACCACAGCTGTTGGAGTTAGGCCAGTGTCATGTAGATCTTAACTAGCCTTTAGGTTACTTTGGCTCCAACACTAACCAGGTCGAAGCTCAGCACTCGCTTAAAGCCTTCACCTGGTCACACACTTACACACACCCCCACAAACCATATCCACACACCAACACACACATGCACCTCACATCAGACAAACAATACAGTCCTTGAACATTTTTATGTTTCCTTACAACAATCTAGTGAGATTTGTTTTTAGAATAGATCAACACAAAGTTGTTTTTTGGGAAGAGGAAAGAAAAGGATTGTTTTTCCTCTGCTGTTGCCACAAGCAGTATGAGAGATTTCTGAAAGTCAACAGCTGCAATTGATGGTCGATCCATGCTCATCTGCAAATCAGTGGCTCAAAGCAACTTTGCTCCAACTTAAAAAAATGTAGTTAATTTGTTACATTTTCTTGAATTAAGTTTGTCAAACTTAATTTATTCACGCTTGTTTAACATGACATCAAGCAAAAATTGATAATATTTGCTTGAATAAACTTAATTTAATTACTTGTATTAAATTTTTTAAATGTTGGATCACCCTGTTTTCTTTTTTTAGTGCAATAACATCAAACATATATTAATCACTATAAACCATTGCTGTTAAAAATTGTTCTACACAATGTAACACACTTCTCCTGCAACATTCATGTCAATTCATGAATGTTAGTTCATTGGGTGTGTTGTGTAATCTCTCTCTCTCTCTTTGTCTCTCTCTCTATCTCTCTCTCTCTTATCCATCATTGACTGACAAATCTATTTCAGATGACATGTGCTTGATGGGCTTATTTCAGTATAAACACATCAAAAGTTAAGCACCTCGATTATTTAAGTGACAGCGAGTGCATCATTAAGGACATAGTAATTACCTTACATATTAATAAAGTTTTCAGTAAGACATCTGCATTATCCTGTCTGTCTTTCTCAACAGGGACTTTAAATCCCCACGGTACAAAGATAATGCTGATGTGCTTTTATCGAGATGTAAAAAAAAAAAAGTGAACTGGTAAAAAAAGGGCATACATTTAATAACATAAATGCAAGTATTATGAGTGTTATTTCACTGTTTATTTTTTTGTGTTAAACTGAATGTGAAAAGTTGACATTTTCTATATTCTTCAAGTGGTTCTGTGTTAAAATTAAAGAACAAATTAAAACATTTGATAAAGGATAGACTTATATCAGCAATTATGCAAAATCCTTTATGAAACATCTCTAATTATTTTGATGCACTTACAATTTATAAGGAATGAGGAAGGAAAGCAATGCATTCAATGCGAAGTGCAGCTAAAATACATCACTCAAATGATTAGAGAATACGTATTGTTTAAAAGACCATGTTTGAAACGATGACAACAACTCGCAGTGGCTGCCTACTAGTTTGTAGGCATCGCCTCAATCTGAGAAGAAGTGTCTTGGTTGGAAAGGTGACCAAAAACCCAACGGTCATAGACATCGCTCCAAAGATCCCTCAGGTGAATACAAAAACCCTCCTGAAAGTCAACCATTACTAATACACCTCACCAACAAGGCCTTTAGGGAAACTGAAAGACAGAAGTCACTCACCTCTGAACAGCAGATGTGAGTCTGTTTGAATTTTGTCAAAACACATCCTAAAGACTGTCTGAACAGTTCTTGGACTGGTGAAGTCAGTATTGAACTTTATGGCCTGAACTTCAAGCTTCATGTTTGAAGAAACATATTTACTGCAAACTATCTGGCTCATAGTTAGAGGCATGGCGTTGGCAGCATCATGAAGGAGGTATGTCTTTCTGGAGCAGAGTTTGCACAACTAGTTCACACACTGTTTCTGGTGAGAGCAACCAGATATAGAGAAAATCTTCAAGAAAATTTGCTCCTTAATGCTCAGACCAAGGCAGAGAATAATCTTCTAACCTGACAATGACTGACAAGTTGCAGTCAAGCTAACAAAAGAGGGGCTTCCATAGTCCATTTCAACATCTGTTACAGACTCAAAGTGGGTATTTACTAACACTGCCCAAGCAACCTTACTAAAAACAGGTGTGTGGATATTTTAGTCATCCCAAGAAGTCTTGAGGCTGTAATTACTACCAAAGGTACTTCAACTGGAGTAACTAATTCTGTCTATGTTATGTCACATGGTCACATTTTTATCATTTAATAAATTTTCAATTCGTCAAAATAGTCCATGTTTTTTTTAATGATAACTATACTTTAGGATATGCCTGTTATCACAAGAACGTGGAAAAGACAAGAAGGGGTGTAAATACCTTCCGGTTGCTCCGCAATGCTATTGCTTTATCCTTGTAATGATAAGCTGAAAGTGTTCTCTTTTGCCTCAGTTGCATTACCCAGGCTTTGATGTGTAAAATGGAAACACAAATTTTATATTTTAAGTAGCTACTGGTCAGGGTGGGCCACCTCTTTTATCTGTGCCCTCAGTGGAACTTCCCCCTTTTTGATGTCAAATAAGTCTTGGAATAGCTAATTCCCTTCTCTACAAATTTGGCAATAGTGCAAAACTTGTTCTATTGTGGTCCTGGGAGGCACACAATGCTTCGAGGAGGAAAAGCCTTTGATCCGTGAAGATATTAGTGAGAAGCAAAGACAAACTGCAAAAGGAAAACAGTCATGTTGCATGAACTTATAATACAAATGCAAATATAACTGAAAATAGTTTTTTTTTTTTTTTTAAACTATTTCTGAAGCCTCATTTTAATTAACTGAGCCAGTGTTTGTATTCATGCATCTCATAGTTAAAAAAAAAATCATTTCAGTTTGTTGATCCGTGGGTTGGGGTCAAAATTGTACAATTGAAAAGGATATAGTAAAGACAAATAGATCTACTTGTAGCTGCATGTGTAAATAAAACAGAGCAAGAAAAATAAAAAAGGGGGCAAAAAAACTGTTTTCCTACTTAAAGGCAAGATTTTTCTTTTTCGTTTTTTATATTATTCTGTTTTAGGCATATCATTGAAAAGATGACACCTCACCCTGACCTCAACACAAGCCCACACATATGCATCTTGATATAATTGGAAATGAGTGTCAGTGCTTTAAACATGCAAATGCTTTCTTCTAAAATTCAAGCTAATGTACCACATACTCCTAATTGATGGCTACGGTTAACAACATATCATGCCATACAACCCCCTTAGCACAAATCCATGCTAACAAGCTAATGAGCTCATTCTGCTGGTGTGATAAGAGCCTAAAGGGGCAAGTTGTCACCTATTCAAACAACAGTTAAAATGCTAACAAGCCTGTGTGTCAGTATTGCAAAGAAATATGATGTAATACTAATCAAAATGACCCTTTTATTTATATTAAAAACATTAGGAAACACACAGACATGTTAAATAAAAAATGTTGCTCAAAAAAGGGAAAATGTTAACTCATTGTAATACAAAGTAAATCAGAAAGTTTGAAAGTGGAAAATTTTTTTGCAAGACTTAAAACATTTTCTCATGTTTTCATCTAACATTTTAGTCAAATCTCAAAGAAAATCTGATTTTTTAAAATAAACTTTATTGTATTTCCCGTGGAATGTCCAATTGAGATTCAGCATCTATTCTGCCTGGAATTCAAGATGAAACAGAAAAAGCCCAAAACTAATAAACATATATATCCATACATACATATGTACTCAAAAATGTTTTAATTTGTGCACTTGTTAATCAAACCAAGTTAGACAATCAAAATAATTTTATTTATTTTTTAAAGAACAACCTACTGTACCATGAAAAACAATTATGCAAATGTTGAATTAGGAAACAAACTCAAAGCAACAAAGTTAATTTGATTTTTCTTTTTTTTTGTTGAATATTCTCCTTTCCTTTTTGTTTCATGAGGGTTCTTCAATTGTTGCCTGCCTGTATAGGTCTATCAAACAACAGACTGTTTGCCCTAGGAGTAGACAGATGTGTGTATTTGGCATCGCATTCACTGATCCTTTCATCCCTTCTGGACCCTTTTTTGCAACCCCATCCCCAGATTGTCCGCTTTCCAAATAGAGAGATCTGAAAGAGGTGTGGTGGCAAGGTGGCAGGCGCCCCAAATGTAAAATGTACGCAATCACTCAGATACAAGTGGCACCGCTAAAAATTGCCTTCATATATCAGCTTATGCTTTATGGGCTGTGGCAGAAAGGACGACAAAAGGTCAGCAGGAAAAACATATAGACGTGTCAGAGGCACAGCTCGGGGCGCTGAGCTCTGGGCTGATGGCTGAGGAGATGGGCTGCCTGTTCTGGATGTGAATGCCTGCAAGTGTGTGGGACAAACTTAGGATCAAAAGGCACCGTTTTATGTGCTTATTTCCATTTTGATACATGTTATCTGCAATGGTGATTAATATATATAATTGATGCAATAAGATACAGTATATCTGCAGCTGAAATGTATGTTTTTGTAAAAATGAATCGTTACCCAGTGTTTTCATTAGAAACTGCTTGCATTAGATTTGCGAGCCCACATACAGGTATCTTCTTACCTTGTGGGGTCATATATACAGTATATGTATAAATTTTTAAATACATATATTGGAAGTTTCAAAATAATGCTATTCAAATTATGAAACCCATTCATTTAGTCTTTTTTAACATCAGTGTATTCAAAGAACCTAATGAAGTAAAGTAAATTTTTGAATTGACCATCATCAGCTGGATTAGAGCCAATGTTGGTCCAAAAAGTAAAAGTATTTACGTTTTGTAAAAGTATTTACATTTTGTCACAGCCAAAATTCTGACTTTCATGTGAAAAAAATCTGTGGAGTTAATGAAGATTAGGTTGATGGCAAGAAAACTTTCAAATCTCAAATATCAAAAGGTCATAAGAGAAATCATGAAAAGCCATGCAACCATGCAAAAAGATGGCCAGTGATTATAAAAACTTGATTGTTGTAACACCAACAAAGATTTCATAGACTATTACTTCTATTACTATTACTTACATCTTAATATAATTTGAGCGATACCCACGTCTTAATGGAGTGAATATAATTATAAATGTAAATCTGTTAGGGGTACACATTTTTTTTAGCTTAGCTGTGCTTTGCAAGTAATACCACTAAAGGCAGGTCATTTTACCACAGTTCGAGAACTATGGATACAGATAAAATAATAGGTGTAAATCATTACCTAATAAAATTAGGTAATGAGGACTATATCAGAGTTTTATTATTGAGTCACAACCAAGCAAGAGAAAACAAGCAGAACACAAACAAGAGAGATATGTCTCTGTGTAGATGTGTTCCTCTCTATGTCTCCAAATGGTGTACATGTATGTTTGTTGCCCAAGTCAGCAAAGATACGCACAGACACACACACACACCCACCCCCACACACAAACACACACAGGTATACTCTGGATACTGTAACCTCTCGGTCGACCTCCACTGACAAGACAGATCACTCCATTCATCTATGGGTGAGTGCACTGAGCGCTCCATTCATCTGCGGCTGAGTGGATCAGGCCGACCAGCATTTTTCACACCACTGGCCCATGATGCATCTGGGGCTCTGGAGGAATGTCACTGGCCTGAATGCCCTGATCTGTCATAGGGGGCTGGCTGCCGGACATCAGTGACAAACACACACATACGCAGGCTTCCAGAGACCTTAGTAAAAACCTGTAACTTTGTTGTTTTATGACTGCATGTTATTTTTACAATTTTTTTTCATTTTGGTTAAACAACTAAACTCAAAACTGTTTAAAAAACCCCCAACAAATTTGCATCTATGAATGTAACTATACCTTTCTTGATGCCTTTCTATACCTTTGACTAGCAGAAATAAAAAAACAAATACTGGTAGCTCATTTTTTATTATACACTCTTAGTCTTAAAACTTTAACATCTCAAACAGAAGAAGAATATTTTTTACAATACTTTAGCTGGAGCTTTGAACATCTTGGTAAGCACAATTACATGCAACAACACTGTCAGTGCTGCATTTTGATATGGTCAGTCATCTAGGGACATTTCAGTCACATGAATTTTGCGCTTGTTAACATAACTTGTAACTCTTTAACATAGACAATGTCAAATTCTTTACCATAGTATGGAGAAGCTATTTGCAGCTGACTAAAACTACTTTGACAAGGTAGAACTTTTCAACATCAAGCAGAAATGAAAGGACTATCTTTTCTTCACTGAAGATATGATAACATTCTCACACTGTCAGCACTCCCTGTGTTGCAGAGAGGGATGAGAGGTGGAGATGAAGCGATCATGGTGCCCAGTCAGGGTAGAGTGTGTGAAGCTGAAATAATGATGATGCTTATAAAGTGCAGAGTGGGCATCCAGTGGCACAGCTGGCAACAACTATGAGAGAGTTGGCCCAGTTAGCCCAGTTAACCGGCTAGCTTCCACTGGACTACGCACAGATGCCCAATTACTGCCCTGCTGATGACACCCCTGGGGCATAACACACACACACGCATGTGCACCCACACGCCCACACACACCCGCGCACGCACACACACACCCACCCCCACCCACACACACACACACACACCCCCACACCCCCACACCCCTACACACACACAATGTATCTGAACTCACACGGTACAAACACATACATTGATATGACCACACATGGAATGGACACACACCTTAACATCTGCATTATTCACATACATACACAAATATGACACCAGGTGAAAAATTCTTACACACATTTAGTTCAAACATCACGAAGCACAGCAAAAAATGTCATCAAACACACAATCACAAACCAAAACAAATCTCTTGCAACTTAGCTTCAGTGTGCCAGTATTCACCGCACAGACCCTGTGACTGCCCACCAACACACACACACACACACACACACCCACGCAAGCTGCAACTCTCACCTCAGGGCAGAGATGTGCTCTGATGTTTCCGGGGCAGTGGGCAGTCACGAGTGTGTGCCTGACAGCTGTTTGTGCGTGCGGGTCCGTGTGTGTGTTTGTGTATGTGTGTTTTGGCGTAATGCCCTAATTTGACAGAGCTGGAGCAATGGTTGATCCCAAGTGCAGTTGATTTGGCTTGATGTTGACCCTACAGGCCTTGTCAGCTCCAACATGCTCCCTGTCTCCTCATGTAACCCAGCACAAAATTGAGTGGACACACACAATCACACACACGCAATCACCCCCACACACACATTAATACCATGCAAAGAGAAAAGACATATTAGTATGCATTTGTTAACTTATGTATCCCAGAGGTGTGTTTGTCACCAAAACACCAAGTTTAATGTTTTCTAATTGTTTTTTTTTTCAATCTCAATCCTAGTTAGGTGATTGTCAAAATCTGTTGTTGTGCTATTATCAATAAGTAAGTGGCACATTCACATTTTCTATTTGCCGGAAATTACATAACAGTACTTGTTACTACAACTTAGCAATGTTCTTAAATTTATATATGAAACATTTGTTGTCAGTTTGTTTATCAATGTGTTTTTAACCCACAAATATATAAAATATCTTTCATTGTTTGAAATTAAAGATGTTGTCCTTCCATTTGAATTGAAGGACAGAAAGACTCTCAGGTCTGATGAGCAGGAAGAAAGAGAATGACAACAAGAGAAAGATTTACCAGCGATTACACAGACCACATAGTAATGACGCTGCACTTCTCAATATTATTGCCTTTTATCAACAAATACTAGGTATTTCAAACAATAACTCACTACACTTTTTGAATATCTTACTGTTTGGCTGGACAGGTAAACACAGTGGCAGTTGCTCCCATATCATGTCAGGCTGATTTGATCTAAACAGGGATAAGAAAAGGTATTTTCTATGCTGCAAGACTGACTTTATCCATTGTAAGTCACGGTAAACATCTGGTTTAGTTATTTTTGAGACAATTATGCAAGCTGTAGAGAAGCATTCTTTGTCTTTTGCATAATATAAGTTGTTTTTTTGTCTTTTTTGATCATATTTAATGTTGAAACTTTCTTTGTGAAGCATGAGCCGTCTTCACAGAGCATATTCAATAATATTATTCAATATTATTAAATAATATTCAGTTTGAATATTATTTGGAGAAAAAAATCATTTTTCTTAGTAACCCAAACAGTCTTTGTTTAAATTGATTACACAAAGACTGAAGCCTTAAAGCCCTTGTTTAATAAAATCAAAAATTCAAAAACACATTTTCGTCACGTTATGTTTTCACCTTCCTCTAATCCAACATTTGAAGTCTTCCATCTGCCTCTCATTCTTCTGCTCTGCTAGAGACACTTCTAATGGGCTTTCTCAGGTTTCTAATTTGTGTGATTTAATCTAAATGTTTTTTTTTTTCTTTTGCATACCTTTCAAGTACTACATGTGGATGCGTGTGTGCGTGTGGGCAGCTGAGCGTCCATCAGGATGTCCCTGCCGGAAAGGATCCTCTGAGGTAAAGGCCAGATTTTAATCCCTGGGTCCATCTAATCTCCTCATATTCACATCTCAGATTAACACACAATCACACATACACACTGGCCTGACGCCTGTCATCATCAGCCGCTGTGATTGAGTGTGTATTGGGAACATGGTATTTGAAGGTTTTTTATAGTCATCCGGCCTCTCCTGTCTGAAGGAGATTAATTGCTCAAAATTAAGCCTGTCTCAGGCCGGTGACCTGTAGGTCAACGCTTTCCTCGCTATACTGAAAGCACACATGGTCATATGATTGTGCACATACAAAAACACACATACAAACACAGATCCTGGTGCCATCTGCCCTGGGGCTGCTGGACGACGGTGTCAAAGCTGTAAGAAGAGTGGGATCACAAATGAGAACAGCATGTACTGTGCGTTTTAACATCAAAGGTGACTGGGGCCACTCAGAACACATACACAGACACACGCACGCCAGCAAGCTGAAGCTACATGAAACACAGGCAGTAAGTGTGGTCACTCTGTGTGTGTCTTTAATTTCTCCTCTAGCAGAGGCAGCCCAGGAGGGCAGTGCAGCGGTGAGGTTTCGCCAGCAGGCCACATGAATGTAGACATAAACACTCTGACTAATGAAACTCAGAGCTGGAAAGTGCGTGCATGTGTGTGTGCTTTCCAAGTAGCTCCATCTGGGTAGAAGTGGCACCAGAGATGTTTACTGGAGGCTTTAGCCCATCAACTTATTGTCAACAGTTCAAGGGACTGTCAGCGCCCACGCTGTGTGTGTATATGCGTGTCTGAGAGTTAAAGAAAGCGTATCTGGAGCAGATTAGTGGTTCGGGGCAAGGACCGGGCAGCGGAAGAATGAATATGAAGATGGCTAATTCCAACATCTCAAGGCTGAACATTAAAATATTTGGAAATGTGGATTTTTGTTGCTAATGATCCTTTAAACTCAGCACCAGACACTTTTATGACCAGTACCTTAGAAAGGTATCCATTCGCTGTGGCAAGAAGAAAACTAGTTAAAAAAAAGTTCTGTCAATTCCTGCTTGACAAGTTTGCTGTGTGCATCCTTATATATTAATATACGGTATTGTATTTTTATATATATGAGCACAGATGAATACCATATGAACCTACAAATAGCTAGAGAGGGTAAGACTGAATGACAGACCTTGGCACCAAAGCGATAGAAACCTAGATCTACCAGAGCTGGGAATATCCTAGATGCAGGCTGTGCATAGAGACCCCAAAAGCAATCTCACTGCAGATATTGGTGGGAAGGAAATACATGGAAGGCCACAGCCAAACAGGCAGTGTAGCAGAAACATTTGTTTGAAATACAAGCTGGAGACACCTATGTCAACATGGGAATCACCTCCCAAGGTAGTGGAAAACAATAAAGCTTGCATCCTGTGTTTTGTTTCCCAAAACAAACCAACAAAATTGTAATGGCTAAGCACCAGACATTACAATCATTGATAAGCAGCAGAGCACAGCCGTAGTGATCAGTGGGGCCACCTCAAACAATCAAAACATCAAGAACAAGAGAAATGTCAAGGAATTAGGTAAGAGCTCAAGAGAGAACTTGTGGCAGTGACCCCCACACTGGAGAATTAGGTGTGACAGAAGAAACACAGGACATCTTAGTCCAGAAGAACACAGTTCTAGAAACCAAAGATCCTTTGAAGGCTCCTCATGTGCATACATGTATATCTGGTCTTTTTCCAGCCAAGAGCTCAACAGGTGGTTAGTTTTCAGCCTATTAATGACAGCCTAAAACATCAATGACCAGAGCATGCTCATTTTGCAATACTAATGAATGTGCTTATTTTTGTATGCCAAGTAATGTGCCATCATTGTATCTTTTATTTTGAGTTTTAAGTGAGAATGCTGATCCCATCACTACTGGAGGTTTGCACCCTAATTGTAAACGTATGTCTCCTCTTTTTGATTAAAACGAATATTTTTGCAACATCTGAAAGAACAACCATAACCCATTTCACAAACTAGCTAATGAGAGCGGCAGCTTCCATCTGATTTTAGCCCTTCCAGACCAAACGTAGGGCCGACGATTCAGCCAAATTTGCAGTACCTTGAAAAATGTGAAAAATCCCAACAGTTTTTGAAAGGGGAGACATTGCGCTTACCAGCCAGTATCGGGTTACTACGGTAATTCCACAAAACATATGTGGAATGCTACTTTTTATATTATTTTGAAAAAAATATGCATTATTTTTCTCAGGACTTTGTAGTCAAGTGATAACTCATTGACATACATTTTGGCTATACTTATCTGTGTAAACAGTCCTTTGTATCAGAGCTGTCAGTTGCCAAAGTGACCAACAGTCTGAAGCTTAGCACACTCAAACAATGCCTTATAAATAAATTAAACAGCATTACTCACATACAGAGAAATTTGATTTGTAGAATCCCACTGTGTGGTGTGAGCGTATGTCACAGAGGCAGTAGGTGCAGGAGGGCCTCTGCAGACACATTAAAAGCACCCCACATATGCAGGATTTTATTTCCATGTTTAGGTTTTTTTGTGCAGGCAACTTTGGTATTTATTGTATACTGTCATAAAATGTAAGCAGTGGCTTATAAATGTTGAAATATAGGTATAAATTGCCAACATTAACATGTCAAAAATAAAAATGAGGCCATTATTTTTTGTGCCTCAAGCCTGAGTTTTCATTTTTCCAACAATATTCTATACTTGGGGAGCCGGTGCCTACCTCCAGCAACCAGTGGGCAAGAAAAGAGTGCAAGTCCATCACAGGGTCCTGAGATTTCAGCATACTGTAAAATTTATCCAGATGTTCAAGTGTTATATTAGACATGACACTGTACTGGGAATGGACTAAAATAGGACCCATTTCATGAGTGCTTCACCACGGAAAGTTTTTCTTAAACCTTTTAGTTGAGATCTAATAATAGATACCGTAACAATTCAATATAACATGCAAATGTGCACTCTCAAAAGTTTGTACTAAGTATGAGTTTATCCGGTTGCTAGTTGATTTATTTAAATATTTTCATTACGTTAACAGTTGAATGTACTTTAAAAGAAGTGCAATTGACAGTTGTGAAAGTTTCAAGCATGTTTTTAATGTAAAGTTCAACAGTTAAAAAGTCTGTCTTACTTCAGAGTTCACTTAGCAGTTTGTAAAAAGATAACAATGGCTGACTTCTTCTCAGTCCTTCAGCCCTTTGCTGCTGTTACAAGCAAAGAAATTATGCAGAACAAACAAACATCAAACTTCAAACTCTTTTAACCACTGAAAACTTTGAACGTCTGTCTAATCTGGATCATGTAACATTAAACAAGTAAGTTTATATGCCATGACCTTTTTTTTATTTATACAGTATAAAAAACTGCAACTATACAGAGTTGACCAGTGGCCAAAATCAAACTCTTGATATAAGCAGCGTGCACACACACTCCTACACGCACACACATGCTGTGATGTGAAGAATTTAAACAGAAAACTGAAATTGTTACAATTTTTAGACATATTTGATTATATGATTACAACTTCTCAACAAAGGTTAAAACAAGTAAAAAAATAAAAATATAAAACATTAATTTGCAATATTCAGTGTTCTGCAATGACACATTTAATATCACTTTTTAGCACAAGTTATGTGAAGTGGCTTACAACAATGATGCATCTGAAAGGATGTCATGTGATCGGAGCTTATAGCGAGGAGGCAATCCACTTAACTAGGATTATAATAGCAGGGCCCCTTTGACCCAATCAAACTGAATTTTGTTCCCATCTAGATCTAGATTTCTCAAAATAGAGCAAACCCATATGAACTCCAGCAAATTATCACTTTGTAGCTCCCTGGAATACATGCATAAGCTCATTTGAAATATTACAAATGTCATTCCTAAAGCTTTAGTCTTCACTATCTATAATAATCAGTGGTAAATAATTTTACTCCTTTAGCCCCATTTTCTTCAATCTGTGCTTACAGCTGTTGTCTGTACAGTGTGGATGGAATGAATAATATAAATGTATCATCTTACTGAGTAAAGAGGTGATATATTTGTAACAAGCCTGAGATTATTTTTTTGCAAAAACTAAAAAAATTACTATAAACATGTAATTAGCACACAGCCAAAAACACCTAAGACGTTTCACATGAGAATGGAGCAGCTGATTGCTGGAGTGCCACTGAGTAGCTTTCTTGGTCTAGTTTTTTACTTTGTGTTAGAATATTACTTTCCTTCACTCTATAAATGTGCAGAGGGCACAGCTGCAGTACCCTTTACACACACATCCTCCCCTGTGTGCCAATGCATTGGGTATTAAGTGCTCTCTCTGCAGCAGCTGCAATCACATTTTGGGGAAACCTCTCTCTACCTGAAGGCATTACATATTCACACATGCTCAAAATGTACATGCCCTGCATTGTGCACATCTATGTGGAATTTTCTTCAAAGTTCCTGCAGTTTATTTCACCCTGGAAAGTCAACGGAACGGTTCTGAGACTCGTGTGACTCAGCTAACTGGGAACCATTTTAAAATAGAAATGGGGCTTCAGAAATCGAAACAGAGCCTTGTGCTGTTAGCGCAGAGGTTGTTCATCGTCTCCATGACAGCCGGGGGCCAATCACAGCGGCTCAGCTGGTTTGTCCAAATTCTTTCTCTGTTGTTCTGTGCACCTGCTGCTTTAGATAAAAATAATCATATCCCATTTCACATTTTTTGTTTCAGTGAAAAGTGGGCTCTTAAAAACAAATGTATACTTTTTACTTTTTAAACTTATGTACTGAAGCAGGTTATTGGTCCTGTTATGAAAAAAAAATTCCTTCAGTCTTTAAAAAAATTTTTTTTAATGAGACACTTTTCAGGCTGATCAAATCAATCCCCAAAATTATTAAATAATGTGTGAACATTTCACTCTTATAAAAAGGTGTGCATAAGAATAATAAATTCTTTTTTTTAAAATTTTACTAGAATATTGTCCAAAAGTTCAGCAAAATCTACTTTTATATTGCATAAAATTGATAAGCTTGAAAGAAAAATCATTCCAAGAAATACTCACTATTACATTACAGGTACCCTTACCAATTCCTTTGAAATAAATATAACTGAATCAATTCTTCAAGCTGGTCTGAATGAATGTCCAACGGCTTCAGGAAATGTCCAAGGATTGGAATCAAGGAGATTTTAAATGAAATACTGTTAGATTCCAGCAAACAAAAGTGAAAACAGAGTTTCAATAAGTCTTTCAGGAGGAAAAGGATCCAAATCAGCTCAGAAGTGGGTGTTCACCTCTGGCTTTCTGTGGCTTTTAGATTCATCCCTGGTCCAGTAGACCTGAATGAAATGGATGGATTGCCTCTTCAGTGTGCAGTCAAGTTATCCAGAGTCCTGCTAAAGACCTCCTTAGGAAACTCGGGTGTGTTGAAGCAGAGACATGTCTAGAAGTTGCAGGACATCAGCTATCAGGCCTGCAGTTGAACATCCCTTTCCTACAAAATAAAATGACCTAGAAATTATAATTTAAATGTATTGTTATATGCAATTTTATTAGGACTATAACATTAGGGTAATGCAAAAAAATATATTAGTTTTTCACATCTTCACTAGGGTAACCATTAAGTATAGACTGTGTTTTACGGTAAAAACTAAGACATCCCGTATCCATTTCCAGCCTTGGGTTGACAAACAGTATCAACGCTGTAACTTCACTTTATATAATGAAGAAAGTGACCAGTAGAAATAACTGAGAAGTTGATTTATAAACTAAATGCATCCTTTAAATGTTCCTTTCATGATTTTAGAGTAAACATCCTCTCTCAAAATGACCATTTTAACGCTATCCACTTTGTATGTGTGTGATTCGGCCTGCTGCATCCAAAGGACCATTGGTGTGTGTTTGTGACCATACACACACAGCTCACAGCTTGAGTGACTGCAAAAACAGGCCCACATGTGCGCTGCGCATTTCAGTTTTAGCCAGTGAAATAAAGACATCTGGATTTTATCCCGTCGCTCTCCTTCCCTCTCTTCTCCATCCTCTCCTCTTCTCCGCTCTTCCCTCTCCTCGGATATTGATCGAGCAGAGCACTTTGAGTACAAAGAGTTAAGGCCTGAAAGGCGAAACAGCCGCGATTTCAGAGAAGTCATGAAAGTTTAAAATGCCTTCTCTTTCAGTCAGGTCCGGAGAGACGTGTTTGCTGTGTGAGTGACCCCCGGGCGTATTTGGAGATCCAATGGTTGAACCTTGCTCATCCCACGTTGAACCAGTCAATACCTATTATTAGCTACTGTCTGCCCTCTGCTATAGGGCCTGATGAGGCATGGAAAGAGAGAAAAAAATACCTTCTGAAGGCCGAGAACTGAGAAGAGTGGATGATTGGTCAATGCAGGACGAAAGTGTGAAAATGCGTAATTTAGATGATGGTAAATGTTTGACATATTTTAAGTCCTATGTGCAAGTATTAATGCTTACTGGTTGCAAAAATGTGAAGTTTACAGGCAGAAAAATAAAAAACTGTAGAGTGCAACAAACTAAGACTACCGCTGGTGTGTGTGTGTTTACAAATTAAAAACACGTAAAAAGAATGTCTGTTTGGATGTTAATTAATGAAGGCAAAGCCTTCTTTATGATATATATGGGCCATAATGAACTATTTTATTACTTATGGGAAATTCATATGGTTGTTGCTTTGAATAACTCACCTAATTACATAACATGCTATCAGTCTACTTCCTTTAAAAAGCTACAACTATGACATAACAAATTCAACCAAAAGTACACTTACTCACATGAGACTCTTATGAGAACTGTGATGTAAATTGGGTTTTTATTGATTCAAATCCTCCTTTACAATGATGCAAAGCAAACCATGTGTTTAAACCTGCTACAGAGCACACACTGGTTCTGGTTCAAAGGGTAAAAAAAGGAGGAAAAAAGTAGTTTACCATCAAGCAAAGGTTTGAAAATTACATGAGGCCCAAATTATCAACGATAACATGAAGCATTAAAAAGTTATATATAATATTTTATTTCTAAATTCTGCTTTTAGCTAGTTTAATCATTTTAAGCTGGCATGATGTTTAACTGTAGAATGTATTTGAGATTTCAGTTCTGCTTTAAGTGTCAGCTTAACTTGGACTAACAATGTGAATCAAAGAGTTTATTCAAATCTCTTATCATGTCCCCGAAAGTAAGAAAAGAGAAGTTTTCAAAATCATAAGAGGTTTATTACTGAACAGCATACAAAATATTATAGCTACTGAAAAGAAGGCAAATAGAGAATCTTAGGTTGGAAAAATATATTGCAGCATATTTATGGCAATGACTGGTAAATTATTAGATAAAAAAGATAAACTTTTGTTCTGTTTGTGTCTTTCTGCTGGAGCGTATATTCAGATCATAAAGAAAGTAATATCTCAAAACTGATGCTTAAGTTTTAAGCAATGATTCAAGTGATAGCATGACAGCTCAAAACAATACCATGGGTCTCAGAAGTCAAACTGTCAAATATAAACAGACAAAAGATTTACAATTTGACGCTTTTTAAGCACAATACAGCTCCTGGAGCAGGTGAATCAGATCAATGATGAGAATGACATCAGAACAGTACCTCGAAGTTTGCTCAGTGGGAGACAGAAAACAAGCAAAAGTGAAATTAGACTCCAAAAAGGAAAGATGAATAAGAACAGAATCACCATGGCAGTAGGACTTTCCTCTCTGCAAGAAACCTTGCAAAAACAGAAAACTCTTGCATGTGAAACTACAGTCGGATTAAAATATGCATTTCATTAAGGCTCATTTGTAAAATGTACTATATGAAAATAACAGCCTTTAAATGGCTATTAAAGATACTTTTCATTAATCCCTCAATTCATTCATTTCTGTATTGAAATTTTTTTCAGTGGTCTTATGTAACATTCAAATTGTTTACAACTGAGGCTAATTTTATTTTTTAAAATGTTTCAAACATTTTTAGATATCATTTTTTTACGCTTTAACACAGACTTTCTCCTAAATCGTTTCCAAGATCAGAAATACACTATCTGGAGGCTTTCTCTTCAAGTCTTTCAGCCCCTTTTCTTTCTCTCTTTTTTTGGCATGTTGGGTCATTTAAGCAACTCTTCTTTTTTTTTTGTATTTGAAATTGGGAGTGCCTGTTGTATCTGAGATCAATTTATCACACCTCCCCAAATTTTCCTTAAACCCTAACCCCGCATGGAGGCTGGATGAAACAGCCCCTGGACCTCCAGAGAACCAGGGCACATCATGGAGCACAAGTACCCAGGAATGGAGCACCATAACCCCGCATGGAGGCTGGATGAAACAGCCCCTGGACCTCCAGACAACCAGGGGGACTCATGGAGCTCAAGTACCCAGGAATGGAGCACCATAACCCCGCATGGAGGCTGGATGAAACAGCCCCTGGACCTCCAGAGAACCAGGGGGACTCATGGAGCTTAAGTACCTGGACCTCCAGACAACCAGGGGGACTCATGGAGCACAAGTACCCAGGAATGGAGCACCATAACCCCGCATGGAGGCTGGATGAAACAGCCCCTGGACCTCCAGAGAACCAGGGCACATCATGGAGCACAAGTACCCAGGAATGAAGCACCATAACCGCGCATGGAGGCTGGATGAAACAGCCCCTGGACCTCCAGAGAACCAGGGCACATCATGGAGCACAAGTACCCAGGAATGGAGCACCATAACCCCGCATGGAGGCTGGATGAAACAGCCCCTGGACCTCCAGACAACCAGGGGGACTCATGGAGCTCAAGTACCCAGGAATGGAGCACCATAACCCCGCATGGAGGCTGGATGAAACAGCCCCTGGACCTCCAGAGAACCAGGGGGACTCATGGAGCTTAAGTACCTGGACCTCCAGACAACCAGGGGGACTCATGGAGCACAAGTACCCAGGAATGGAGCACCATAACCCCGCATGGAGGCTGGATGAAACAGCCCCTGGACCTCCAGAGAACCAGGGGGACTCATGGAGCACAAGTACCCAGGAATGGAGCACCATAACCCCGCATGGAGGCTGGATGAAACAGCCCCTGGACCTCCAGAGAACCAGGGGGACTCATGGAGCACAAGTACCCAGGAATGGAGCACCATAACCCCGCATGGAGGACAGATGAACCACCCCCATGGACCTCCAGAGTAGTACCTATGAACCACCAGCACTCAGACACTTAGCACACCCAGCTAAGCCACTTTGCCACAAGGGAACACCGGTCAGAACACCCAAGCGGCAGGCCTCCCCTCCCCCTATTTAGGGCGAGGGCCGAAAAAGTGTACATTTGGGGGGAAAAAAGGGCCTTTTTCTAAAAATTCTGGAGGTCTAACCCTGGGTCGTAGGGTTACGGGGTCAATCTCTAAAAATCCGGTTATCCCTCGTTACCCCCGTGACCCACCCTACCGATTTTTAAGACCCCCGGTCTCCCCGTGAGAGACCCCCAAACAGGACAAACTTTTCACAAAAATCATGGATTTTGCTCCCTCGTGGCAAGATTCGCTGTAGTAACGTGTTTCTGCCACCAGAGGGCATCGTTGCCATCTCGGTGTTTCTCTCAATGGGGAAAACTGCCACTTGGGTACCGGACCCGAACTTGCCACTTGGGTAGTCCGTCAATGGGGGCTTGCCAACTGGGTATTCTTATCCATACAACTGACACTTTGTCACATTTTCACTCCATGGGGCTTGCCAAATGGGTGTTTATGCCTATGGGGGTGTTGCCACCTGGGTATTCGAGAACATGGGGGTTGCCACCTGGGTATTCGTGAACATGGGGCTTGCCACTTGGGGACCAGGGCAGATCATGGAGCTCACTTACCCAGGGATAGGGCACCCAAAGCCCGCATGGAGGTTGGGTGACAGACCCCTTGGACCTCCAGAGAACCAGGGGGGGGACTCATGGAGCTCCTTTACCCAGGGACAGGGCACCATGGGGCTTGCCACCTGGGTGTTTATTGCCACTTGGGGGACCAACACTTAAGCACCATTCGAACCTGGGGACCCAGACTTAAGCCAAATGGGTGTTTAGGACTATGGGGGTCTTGCCACTTGGGGGACGGACCCACACTTAAGCACCCTTCGAACCTGGGTACCCCACACTTAAGCACCCCTACGCGGACTACACCCACCAGCCCGCACGGCCCAGAGTCTCGTGCCCCTGGTAAGGCTCCCTTTGTGGACATGGCTTGCCACCTGGGTGTTTATGCCTATGGGAGGGTTGCCACCTGGGTATTCGAGTACATGGGGCTTGCCACCTGGGTGTTTATGTCCATGGGGGCTTGCCACCTGGGTGTTTATGCCTATGGGAGGGTTGCCACCTGGGTATTCGAGTACATGGGGCTTGCCACCTGGGTGTTTATGTCCATGGGGGCTTGCCACTTGGGGGACCAAGACTTAAGGACCCTCCGAACCTGGGTACCCCACACTTAAGCACCCCTACGCGGACTACACCCACCAGCCCGCACGGCCCAGAGTCTCGTGCCCCTGGTAAGGGTCCCTTTGTGGACATGGCTTGCCACTTGGGTTTTCGGCACTATAAATGCTCTGCCATCTGGGCACACTGACCCTGGCTTCCCCCGTGGCACAATGGTTAAGGCTGGTGCCTCCCACCCGGCAGAGCCTGGTTCGATACCAGCTTGGGACGCAGAGCTGCAGGACTTGCCATCCGGGTATCACTTTCAAATGCATTGATGCCAAATGGGAACCAACATTCACGGGGGCTTTAAGGGGGGGTCCCGCGCATTTATTGGGCCAAAGGTGGGCTCGGGTCATCACACACACTTGGAAGAATAAACGAAACCAGGCACAACCTCCTCTGATGACCCCCTGCTCTGGGGGGGCTTTGCCAAGGAATGGAGCACCATAACCCCGCATGGAGGTTGGGAGACAGACCCCTTGGACCTCCAGACAACCAGGGGGGACTCATGGAGCTTCTGTACCCAGGAATGGAGCACCATAACCCCGCATGGAGGCTGGATGAAACAGCCCCTGGACCTCCAGAGAACCAGGGGGACTCATGGAGCACAAGTACCCAGGAATGAAGCACCATAACCCCGCATGGAGGTTGGATGAACCACCCCCATGGACCTCCAGAGAACCAGGGGGACTCATGGAGCTCATTTACCCAGGGCTAGGGCACTGAAAGCCCGCATGGAGGGCAGATGAACCACCCCCATGGACCTCCAGAGAACCAGGGGGACTTATGGAGCTCAGGTACCCAGGAATGAAGCACCATAACCCCGCATGGAGGCTGGATGAAACAGCCCCTGGACCTCCAGAGAACCAGGGGGACTCATGGAGCTTAAGTACCTGGACCTCCAGACAACCAGGGGGACTCATGGAGCACAAGTACCCAGGAATGGAGCACCATAACCCCGCATGGAGGCTGGATGAAACAGCCCCTGGACCTCCAGAGAACCAGGGCACATCATGGAGCACAAGTACCCAGGAATGAAGCACCATAACCCCGCATGGAGGCTGGATGAAACAGCCCCTGGACCTCCAGAGAACCAGGGGGACTCATGGAGCTTAAGTACCTGGACCTCCAGACAACCAGGGGGACTCATGGAGCACAAGTACCCAGGAATGGAGCACCATAACCCCGCATGGAGGCTGGATGAAACAGCCCCTGGACCTCCAGAGAACCAGGGCACATCATGGAGCACAAGTACCCAGGAATGAAGCACCATAACCCCGCATGGAGGCTGGATGAAACAGCCCCTGGACCTCCAGAGAACCAGGGCACATCATGGAGCTCAAGTACCCAGGAATGGAGCACCATAACCCCGCATGGAGGCTGGATGAAACAGCCCCTGGACCTCCAGAGAACCAGGGGGACTCATGGAGCTTAAGTACCTGGACCTCCAGACAACCAGGGGGACTCATGGAGCACAAGTACCCAGGAATGGAGCACCATAACCCCGCATGGAGGCTGGATGAAACAGCCCCTGGACCTCCAGAGAACCAGGGCACATCATGGAGCACAAGTACCCAGGAATGAAGCACCATAACCCAATATGGAGTGAGTTGAAACTACAACTACCTCATAAATAAAGTTTCTGTTAATATCTTAGAACATATTTAGTCAACAAAATGCTTTTTTTCTCTCTTTCCGCTGAGCTATCGGATCCCTATTTATTTAAAGTCGCTTGAAGGAAAACTAAAGTTTGGTTGGAGAAGAGACAAACTGTAAGCTGACTTAACTGAGTTTCGCCTGTTAATGCAATCTCTCACCGTTAACTGAAAGGGCAGCAATTACGGCGCATCAGACACATCCGTGGATAACTCGCACACACTTGCTCAAATGCGCTGTGCACACACCCAATCTGTCACATCTTGACACACTCGTTGTTCAGTGTGCCGACATAACACTACCTGGAGCAAAGCTTGGTGATAATGGATTAGGAAAAGTCTCCCTATGTCCCCTCCACAACACAACAAACACAGACACATTTTCTCTCTAATTGCCCACAACTGAATGCAACCCCCTGCCTGCCTTCACCTATCTCAACTCCCACCACTAATACCCCTCGCTGCCTTCTGCCCAGTCCAAGCTTCAGGGGATCATTCGTCAGTCCTGTCCAACTGGCTCTGGTCATAAATAAGCAGACAAGTCAAGCAAGCAAGGGCCTCAGTCCCACTGGCCCCATTGCACAGAGAGACGCGGCACCCAGCATATGTTTTCTAAGTACTGAACTGGATTGTTTGAACTGGGCATGCAAGAGAACATGTTAGCTTGACTCTGTGTGCGTCTGTGACCATTGGGGTTACACTTGAAAAACAACACATACTTTCTTGGTCTGCAGTGAAAAATTTAGGAGATGCATCAAGCACTGAGAAGCAGCATGTTAAACTGAATCATTAAATTAAACAGAAACTGCATTCACAAGACTTTTTACAGAGACTGAAAGAACTGATGTGGGTCAGAAGAAAAAGTTTTGCCTTTTACTTCAGCTCTCAATTTATCACTATACTGACATTTCCAACTCTCACTTGTGGCCATGAGATATGGATTAGGACCAAAAGAGCAAGAACAAGTTCTGAAGTGTCTAGACTAAGCCTTAGATGTTGGATGAAAGCTATCATTATCAGAGGAAGTACCCCTGCTCCTTGAGGGCAGGTTCACTTTAGGAATATGCAAAGAACCACCTGTTGAAGAGTGTGTTGGTTTACGTTTTGCTCTCAAAACAATGCTGATTCATTTTGGGATGGAATCCACTAGACCACTGTGAGTGTGCTGTGGTATCTAAAACAAGGTGGCTAAATCTTTCCAGGGAAACTGGGATTTTGGCACTTTGTAGCAATTCCTTTTAGTCTTAGGTCTACTTTTCAGCACAGCTAATGACATTATTAATCATTTATGAGTACCAGCAGTCTATGATTGCTGATCACAGCATGAGAAAAGCTAACTCGCAATACAGCAGAACCAATGGTTTTAATAGGCAGACTGTAAAATGTTCATGTGGTAATTTAGGCCTATAAGTAAAGGTTTGGAATTCCATCTACCACAATGCAGAATTAGAAGTGACCTAAATGTTGTGGATTTGATAAGAAAATGTTTTCTTCAGTTGTTATCGCTTGAGACTTGATTGTGGCAAAAGATACAGTCAAACCTTATGACTTGGACTTGCCCCTCAAAGACAGCAGCCAAAATTCAAACAGAAAAATTTACTTGTGAACATCTCTAAAGTGGGAGTTAGCATGGGAACCCTGGCTGGTCTGTGACTAAACATCTTAGTATCTGTTCATTTTTGGGACGTGCAAATACATTTGCAGTGACTAAAGACTAAAGTCTACATTAATAGAACGTCCACGTTTTAGAAGGGAAAGAGGGGAGTTGAATGCTATGTTGACCTCTTTGCTTTCCATTGGCCGAGATCTTGCAGGCAGAGTTGTGAAGAGTCTTCCAGGCAGCACTTTGTGTCACCATCACTTGCCATCACTCACAGACTTCTGTCTCCTTTTCTTCTGGAGGGGGACAACAAGAATTAAAGGAAGTGCTTGCATGCATGATTGTGTTGCTTCTACGTATTTATAATTTGGATGAGTTGGAGGCAAAAAACTGTAAGATTTATAAACGGTGAGGGATGGCTGAATAGATGCTGCAATGATGGAATTGCTCCATATAAAACCTTGATAGATAGTTAATTCAACAAGAAAATACCTAATTCAAGAATACGAAAAAATAACATTACATTTTAGAAAAATTGGTTAATCCCAATCTTATTACAATTTAAAGTATGTTGCCTGATCAGTTTAATAAATTATTATTATTACATTAATTCTACAAGGTTTCTATATAACGAAGTTTGCAAAATACAGACATTTCAATCAGTTTGACGAACAAATGTAAATGTTTATACATTTCAAAGTGGTTTGAATATGGTTTAGAGTTTGCATTAAAGGCTCCAATTCCATCATTCAGTGACCATGAGCCATTGAACCAGTGGTCAATACGTTTTAACCCAGAAGGCTAGACAGTGGTGGAAGAGATAATAAAAGGAAGCGGCAGACAGAATTTATTTTCCAGGCTTAAAACCTATAATTTCTTAAAGACATTTCTTGCCAATATTTATGGTAGTGAGCTGATCTTTTTGTAGTTTTTAAATATTAAAAATCTTCAGTGTGCTTCACACAAACAGAATCACTGGAGCTTTCTATTAGATAAGATGCTATTGATACATTGATAGGTTGCTGAAAAAAGCAAACATTCTTTCTTACCTTGCCACCTAAATTACTCAGAAAGTAGGCCAGATTGAACCGAATACTCACGACCTTCAGGCAATATCATCTGTCCAGGAAAAGATACCACAAAAAAACACCCAAACACCAGAATCCAGATATGCACACTATAAATAACCAGTTGTATAGAAAGGCAATGATGGAGCTGTATTAATTTAAAACAATGTCTTTGGTTTCCATTGAAATGAAAGGCTGCTACATTTACTCTAATCGCACTGCTACAGAGTGATTAGAGTAAATGAGCGAGTCAGCAAACTTTAGGCATTACATTTATTCCTAATTCAACTTTATTTGCAAGTGGGTCAAAGACAAAAAATACTGTGTGAAGGAACAGGGACAATGTGGAAACTGAATAGAAGTTATCCCAGGTGCAGAAAGGCACTAGGTAGGTTAAGTTAGTGAACCACAGCAATAGCTCATAGAGTCAGTTTCCGATACCAAATCAGCAAACATGTATTAATAATTAATTCTTCTTTTGAGAACAAAAATGCATTGTTCTTCTACATAGTAACAGCTGAAAAGCAAATAATACAGTCAGGTTGCAGAACTTCTAAGACATCTTCCCCTACATTTAAAAAAAAAAATCTTAGTTAGAAATGTTCTCCGTTTTGAAGAACAACAAACACAAGCACACACACGCCTCCACGCTCAAACCCAGTCCTGCGGGTGTGTTGCCAGTAGAGGCAGAGATGTCGTTTCTTCTATCTCTCTCTGGTGTGAGTGCGTCCGGTCCTCCAGGGGGAATCCCATCCCTCTTAATCCTATTAGTGGTGGAACTCACGGCTTGGCGGTCTGCTCCTCTGGACCTGTCCACACTCATTATCTTGACCTTAACTCTACATCAAATCCATCCTTCCACATTTCGAACCACTCTGGCCCTATTTTCTTCTGCCTATTTACCTCTTATACATACTCACCCCAGTAATCATATCTTTATTGAGCTGTTATTGACTGATTATATGTACATCAAAGAGGAAAGACGTTCACAATCTAAAAGCAGTTCTAACTTCTAAGTTCTGCAACATGCTACAAAGCATTTCATGTTTACTCTTTTGACAACATGCATACAGTACATTCTTTAAAACATCATCAGCATTTTTGTTTGCAGCATTTTAGGTATTCTTCCTCACATTGATAAGCATGATGAGGTCAGGTTGGGTAAAGCTGCCTTCTCAGGTGTTACTTCAGCACAGTTCAGGGTGGGAAACTGAACTCCCAGTTAGAACACCACCACCCAAGCAGTGGGATAATGCTGCCTTGTGTTTAGGCTATTCTTTTGATAGCCTGAAAGCCAGTACATTCAGAGAAAAAAAATGTGATGGGCATGTTTTTCCAGGCTAATTCTGTCCGGTGGGTGAGCTCACTAAAAGAAAACAATGAACAGATGTTTGCTTTAACTCAAAGCACTCACTTGTGGAATGGCTTAAATCCCCAGATCCATCAGCCTCTGTCATAAAACTTTTGTTGTGCTTGTGAATCAGTTCAAAGACTAACTGTTCAAGCATTTGAGAATTTAATATTGATAATTTAGCT
Source organism: Xiphophorus hellerii (assembly GCF_003331165.1). Classification (NCBI taxonomy): domain Eukaryota; kingdom Metazoa; phylum Chordata; class Actinopteri; order Cyprinodontiformes; family Poeciliidae; genus Xiphophorus; species Xiphophorus hellerii. Next base: position 7,420,742 of record NC_045693.1, read on the forward strand.
TTTAAAGATGGCTCATGTAATTCGGGCTATATTTGTTTTCATGTGTATGTTTTCAATTCACTAATCAAACAAATACTAGACAAAATAGAAGAAGAAAATAGGAAAGAATCCCTTCTGATAAGGTTTTATTTTGTGCAAAAATGATTAGGTATTTTCATAAACAATTGAAGCACTTGTAATGTCATTCTAACTTCAATGAAGGGCATCCAGCCATTTTATGTCATTTGTAATGTTACTGATGAGAAATTCTTAGACTTATGGGTGAATATGTTGAGAAATTTGAATGGATCTTTTTCCAATGAATCATAGTCTCATTTTTTGTTCACTATCCATTGTGCATAGTTCAGGCTGAATCATAGTTTACCTGGGAAATGAACAGTCGAATCTTCTGGGTACATATTTGTGTACTGCTAAATCATTTGTTGTTTGCTTCTGCTTGAGTGACAGTCAGCACTTTACGTTTAACTGTTAATATTATGATATTGATCAAATATATGTGGAGTCTCTCATTGGATGGGGTCCAACGAGAGGATCATCTTTTATCACTGAACTTTGTCACCACAAGACACCAGCCACAGTACAACAACATAGAGCGCTTTACTTGTTTCATTGCTTCAACTCTAATGGAATTGACCTGAGTCTCAGCAACCAAAGCAAAGTGACTGCTTGGTTCTAAGGAGTCACTTAGAACCAAGATGCTAAGTGCTTAGCATCTTTTTACTTATATTTTTCTTGAATTTGAGGGTTTTGTGGGAGTGGCCAATAGTTTGGATCTTTTTATTTCCAGTCAGTTGAAGGTCCTTTCCTGCCACTTAAATGTTCTGTACCTGCTGGAGGAGGTGATGAACAGTCCCTGTTGATCTGCTCTGAGCCTGTTAGATGACAGGCTCTAACAGAGCTGATAAACACAGACGCCCTACAACCCACTTGGCCTCAGCCCTGACAGTGACTGAACTGGCCTCAAATCACCTTTGACAGCGAGCAGTGTCAACACACACTCTCACACATACAGAGACGCAACATAAAAAGTGCTCCAAAACATGCAAGGCCTGCTACGAGCAATTGCAATGACAAGCCCGGGTTAAATATGAAGCCAGTTTAAAAAGAAAAGTATGGACACTGCGACATCATCCAAACACACCTGTCAGGTTTAACGTAAATACAGACCCAGAATGTCCAAACCTATTCCAGCAGAAGTGAGTTGACACCACCTCAAAGAGGCAAGTGTCACTTCACCTTCAAATGCATGACGATGATTTGTTGGAAACATCAGCATGCACGATGTGCTTCTGGCATCTGGGGTTGTAACTGACCCATCTCACCTGTGCAGAGACTCAAATTCAGCCCAGAGGAGAAACTCAGAACTGAAGATAATTTGAACACAGAGAAGGAACAACACAAAGCTGCTCCAGGTGAAAGAAGGAGAACTGTCTGGTTGAAGGGAGGAAGGTATACTGACAGCAGATGATGAGGCATGTATGTTAGTGCTAATTGAGCTAATATATGCAAAACAAAAAAAATCTAATACCCCATTTTGCTTGGATTAAATGAGTACAGTCTCTTGAAACAAATATTCAGACCTGATTAAACTTTTCAGATGAAAACTACAAATAATATATTTTATTGAGATCATGCAGATAAACTGAGAGTTTGAGAAAAGGGAGTCAATAGGTCCAAATGAACTTTGGAGGAACTACTGAGGAGACCCACAGCTTGGATTGCAGAAACTGAAACAATTTGTCATACACTCCACAAATCTGACTTTTATCAGAATCTGATCAAAGATTCTGATAAAAGTCAGATTTGTGGAGTGTATGACACTTCTTTTGAAAGAAAACCATAGAAGTTATAGTTTGCAGATCTACATCAACCAAAGGTCAGTAAGCATGATCAAAGATCTACAAGGTGTTTTTTTATGACTGCATTTATGCAAATGTATAAAAATATTTGCTGCACTTGTTCTCATTGTGATGTTTGATTGTGCAAGTTTGAAGAATTACAACAGCCACAATTATTATAAAAATATGTGAGGCATGAAACAACTTTAAATGAATTTAAAAAGCGACTTTTAAGTGAAGCATCAAGTCAAAAATGCAACCTTTCTCTCAAAAATATATTACATACATCTCACTAAACTTTTTATTAGCTGTTACACCTTAACTCACACACCCCTTTAAACATAACTCATGATTTCCCTTTTATCATTGCTCTAATTTTACACCATAAAGTTAAAAAAACTTTTCCCTCTGAAGTCTGGTATCTGTGACAGCCTGGGGAGTATGTGTTTTAATTTTCTCTCACCTAGTCATCTCCATGTGCGCAGCAGGCAGTATAGAACTGAGCCATTTGTTTTATGTGGCGCAAGTGTTCGTTGAGAGATCAAGAACCAAACGAGCACAGGGTGAACAGGAGCCCTCTAAAAACCTCTTGCCAACTTTAATGGAACAGCCCCCTGCTGAGTACTAAGGAAATCTTCAGCACACACACTAACACCCGCACAACACACACACACGTTACAAATCAAGACATTTAACTTCAATGAGAAGAAGGAAGAATTAAAGAAAAAGAATGTGGAGGTATGTGCACACACACATTCAGCTTGGGCCACTTCTAGGGGAACTCAGTGTAATAGAATTAAAATGATTGTTTTTTGAAGGATTTTAAATGAAATCATGTTTATTGAATTTTTACATTTTCCCCATTGGAAACAAAACATCAAAGGTGGAGCCTGTAAGTTTTTAAGTGTCAACACAAAAGCAGAAGAGACCAGTCACAATATCAGAGAGGTAAAGTGCAGACTTTGTTTTACTCCATTGTGTTCAAAATGTTAAAGTTTACAAAGTTGAAATGAATAATACCAGAGTTAGTGCAAAACAAGAACAAACTGGAACTTGTCAAGGAACTTGCTTTACTGAGTACTGATCATAACCTCTGGTTTAATATTTGGACAACCGTATAGTAAGACAAAACAATAATAATAATAATAATAATAATAATAATAATAATAATAAATCTTTGACAATGTGTACGGTATTTTCATTTGACCTCCAGAAATGATACCCAAGTAAGAGTAATGTTACTTCGAAGTAGAATAAAAAACATGATGCATGGAAACTATTTCCAAGCGTACATTTTAAAAAAATAAAATAAATGTAACTGACTAAAGGTTAGTTACTAATCACCTCTACCTGTGATGTGGCACAGAGACAGAGCTAGCAGAACAGCAAGAGGAAAAGTGACCACCTGCTCCTAACGCTGGACATTGATTGTTTTAGGCTTTTATGGATTGTTTATTTGTAGAACAAATGCTGGGTTCAGTCGGTTGCATTGCACTTCTTAAATTTGGGACAGCTCTAGACTTTCATGAGGTGCCTTGTGGAGGCTTGTCACATGTTCTGCACAGCCACGATCAATATAATGACTTTTTATACATTTCCATACTGGGAGATGCCAACGACTTAGAGCAACAAGAAGAGAAAAAATCTGTCTGATTTAATTCAGAGACAACTGAAAAAAATCCTCATGCAATTCCTAACATAAAGATTCTGCTTTCGAATAATCTTTACTATTTGTTGCCTAAACTAATGAATAATAATCACAAGGCCTGTTTCACTGTTTTGTCATTTACATGTTTATACTATTGGCTTGGATTTAACTGGGCTGTCATTTTTAGGCAGTGAGCCTCATGGGCAGTGAGGCGAGAGGTGAAATTTGAAGGCGATGGCATTAATGCCTCCCTGGGGTCCAAATCCCTCCACCTCAACAGGGTGACTCTGAAACAAATGCTTCCTCTGGTGTCAGAATAAGTTAGTCCCTAATTTGCCGCTCTGGAATCTGAAATGTTGTGCCCTCAAACCCAAACGGCCAAATAATTCAGATTTTTTTTCTTTCAGCAAGGACAGTGTCCATATGGCTGCACTTTTAAAGGTTTAAACGTTGGTCCACAGTGACAGAAACCGCTTAGGGCTCCGGAGATGTCTGAGCAAGATTTACAACACATATTGCACTGTTAAAAACAAATATGATGTAGAATGGAAACGGTGTGAGAGAAGAAATGACATGTTTTAATAAAGCTTACTGTCAAAACATTAAAAATTCACATACTCTGACACCAGTTATATTAAATGCAGTAAAATAGCTATTATTTCTTGTTTTATAGGGAACTCCTCAATTATTTTATCTATGCATCAGATAAAACCATTGTTCACGGCTGAAAATTGATTAGGAATTTGTGTATGAGGTCTACTAGTAGGGAGCCACACTACAAAGCACAAAAAACAGTTCTGTATGGTTCGACATTGTCCAAATGTGATCTTCTTCAATGTGACCACTACGTATAAAAGCCATATTTTGACAAAAAAAAAAAACGGAACATGGCAGAAGAAGACGTGATGATCTTAGCTTTATCACTTAAGTGTGCCTCATCCATCTATCCCTCTTATCCTTGCAAGGTCAGTCTGCAGATGTGCAAAGCTGTTAGATCATAGCTCAAAACACTTCCAGCTGTAATTGTGGTGAAAAACTCTACAAAGTATTGATTCAGTGGGAGGAAGCATAAATGCATGCCATGAAAGTTTGAAAAACGGGAACCTTGTCCTTTGACTTAGAAATATGTGCTACTTTGTGTAATTCTACTATATCACATAAAATCCATTGATATTTGTGAAAAGGTTTAACGAGGTGTAAATACTTTCACAAAGTCCACTACATATTAAGCACAACTATTATCTCTGTTCTGCTCTTTTGCTTACCTCTGCAGCTCTGTCTTCTGCTTCCCTTTCATATGTCGCACTACACATTCACTTCTCTCCCTCTTCTGTTTCTAGTCAATTGGTGGAACCATTTGTCATCTGTTGGCCAAGCTGGGAGATCCGCCAAACCAGCTGAGTCTGGCATCGTGCATGGCCCACCAGGCTAATCTTGAATATAGGGGCAGAAAAGACCTTGGACAAACAGGCACATGCATTAAATGGTGTGGGTAATGTTTGCTTTTGCCAGATGCCGCATTTCTCTAAAACACCTACCTTATCTGAGAAACAGGGGTCTTCATACAAGGCAGAGTTTTGTCATTCAATGACAGCCACACGCATCATTGGCTTTTTGGCTGCTGTGGTTCAGCCAATTTGTTTCAGGCAAAGAAATTAAGCTCACTATTGTAGGCATTGTGTAAGTTAAACCTCTAAAAACACGAGGTTTATTCTTTGTCACAATCCACTTGAAACCCCTCATTTAAAAAGCCCTGTATTCTACCTTCTATCTTTATATCAATGAAGTATAATATTACAGACTAGTTCATATAGTTCAGTATTTCAATTCAAAAAGTTGAACTCTCTCTTTCTCTGTCTATAAATGTTTGTTCTGGATACTTCTGTGTGGGGTGTCTTCTACACACCACACACCTTGGTTGTTGTGACTTGTTTTCACAACAACCAAGTCATGTTGTGAAATGATGACTTTCACAACATCATTTGTTGTGAAAGTCCCTTGAACTCTTGAATGGATTTCCCTTAAACATGATCTTATGTTCTTATTGCTTGTACACATTTCTTTGTAGCATTTTTCCTTCCAATACATTTTCCATAATTATGGTTGGACACAGCTCTCTATGAAATGGATTCCGTGTATTCTTACTTTTAAAGGCAGTTTATCCTGTCTTGATTTCAAGGTATTATTAACCAAAGCTTCAAACTTGATATCAATCATATCTAAGAATAATGTTCCTAGAAATATTTAAAAAAATACTTTAATATTTGGACATTAAAACTAAGGACTTAATTAGGACTCATTAGGCATAGACACACACTTAGGAACTTACCTTCCAGATTAAAGTTACTTAAAATTGCTTTTTTAAATTTATTCAGGAAGCATCTTTTGTGGAGTTTGAAGAAAATCTGAAACCTTTTGCGAGTAACCATTGTTTGTTCAAGTTCCCTTTGTGAAAATTTTCCAAACAACTTAAATCATCACGTAAGTAATTCACAGTTATTACAAGGCAGCCTGTGGACATGGATGAAAGCACATCTCAGACAGTAAAGGAGAGAGTGGAGCACAGTATGTCACGTCTGGTGGTGTCAGCCCAGCCAGCACCTCCCCACTCACCCTAGACCACATACCAGACTGGCTAGCAGTCCGTGCCAACGGGCCCATGCTACCGCATTAAGTCTTATCCCTCAAAACTCTGGATGTGTGTGTCTGTGTGCATGACTGACATTTAGACTCCTCCGCTGCCATTTATGTTGGCATTGTGGTGTATACCACAGAGGCAAGCGCCTGAGCCAACTGTAGCTGATGATTCGCTTTATCCATAGCAGTACGCAGCGCGAGTGAAATCACAAACACACAGAGAGAAGTACACACACACGCACTAAAACACACAGTGCAGCGATTAAGAATAACCAACTGGCGCAGATGGCTGTAAAAATATATTTGGAGCTGTAAGCCTTGAGGACACTGCAATGAAAGATGTTCAAATAAGAAACACAGAATATTGCAAAATGCTTTGCGGGAACACAACAATTAATAGGCATTTATTACAGAAGTCCGTTATTTCTGCAGACAGCTTAGCAGTCATGCTGTTCTCTGAATGTTCTCAGGTAGATCTGCACAATATACCAGACTGCAATCATCAGCACAATATTTGTGTGCTACTTTGCAGGCACAAAGCACAGCTTAGATGCAATCCATGACAGGCTGTTATATTTCATTTCCCATGCATTCCACCTCAGCATTTCAGCTTTATATACTCACTGGCAACTTCATTAATTGGACCTTTCTCATATCAGGTTAGAGGCCGTTTTGCTTTTAGAATGGCCTGAACCCTTTGTAGTACAAATAAAACAGATAATTATTTTCAGAGAGTTCTCTGTAAACCTGGAATAACGTGTACTCTAAAAATCCCAGTAGATCAGCTGTTTATGAAATACTCAGACCACCCTGTCTCTGGCACAAGCATCCATCAAAGTTACTCTTACCCATTCTGATGTTTGGTTTGAACATCAGCAAGTTGTTTTCACCATGTCTAAATGCCTAAAAGTATTGAGCTGCTGTCAATTAACTGGCATGTTTACCACTTGTGTGAACATGCCATATACTAAGTCTGTCTAATAAAGTGGATGGTGAGTTCATTTGGTTGAATGGATTTTCATTATATCTGATGCCCCAAACTGAAGTAGAACTTTTTGCCGACCAGTATAGAAAATATTATAGTAACTGCATATTTTCCTTCTGCCTTTAAACTTAGCTTTTTGCCTCAAAACGTTCTGTTAACTTATGTCCTGAAGACATCAGAGACCAGCTTACTCAGGTTTCCAATGACCAGAACTAACCAAGAGAGGGTAGAATATGGTTCTCAACACTGATTCCCTAAAACTACTCCCTGGTAAATAAAACTTACACAGATTTCTTTAAAATGAGAAAGAAAACCATCATTTTTAGTTTTTTCTCTTCCCATAAAGTGGCTAAATTTTACTAGGTTTGTTTTGTTATGTATTTCTTGTGTCTAATTTTTTTTTACTGTCTGCTTTTCATCTTACTTCTGCAAATCTCTTTGAACCACAATGTACATGAATGTTGCTGTAAAAAAAGCTTTATTTGCTTCGACAAATTTCTTGCCAATCCCCATCTTACCACATCTCAATAGCAACAAATAGCTTTTGATCCAGAGCTCGAAAGAGGCATATGAGTCTTCCAATCTAAAAGGTGGAACGTACAAAACTGACCTAAAGTATTAGTATTTTCGATTTTAAAAAAATAATCAAAAAATATTGGTCCTAATGTTACATTGGAAGTCAATTTTAATGTGAATAACATTCTGTCTATGACCCATTTATTTTCTTATCTTGGAGTTCATTGCTGGTAATGTGACTTGTTATTCCACACAAAAATTCAGGTTATTTTTGAATGAGCATGTTATAAAACAGAGCAAGAGGACACAAATCTATGAAACAGACAGAAAACTTCTGTGGAAAGATAAACCATGAAACGTCTTTTTTTCCTGTGCCGTTTAAAAATAGCTTTTCTTCTGACATTAAATTTGAACAAAAAGAGTATGCATATTCAAACATCTCAATAAAACTGTCCCTAATATTTTCACTGGAGAAACACATACAGAACCGCTTTTGTAATAAAAACAAGATAAAAACAAAAAACCCCACAAAGTGTAAAATTTAATAACCCCCACTTTCAGACATTTCGAGTGAAAACATTAAACATGTTTTTCTCTGGTTTCACCTTTTTGTGTATTCTGTAAGTGTGTTCCCATGGATGAAAGAGAACATAGAAAAGTAGTGTGGTGTAGTGCCACAGGGCACTGTAACATCCAAAGAAAATCCAAACTGAAACAATAATTCCTCTTTACATCTGTTTCTGTCATGTTGAGAAATGTTTTTTGAGACCAGTGAGTTCTGACCTGAAGGTTATACTGCACACAGTAGTTTCAATATGTTTTTGTCTATGCATTTGTGTGTCCAGACCAAGTAAAACACCAGTGGTGATATAACAAATACAGATGTAAAAATGATATTAAATCTTTGTTCTTTCAAATAAATGTTTGTTCTTTCAAATAAAATAAGAAAATGTCTAATCTTATGTATTTACCTCTGGAAAAGAATGTAGCATAATCCTTTACAGCTAAAGACCAAAAATTGTCCTAGTTTTCTCATTGAACAAAAGATGAATTTTCTCACTTAGGAAAAGTAAAATGCCCTATAATAAGTGTTTCCACATTTGATTGAAATAACTTCAGTGATAGGATTTTTGTAGCTGGGTTGTACAGCAGTGAAAGCATCGTTGCCTTGCAGAAAGAATGTCCTGGTTTGACAGCTGCAATCTCTCTGGGTACTCCAGCTTCCCAGAGTCCAAAAACATGACTGGTAGGTTAATTGGTCTCTCCAAATTGTCCGTAAGGGGTGAGTGTATAGTTGTTTGACTTATGTGTGTCTCTGTGTTGCTCTGTGATGGACTGGTCACTGAAGACAGGCACAAGCCAATCCCTTCCATCCTTAGAAACATTACATTCCTTACCCATAAGTCCAAGGAATGTATAAGTCTTTGTAATTCCCGTCTATTTGTCTCCCTGTGTCTGTGTGCATCTATATGCCTGGTCCCCATAGGATGAAGCGTCGTTTTTGTCTTGGGCTAGAAAAATTTATGAAAAATGAAGGAAGTCAATACAAAGTTCTTGGGGGGGCATGCGTGTGTATGGTCTTGTATTTGACACAGTGTAAGTACCATTTCCAACAAATACTACATTGTGAAGACCAACTGCTTCTTATGAGGCCCAAAACCCGGTGCTCATAAGAGGAGGTACTGTTTCTAGGGTAAGGGTTAGGTTTAGCACTAAGTATAGGGTAGATCTATGGTTATGCATGTACTGGTAATGGTTATGTTTAGAGTAAGGGTCAGGATTAGGCTGTAGAAATGGGTGAAAAATGAATGGAAATCAATGCAAAGTCCCTGTGAAGATAGAAAGACATACTGTGTGTATGCGCTTGTGTGTTTGTGTGTGCTTCCTATGTTCAGACAGGGAACCCTCTGTGTGATCTAGGGCCAGGCAGGGTCTCACTTTGGTTAGTAGGGTCAAGGCTGGCCAAGTTACTGCCTAATTAAATCACTGTACACATCCTGCTTAAAGCCTACACACCCCCACACACACGCCCACGTATGCCTGCAGATACACACACATGCAGGCCTATACACTTTTGAATACACATTGGCTTTGCACAACTACATATGCACACATACAAATGCACAAACAGGCATTTTCTTCTCTATCCACTCTTGAATCTGTATATTTTTGTGCATATGTATGCAGAAAATCAGAATCCTGCCATACTGCAGCTGAGCTTGTAAAGGCCTTGGCCAGTGCATGACCCAGGAACATCTGGAAGTTGCACACAAATACACAATGCAGAGTGAAACTTCCTGTCTTTCACAAAGATGGACAGTAAAAATGTGTACAGTGTGGACCAAGCTTTAAATCATTGCTTATAAAATGTTAGTCAGTTCTTAGCTAAATGCAATTTAGAAACTTTGAAGATAAATCTGATGTGTGATTGTGACCAAATAAAAAGGATAAAAAGGTAATATTCAGAAGAAAAACGATACCTGGTAAGGAATATAATTATAAGCTGCTGCCTTTTATTTTCTCATATATTTAAACATTAACACTATGTAGAAGGCTAAAGATGTTTCTGTAATGAGTGAATTAATAGAGAACAGTTGCATTAAAAGCTAACAAAGACAATCCATGTCATTACTATATACAGTTAGATATAAGGAGAGCATTTGGCATCTTTACAGTATAAAATGTCATTTTTCAAAACTTTTATTGTCATATGGTGAAGCCTTTAAATAAGATATTGCAACAAATTTGATTGGAAAAAAAGAGTCAAAACTTCTGGAAATTACTCTCCTGTGCAGAAAAAAATATTAAAGATTGCAATATCAATGCAGAAGTAGACAGGTAAAGCTTTTCTTCACTCACCATAATATCAGTATTAACCCTAAATTTAGGTTGAAGTGATTTTTAAGAATCCTGTTGACTGCTGAGCAGAGGAATATGACTGAAGACAAAGAATGCCAAGTTTCCTGGAAAGGAAATACTGTTTTAAACAATTTTCAAAAGTATTGCATTGATTGATATGTTTCAGAATGCAAGCAAGCAATTTAACCCTAAACTGAGGCAGATTGAATAGGATAACAAAGAGTGCAATGAAGACCTGGTTTTAAGATCTCACTTAAACACAATCTCCTCCCTCCCTTCCTCCTTGTCCTTCATCCCTCCTTCTGCCACATGCTGCAAGGCGACCGCTCTTTAATTGCTGCTGTAATCAGTGTGATTCATATTGCCTCATTAATATGCCTGTTGTTCACACAATCTTCCCACATGTCTCTCCCCTCACTAATGTATCCCTTCCACCCTGCTCCACTTGCCACTCCATCTCCTTACTTCCCTTTTATCTCTCAATCCACCATCCTCTTTTCTCTTCTTTTCTCTTATTTCCATCCTATTATTACAGCCACTCACACAACACTGAGCCTCTTTTTTCACCGATCACACATAAATTAACACTGAAGGCCCACATAATTGCTTACGTAAAAACTCATAGTGCTCCCTGTTTAACAGGTCTAAATTTATCCCCCTCTGCACAGTATCACCCGCCCCACTAATACACATGGTTTTTATGTTAAATGATTGATGTCTCACCGTGGCACATTTTCCACTTCATTAATAAAAAATGTTGTCTTTATTTATTAATGGGTAATATGCATACACATGTATTTACGATTCAATTAGAGAGGCGATAAGGGTGCATTCATGGCATATAAGAAGGAATTTACTGTGAAAGCTTGAAGACTTTAGTGCCTTGTAACATGTAACATGTCTGTGTTAGGATAGCGCTCCTTCTACTATTAATGAGCAGCGAATACCGAATGGTTTGAAGTATTGCACACACACGCACACATATATTCATATACTTTCCTCAGACCATGACATGTCTTTTCCACACCTCTCAAAACAAATTTTCTGATTTAATTCTGCACTGTAAAAAACAAAACAAAACAAAAAGATCTCTAATTTACAAGAAAATACTGGCAGCTGTGGTTGACAGAAGTTGAAATACGGTAAAATTTGACTGTATAAGTAGATTTTACTGTACTTATACAGTAAAATCTTTATAAAATCATACAAAAATGTCTAATTTAAATTAGATATGTTTTTTTTACAATGTTGCAAAGTAATTTAAAGACTTTAATTTTCCATTTGATGAAAGCATTCTTTTGTTGATGCATGCTGACATCTAAAAACAATGTCCTTTCATCCACTCATTTCTAGAAGACGCCTAAAGTTTCTGTGGCAAAATGTCGTGGCATTTTCGTGGATTTCATGAAACTCCTAATCAAAAAGAAATCTGAGATCGGGATTATTCCAATATCTTTTTTCAAGTTGGCATGGTTTAAATTTTAGTGGCAGTTTTCAGTGTTGCTTCTGTGTCTAATGTACCCTAGCAGACATATGGAAGAAGGTGTTTTGGCCACATGTACATGTGCAACAAACGTGTGTATATTTTTTAAAGAGTTGTTTGGAACATGGATGAAGCCAAGTACAGAATAATACTGGAAGAAACTTGGAACACTGATAAATGGTTCGTTGGACGAAAAGATAGATGAATGAAGAAGGTATGGATGAATGGACAAACAGGTTGATTAATAAATGATAGATCGACAGATGGAAGGATGATGGATAGATTGGTGGATGACCAAAAGACAGGTGGACAAATGGATGGGCGTACTTTTCCAGAAAGTTTAGGTACCTAATAGTATCTATTTAATCTAAAGACAACAAAAACTGGTTTAAAAAAAAAAAAAAAAAATCAGGCGGATGCAAAAGCCAACAATAATCGTTTGCTAAGAGTTTTCATGACTGTAATTTCTTGGCACTTCTGGAACTTTCCTCACCCGAACACAAAAGAACTTCTATACTAACCTCGTAAATCACATTCTTAAGAGGACACTCATTTGCTTGTACTATTACAGTGTACACTAAATTAGCCTGTATTAGCAGTTTCTTTTGTAAATGGGTGCGTGTGACTGTGTGTATCTGACCGCTAACCTAATAGAAGTCAGTATAGCCCTGCTGGCAGAGGCAGGGCTAATAGAAAGATAATGAGTCTGTCCATACTCACGCCTCTATTAAATATCTCCTTAATACTCTCTCCCCGGAACAGTGGGTGTATTAGTGCCCCACTCCTCCTTTATGACTGCAGCCTTATGAGAAAAATGAGACATTGGATAATAGTCACAGTCCAGGAAAGCCAAATACTTCTTACAGACTTCTTTCAGTTAATTGCAAGAAATAAAGGAGCCCAGCAAGGTGGGTGTAGAAGTTTCAACAAAAGAAGTAAATCCACAAATATTCAGAGAACTGCTTTGTGGTTGAACATATGCCTAAGAGTCAGTTTTACATCCATCTGCTTTCCTTTTTCCAAGTTGCAATGTTCAGTAATTATCCAGTAAAGTGTACAAACACAAGATAGAACTGCATTCAACAAAAAAACACAAGTTAACACAAATACTACATGTCACCGTAGATGCAAATGAAGGAAAACAAAGATGCAGAGATGCTGACATCTTGATGTTTAGACAGAAATGTCTTGAAGGAAGTTAAAACATCACAATTACATTGATTCCAAAAGGGATCATAGACTATCTTGGTAAAAAAAAATTTTAAATGGTCAACTGGTGTGGTCAGAACCACATGGAGCTTGACCGGCTCAAGACAGTGAAGATGACAGTGGACATCAAGAGAACACCACCATCTTCAATTAAACTGTGTTTACTATGGATGACTTCTGGTTCCTAGGAACCACTCATTCTAATTAAAAAACTAATTCCTTCCTTGTCCTTTGTGGATTTGTGGATCAGTTTGTTGAGGGCTGTCTTTTGATTGGAACTTCACTATATTCTATTTCTGGGAACCTAGAATCATGTCACTTCTCAAAAAACATCACTCCATGGAAGTAGCTCTTGCAGTTTGAATCCGAGCTCTGTACATAATTACAGCAATATTTTCGTCTTAAAAATTGCTTGCTAAATTTAACAGATTTTATCAACGTTTACACAAGAGTTAGTTAAAGTTTGTTGCATTTTAACCATGCGGTTGGAATAAAAATAAATGTGGTTAATCAAAGACACAAAAAGTTTAATTGTACTTTGTGTTTATCAAAGGGTTATCTTCTTCAAATTTGAAAAACATGTCCTTCTGCATCAACCTCAACTGAGGGTCTAACAAAATGCATCTGAGGCCCACAAAAGGTTCACAGTCCAAACAAGGAAAATATATTAACAATTATGTCAATCATCTTTGATTTAGAGCCATACTGTCTTGTGATATAAACAGCAAAAAGTAAATGTATTTAATTTTCCACGGCCTAAATCTTCAGATGCAAAGAAGTGTTATGTAATTCACAGAACCTCTGCACCAGTCATATTGCTTTAAATCATGAACGAATACAAGCCAGTAAAAAACATACATAAATATCCAAAAAGTTCCTTGAATACACTTCAGAGATGAGGACAATGTGATGTCACCTTTAGCTCACAGATAGAGACACAATGTCCCTTCCTCTGTTTTCTTTTTCCGTGTAAAAACAGCAGTGAGGGTGCATCTGAATGACAATGTGTATTGTGTCAGTAGAGGCTGACTTATTGGGGATGTATAGTGCACGCTAGGCCATCTTCATTCACTCTGCTGTGTTATTTACCCCCTCTTTTTCTATTGGCATTGCATTTTTATTGCAGACGGATTCAGGAAGATGTAATTGCCTACCAGGTATCTCCTTGCATTATCAGGCCTCGGATGGCATTAACTATAAATAGATAAAGGACATTATGCTTCCACATTGTGTACTCAGTGTGTGTGTGTGTGAGAAAGAGAGATGGGTGGTGGGTGGTTGATATGACCAGTGAGTGTTTTTGAAAGTCTGTTGGCATGCATGTGTGTGTCTGATATTTGATTTATTCACACTACACAGCCAATGGTTTATGACAGATGGGATATACAAATCTATTGTGAGGTTAGAATTAGATATTTGACCAGACAATGGGATAAGCTGAATCTCCAGAAGTGACCTGTATAAATCCTGAAAGATGCATACGTACAGTATGTGTGTATGTGGCATTGAAAAAGGAAAATAATTCATTGTGTAACTAAAAAAAAAATGTTTGCAATGTACAAAACTGCTTCTGTCAAGACCCTCACTACAGAGTTTAGAGTCAGAAGTCATTCTTTCTTTCTTTCTTTCTCTCTTTCAACTGTTCTTTCTTTTGTTCTTTCTTTTTTTCATTCTTTCTTTCCTTCTTTCCTTCTTTCTTCAGTCTGGCAGTGTGGGCACAGACAAAGTCAAACTGCTGCTCGCACATATTTGGGTGGCTATTTAATTAAAAGTGGATTACAAGAGTGTTGGGTAAACAAAGATCAGATTAACAAACAGGCCGTCGCTGCTTTCCCATTTGCTAATGCAAATTTGACTTGACGATGGGATTGGTCGTGCAGAAGAGCAGCTCCACCACTCCGGCGGAATATTAAGACCTGGTCTGGAGCTCAAGTTAAGTCGGGACGACTCGCAGAAGTTGGCTAAGCCCCCATCCTTATGTCCAGACTGTGTGAGACTGTGCGTGCATGTCATTTTGTGAATCACAATTCCTTGTTGCACAAGGCGTAGGCCCTCATCTCAGTGATGCAGTTTATGCAGCAGATGATTGACTACTCAGTGCAGATTTGTAAATATGTTTTCTTATTCAAATCAGAAACCAGGATTCTGCATAATGAAGAAAATCTACTCTATATTTTTTAAGGTTTCCTTTTTTTTCATGCATTTCTGATGATTTAACAGACATTTTGATGTTTATCAATATGCCTGAACTTCAAGTACTCGAAAAGGAACAAAAGCTTAAAACTGAATCTTTCTATGGCACAGTTTTGTGCCATAGAAAGTACACCGTTGTGTTTCACACACTGTTGGCAGTACACCGTTGTTATCTCTGAATTTTGAACAAATCAATTAAATAACGCGTAATATACTCTTTTTGGACTCAATTTAATATATACATATAATCTGTTCAATGACAATTTTCCCTCAATACCATTTACATGGAAGAATACTTGGAAAAATCTGGATATATTGTTCCTCCTTTTGCATTTCTGCTGGTATATGAATACTTTATGACAAAGTTTCTTTGTGGAAAACGTGCATGTCTTTTTTTTGTTCTATTACACAACATCATAATACACCACATTTTATCTTGATTAGCTTTTTCTCCTCCTTTCCCATTTTTGTTCCCTACAGCCTCTCTCTGTGTTGGCTCTCCTGTCCCAGAGTTTTGGACACGGTACGACCTTGCCATGATAGAGTGTCACTGTGTTCATTCCTCTTTTTCAGCAAACCTTTCACCTCCCCGGTCACTGGAGAGTGAGAAGAAAAAGAAGGATGAAGTGGAGTCAGAGGAGGAAGGATGGATTTATTGACTTGAGCCTCGGGCTCAGGTCGATGCATCACGGTCAGGATCATGGTAGATGATGAGGCCTCTGGGTGTCAGGGACAACTTCATACAGAACAGAGGTGCGTTTAACCAATGCAGCTCTGTCTAATCTATACAATAGGGAACTTTTTAGTTATGACTTTTTTTTCTTGCTTTTGTCAGCTGTTTGATACGATGTTAATGCCTCTGCTAACCTGTGTGTGCAGCCCAACAAAGAGGATTATTTCTTGTGTTACATAGATTTTTCAGGTTTTATCTAAATTCTCTTCACTTTTATTGGAATGCTATTTGGTCTGCTTTTACTTTCACCATATTATTACTCCATCTATTGGCTCATGAGTCGTATAGATCATCTTGAGCCACAGTAAAGAACAAAAAGTTGAGGATTTTATGACAAAACCTGGTTAGACAAATTTAAAGGAATGAGTCAGAAATAGTAATAAAAAAATGTATTCCATTAATCTGCTCAGAGATTAATGGAATTGCAAAGTACAGATGTTAAAGCCAGGTGTGAATAAGGTCACTGACAATTTTTTCAACATGCTTTAAAAGAAAAAAAAAAAGAAAATACATTTGGGAGACTGATATTTCAATTCTACAACAAAAAGAGAATCTTTACAATATAAAACACAAATGTGTGTCTCTGGTGGAGATCACAGAGGCTAGCTGGGATGAAAGAGGCTCATTTGAAAAGGTCAGGGACCGGTGCTACATGGAGGAGGGGTTCAGTATGCTAAATAATACAGTGAAAGATGTTACAGAGGATGCACAATGCATCCTGCTATGATGTTAACATGCCTCTGTGTAGTTTTAGTCTCAAGCAGGACAGGAATAGTCCATCTGTGTTAGCTGAAGTGCCATCCTGCTCAAACCTGGTGGAATCCCCCAAGAATCTGGCAAAATAAAATACATCACGAGGCCAAGAAAATGAACAAATAAATAACAATAAAAAGGGAAACCATTTTGTCTTTTGAAGTTATTCAAGACAAATTTGGCTTTTCTCAAATTTGTTCTGATAATACAAAAGTTTTCTCTTTGGCACTATTACTTTCTCAGTTCAAATGCAAGCTTGACATTGACAAAATTGTCAAGGGAATTTGTGCCACATCCTTCATATACTGGCCACCAGAGATGGACACCGGTCATCACTGTACTCTGAACAGGTTTAAGTGGGTAGATCAGGTTTTATTGTCTATTTAGATTAATAAACATTTCTGTAAAAAAGCAAGCTAAACAAAATAGGCTAATTTTCAGCCATAGTCTCTGGAGCAGGTGACATGAGCACTGCAATAATTAATATACTGTATTTACAATACCAATACATTAAGATACAATGAACATGTATTAAATACTGTGCAGTACAAATTCAGAGCAAATCGCACATGACCGTCCCTCAACCTTAAGTTTAAATTTATTTTAAAAGCAAAGGTGTTATGGTACAAGTATCTCTCACCGAAAAGCTGCCTGACAAAAAAAACAGTTCTTCAAATTGAAACTACACAGTCTGTTCTACTGACAGACCTGGTGTGCCTGTCAGTAGATGTTTTCTGTTACATAAAAGCAGAAGAGAGGAGCTTAGCCATGCAGGATCTTATAAGTAAGACAAACATCTTTGAATTTAACAAAATTGTTCCAGCTCAATAGATTTTGATTCACTACAGCATTAATGACAGGCATTTGTTTTTCTGTCTAGTACTTTCACAGCCTGATGGTAAACTATGTGTACCGATCTTAAACTTGTACAGGAGGCTTGTGACAGAATGACAGATGTGACATGATAATCACAATAACATGCAGCCTTCCTGCTTTTGCTGACAGTGAGATTCTGATGTGACGGAAATTTGATAAGTGAAACTTTATCGTGTTCACTGCTGATTTAATTTGTTTATCAATTCTTAATCCAAAATATTTGTATTTTGACACATCTGTCAACTTTCCTCTGGTAAGTGGACTCACAGCTGACGCTTTGCTTTAGCCATTTAGGCAGTTGCCCAAAACACAGACTGCTGGAAGGGGCGCTGCTGCAAGAAATAAAAATATATAAAAATGATCATAAAAATTAAATAAAAATATTAAATCAGGAAATATAAAAAACAAGCCAACAGCACCCTTTTTGGTTCCACTTGCCAATGAATTTAATATTAAATTCAGTTTACACAGGGACATTTTCTACAGGACACATTAAAGCTGGAAAAGTTTAACCATATAATTTAACCTAGCTGTTATCCATTAACACTCCCTTTGGTGGTGGTGGCAGTATAGGGCATGTAAGGCAATAAATTGACCAGATACTCTGGGTCTATTTTGTCATCTTTGTTGCCCCACGTGATTCTGAGAGAACATTATCTTTGCTTTTCTCAGTTTCTTACTCATTCTAAATGTCAACAACAAAGCTGCAGTGCAACACCTTTGTAATGACTGCCGTTTAGAAAAGGTTCTAATCATATATCCTTTTTGTTTGAATGTCTGACTAATAATAATAATAATAATAATAATAAGTAATACCAAACCACTGTGGTGGATCTGCCATCATTAAAACAGTTTCCATGTGATCAGGGAGAAATGAAAAGGCCACAGAACCAAATAATTTCAGATTTTATTATGCTTCTGAGGAAGTGTTTTGTTTCAATAGATGTGCAATTTTACATTTTATTACAATGGCATAATAGTATACCAAACTCTAGTATAACAAAACCTGTCATGTTAAAGTATTATTATTAGTATTATTATTATTATTATTATCAAACCATGTAAAAGTATTATTAACCTTTTTGCACCATCACATTACAATTGCAATTGTTTTACTGCTTTACAGTAAAACAGAAGCTGAAACCAAACATGCACGTACAAAAGCTGGAAAAGAAAATAGTTGTGGCACCCTTTAACCTTCATGTTTTGCTGTTTTTCTGTCTGCTATTTATAATCTGTACAGAAGCTCAATAATTAGTTCAATAAAAAATAGTCTGGAGTAGAAGGAAAGTGTGGATATATTACTATAACAGAGTGGCATGAGGAAAGGGATACTTGGAAGGAAGTCTTCAGAAGATGGCAGTATGCAGTGGGAGTGCTTTTCAGCAGGGACAGGGAAGGTGGTCAGGTTTGATGGAAAGATGGTTGAAGCTAAATTCAGTTTAGAAAATCCTAGAGTTTGTAAAAGATTTAAAATTGGGAAGGAGGTTTACTTTCTAGCAGGGCAACACTAAACATATGGTCAGAGTTACGATGGAACGGTTTAGATCAAAGCATAAAATATTAAAGGGTCTGGTCAAAATCCAAACTTAAATCCCGTGAAAAATCTTTTGTAAGACCAAAAAAATATGTCCACAGATGCTCCCTAAGCAATATGACTGAATCTGAGTTTTTTTTAACTTTTATTTTGAAAAATAGAATTGGCAAGAATTTTAGATTCTAGATCCTCAAACCTGGAAAACCAAAAGACTTGCTGCTGACAAGCCAGCAAGAGTTGATGATAATTAACAGTTTTGAAAAGCAGGTAATATTTTCTCTCTACTTTATTACACATGATCTCATGTTGCTTTATCACTGAAAATCAAAGTAAAACATATAGTCGTATGGAATTATAGCAAGACAAAATGTGAGAACGTTCAAGGGAAATTAATACCTCTTCAAGCACCTTATACTACACTATTTAATGAAAATACTGAGAGGCACATACACTTTGCAATAAATAGTAGCAATTAAGGAATCTATCAATTTTAGTCACAAACATTTGTAAACGTTAAAAGGTTTCAGAGATAGTGCCAAAAATATTAGATAGCAGGGGAAAAATGACAGAAGGTAAAAGGTCAATGAAGTTGGATGAAACTAATAAGGACATGAAAAAGCATCCACTTTCAATATCACTCCCCTTTGGCATTAATTATCTACTTTACCAGCACTCTGTCTGCATCTGCAAGTGTCTGATTTTCAGAGACATGTGTCTGTGAGAAGCAACTAAAGTGTAGTCTAACATACAGATTTAAGGATTACTTTCAGCCTTCACATATGACTTCACTACCTCTCTGTGTGTCTGAAACACTGACTGCTTACGAAGGGAAATTACCTTTTAGGCAATTAAAAACTCTTCACCTTTAGAAAGTGGCAGGATTAGATTTCCATTCTCAGTACACGAGGAATGATTTTGTGCTTAGTTTAAAGAGTTTCATGAAAAGTTGAGAGACATGCTTGGAAATAAAACAAGCCGTTTAGCTATGAGTGTTTAATGTGTTGACAGAAAACATAAAGAGAACACTGCTGAAGGATAAAGAAGAAAAGGTTAGAGGGGAGGGGCTGGGCAGGACCACTGCAAGCTGTCAAAATGTGTCAAAGTCACTGTTGCTGCATGTGTATGTGTGTGTCCAGCATATTCTTACATCAGAGTTTTACTCCTTCCAATCCCAGCGAGTTTTTGTGCATGTCTCAGTGTGCTTATGGCTTTGGATGAGGGCAAGCGGGCAGACAGGAGGGTAATTTGGTTTGGCATTAATGCAAGGCAGAGCATCTACAGTATGCTCCGAGTGGGAATAATTCTGTACAACACATCCTCACATGAAAACACACTTTATCCAATGCATTCACTATCGATGTAGATTGTTTCCCGTTCTTCAGCACGTTCCTGGTGGTGTGTATGCATGTGAGTGTGTGTGCTGTCCATAGTCATGTTGAAAAAGTTAGGGCACCTCGTTAAATATCCAGTTCTCTCAAATTAAATTTCTACATACCAAATGTCCAAATTTTTTTATTTACCTCTGGAAAAGAAAGTTACAGGTGAACACCAAAATTAAACCTTCTATTGTTGATACTCTATCAAGGGAAAATAGCTAGGACTTGAGTGAGATGCTTCTTGTAGCCACCAGCCTGTATCCTTTTCATTTGTGAGATGTTTAAGGGGTTTGTTCCATGTTCATCATGTTTCATGTAAATTCACATCATCTGAATGAGATCAACATCTGGGCTTTCATTCAGCCCAGGACTTTCAGGACATTCAGTACTTGGTATAGTTACTGGTAAGTTTTGGATCACTGTCATGTTGCAGGATCCAGGTTTTGAATCAGGTTTCATTTGACCTACACATGATCTAAAGTTTCCTCAAGCACACTATGATGCACTGTAGAGTTTATGGTGGATAGCGTGGTTTTAAGCTAGCCAGGTCCTGGAGCAGGAATGTACCCCCAAATCTTCAAGCTTCACACTTTACAAACATTTTGTATTTGGCTTATGCAAATCTTGTCTCCATTCTGGTATCTAGATAATTTCATTTTAGAGTCTTACGTCCAAAGAATATTATTTTAGAAGTCCCAGTCTTCATCTACATTCTCCATGTCAAGCTTTAGTCTGGCCTTCATGTTTTCCTTCAGGTGTGTTTCAATTGTTTGACCTGGAAGAATTTTCTTTCTGCAACCATTCTCTCAAAATTTTACCAGGCCATTGTTTTGAGACCAACTGAATGAACTTCTTTCTTTACATCGCAGGTGAAAGGTGATCGTTTTTTATCAATAAAACTATAACCAATGATTCTGATGCAGAAATGCCACTTGGTCAGATTTTGGGGGTATTCTGTGCCTCCAATCATCAAGAGTTCAAAACTATTAAATATTACTTTTCATTTAGTGTCCACTCCATCGTTCACAAACAGTTGTAAACAAATAACTACTTAAAATAACATGAAAATAATCTGTGAGCAATTTAAACTGGCACTAAATTTAAATAACTATAAATCATTCAATACATAGATTACAGAGTAGATGTTACTAATCCTAGGAAGTCAAAATATACATGTAAAATGTATCTTATAATATGTATTTTGTGATATTTTGGGGGGTGGTCCAGGTGATAAAGAACAATGAAGATATCCGACTTTACTGTTTGTTGCTGATTTAAAAAAAAAAAAATCTTTTTAAGCAATCTATTTGTTTACTTAGCAGTCACGTGTGCTGCTGATGAAAGAGTTTGTATTTGTGTGCAACTGCCTCGCATTTTGTCGCAGCGGCTCTTAATCTGCCTCCGCTCCCGCCCCTCTTCCCTTCCGCTCACACCATCAGCGTGGCGATTACAGCCCCGCCACCATCACCCTGTTTACACCTCATGTCGCTGCCAATTACCATGTTTGACACTGCCGCTGCAACCCGGAGGTTGGGGAGTTGGTTGGTGATTGTGGTGAGGGGGTGGCTCACTGGCTGATTCACACCCTTGGCCACACTGTCACAGGTTTACCTGTGAACAGACACAAAAAGGTGGCTGTGGCTGCTATTTAGATCACATGCAACAAAAACAGTAGGTGCTTTCATGGCCAACAGTGTTTAGAGGAGTGAAAATAGAACTTCAGGCCATTATTTTTATTATTTTATTGCAATGTATCCATTTTTATGTTGTGCCCATCATCTGCTCAGTTAGTCTCTTAGACTTGTAAAAATACAGTGCCACCTCAAAGTATTCACAACACTCATCTTTTTTCATATTTTGTCGTGTCAAACTAATAATTCGCATCACCCCAAACAAACAATCCCCACAGTAATGTGTGTTAGTTTATTACGTTGTAGGGAGGATGAACAGAGCTAAAGACAAGACTGGAAGAAAATCTGTAGCAAAAGACTAAAAAGTTCACAGGTAACGTAATCTAATGTAATGTACTGTAATGACGCTTGGTCAAAATAGAGCTCTATATGAACCCAAAAGTCTTATAGAGATTTACACATGCAGAATTCTTCTGTCCTTTTACATTTTCAATCAAAAGCAATGCAGCTAATGCAACACTGAACTTTGTAGTAAAGCTTTTTGTAGTTTTGCATATTTAACACTTAGCAAGTACCTTTTTGGCAGAATGAAGGTTGTCAAAATGAAGTGATAATAAAGAATGATAATTGCATTCCAAATATTAAACTCAACCAAAAGCTGATCAGAGTCCAGATCTTTAACCACCTTAAGTTGCTCAAATTATTTGTAAATAAAGTGTCCTGGAATGAAGCTGCAAGACTACTCTCTTTAATACATGTTGGCGTGTGCGAATGTGTGTGTACTTTAGTTGCTTTGGTGCATACGGAGAGGGGGTGTCGAAGTGCCGCTCAGCAAGGTGAGGGTGGTCCATTGTGAGAAACGCTGGAACAAAGGGCTTGGCCTGGAGCACGGCTATGATAAATGGACACAGATACACACAAACTCACTACATCCGTCTCCAGGCTGTGCCACCGTTGGGTCATGTCTTTTTAACCCCTGTAACACGACATCACACACACCCGGGCTCGCCTGTTCTCCTGTTGGAGAAGAGGAGATCAGCAACCTCACAACCCTTAAAGCCACAGTCTCGCTCTCTAACGCAGTGGTGACTGTACGTGTGTGAGTGTTAATGATCTGACCTCTTTGGTCCACCTGCTCGCTCCAGCTGGCCGGGCTGGGATGGAGTCAGATGCCGTAAATATACAGAGGAGACTCCGCTGGGCTTTTTCTTCACCTCCTTCATGCCTCCTTTTCTTGCTCTATTTCTGACTCTTACCTCTTTCTAATTTCACCTCCTACCCTCTTCTTCCTTCCACCTTCTCACTTCTTTTTCTCTTTTTGTTCTCCACTCCCTGACAGTTGACAAGACAGTAATCTTGTCAACTGTCCTTTTTAATATTTTTTTCTATTTGCTTTTCTCATCAATTCTTTTGTTTTCTAACCCTTTTTTTGTTTTTTTATGTACCTTTTCTCTCTTTATTCAGTTTTCCCATCTTCATGCCACCATTTCCTTTACTATGTGGTTTCAACGGTGGCTCCTCTGGACAAAACCTGTGTGTGAGGTGACAAAAAGTTCAAAATACTGACATTTTGAACACTGGGTTAAGAAATTCCTTAGATCCCTGAAGAAGGTCTGGTTAGAAACTCTACTAAGAAAGTATGACTAACTCTAAGCACCTACATTATAAGAATTGTTCACCATTAGTTAGGATTTGGTTTAGACATTGATATTCAGCATCTCAAAATGAATTACAGAAGGTGTAAGAGATTTCTACCTCTAATTTTGACTTTTGCACTGACTGCCCCTTTACTCTAAGGAAAGCCTGTAAAACAGATAAATTCTATTGAGTTTTAGGCCATCAGAAAAAAAAAAATCCTCTATTCTCTCAGTAAAACATCTTAGCAATAAAAATTGCTTTTGGACTTTTGTAATAAAAACATTTTCAATACCAGTTTTTTTGTTTGCTAAGAATTTCAAAACTTGTATTTTATAAAGTCAGTATGAACATTGCAGACAGATATTTCCTGGTATAAAAAACTTAAAAAATATGTCAGCTTTACAATTAGAAAAGCAATGGCCTGTTATAGATGATAAATGGGCAGGAAGAGTAGACGTGGGTCAGGGTTTAATGAATTAAGATGAAAAGTACTAATAATAAAATTCCTTTTTGAATGGCTGCAGTCTTGCAGACAAACCATTCCGCATTCACACCGTGCATCAACAGCATGACCTCTCAGACTCCTGCGGTGAAGGACATCAGAGCCATTAAAAAGATTCCTTTAAACTGAGTTTCACATGGAAGTTTCAGATGAGCCCCGGCAACAACAACATCCTCAGGAAAAAAAAAATAAAGTTTCTTTGTAATTATGGACATCTGTGACATTCTTTGATAGAGCAATGACTAATACTTACACAAGAGTAACTGGAAAATAAAAGGATTTTTGTGATGGGAAAATCATGCTTGTCAGGTAATGCCCATCAAGTGGAAATTTTAAACTCAAGCTGCCATTCTCAGAACATCTTAGCAGTGACATTTTGATGGCGTATTAATCATTCAAAGAAAAATAACTCTTTCAAGCGCTGACATTCTTCAGTCATGTTAACATTACTCACAATAACTTTTCCATGTATTTGTGGTTAAGGAGAGGACTCCAGACTATCTTTTAGCACTGGTTGCACTGGTGCACTTATCAATTTTTCTTGATACGACGTAACAAAGTTTGGGTGCACCAAATCTTTTTCACAGCTCCTTTACCCAATATTTTATATTTAAAAGTTCATTTTTGTCATGATTTTCTGATAAATAGGAAAAGGCAAAGCTGCTGACATTTACAGGATGCTGTGAATTAATAATATTCTCAGTGTTGCATTAATATTAATCAAGACAGTAATGTACAATCTCTTGAGTTTTTCTTTTGTCTTCTTAGAGAGTTTCTCTGTTTTTCAAATTTTGTCACAGCGACATGTTTCAGACCATCAAACAAATGTTAATATGTTAATTAAAGATACAGTTTTGCTTTAAAGTGATTATGATATTTGTTAAGTTAGGGAAAAAAAAACATTCAGACGTAGGTAGTTTTGTGTAGAAAAGTGAATTCTTCCTTGTCAAGTTTTGGTTTGGTTTCATTAGACACACCCCCACATGATAGCTGCCATTCATATTGAGTGAATATATTTCTCCAATGTCAAATTAAAGCAGGTGAAAAACAAAGTCATTGAAGTCTGTAAGAGGTTACAAACCATTTCATATGATTTGGGAGTTTTGAAAACAACAGCAGACACTATTATCCACAAACAGAGAAAACACAAAGAAGTAGTAAAGTTTCCTGGGAGTGGTCAGTCTGCCAAACTTTACTCCAGGAATGCAGCAACAACTCGTACAGGAAGATTCAAAAAGAAACATGGCAGAAGAAGATGAGAATGAAGAGTGGACCTTTTATCCATTCATCTGAACACAACAATGTGATTTCAGAATTAACTGATGCAGAAGGGAAACCAAGACTTCTCTCTCTCCAATGTCACTCTCCAGATCATCCTGGGGATTTCAAGGTGTTAATAGGCCAGATGAGATTTGTACTGCTTCTATCAGGCTCCGGCTCTTTCCAGGAGTGGGACAAATGCAACTCTGCTCTAAACTCCCCTTGGATGACAGAGCTCCTCATCTTATCTCACAGGCATATCCACTGCACAGAAAAAGCTTATTTCAGAAATCAAAATCCCATATATGCCAGGCCATTCTCAGACAATTCTACCATAAAAGAAACAAAAAAAATCAGATAATAGAGGTTCCATGACTCCAGGGCAACGAATACCCTTGAGAGTCAATGAATAAGAGACCCTTTGTGATTTCTAATTTAAAGTTTTTCTTGTCCTAATCACTAATTCAAGGTGAGATCTTATGACCTCCAGCAAAACATGTCTTCACACTTATTTAATTTTCATAGCAATCTTTTACTAGCAGAAAATCCAGTACATCCTTAAAAAAAGTGCGAGCTGTATATTGAATGTTTTACTTAATGCGTTCTGTGTTAAAAATGAGTAAAATTTTAGATTTTTTTCCTCTGCCTACAAATCATTCTTCTGTTAAAAAACTTCAAACTCAAGATTTAATACAGCTAAAATAAATAAAGAGATTTGCAAGTTGTTTGAAATGTCATACCATGTGTTTTGCTTTTATTTCCAGCTTTTAGTCTAATTTGTTTCCACTTCAAACACAGCTTGGTTCCTTGGCAGTATTCATAAGCCTTTTAGGTCACGCAAGGCAGGAATCTAGAAAACCAGAATGCCCTTTTGAAAGTGCAAAGATGTGTTAAGTCACCAAGACTTAACTTCCCATCAGTACCTCTCCAATGGGAGTGTGACTGTTTGAATTTTGCAAACTTGGAATTAACTCTGGGGGTGGATGATGCTCTGTGATCTGGTGTAGCAACCTATTTTCACTGATGTCCTCAGGTTTTCTCCCCAGTCACAACACTATTAAAAATCATGTCACAGACAGCAAATTTATTATATTATTTGAATATCTATTTTGGAAAAAGAGAATTGTGAGCTCGATTCAGCCTCTTGCATCGGAGATGTCAACCTTTCAGTCATGATCCTCGTCTCATGACCGTAGATGATGGTGGAAATGTGGATGAGGTTGTAAATCCAGAGCTTTGTTTGTTTTAAATAAGCTCTTTTTTCACCACAACAGAGAAAGCAGTGCCCACATTATAACATATCCATTTCCTGCTCCGTTTTATGAACAAGACACAGACGTTCTTGAACTCCGAATCACAATCCAGACAGCTGTTCACATCTTTCAGATTGATAACCACGGACTAAGACTTCAAGATGCTGATTCTTGGCTCAATTAACACTCGTAACTGATTGTCTGTGTGGCTCTTTACTGATGGATCGCTGGTAGTGTATTGTCTAAATAAACCCTTGCTGCTTTGGTGCCACACTCAGAGTGGAGCAAGAAAAAGAGATACCAGAAAAATAGTGTTTTGACTTGCTAATGAATTCAGGTTTGACTCCGTAACAACTGACACAGTTAGGAGACTGTGTGGGAGTCCTGTGTGTGTGAATACAGTAGGTGAGTGTGTGCTTCCAGTGGTTGTATATATTAAAAGTACACACTTTCATGCACATTTTGCAAATAAACAGCATAGTGTATGTGTGTGCTTTCACATTTGCATCGGTGTATGATAGTGCATGCTAACACTTGACTCCATCCTCCCACCTCCACTCCACTAAATGTGCATATGCATGTGGGGGTGAGTATGTGTGTGTGATGTACATTATAGCCCGCGCCTGCTGGTATGTACTCAGTGTGCCTTTATGCAAGGCAGGTGAAAGAGGTAAATTGGGCCGTTCCATCATGCGATGCAGGGAGGCCAGGCTGACATGCTGATCAGGTGTGCATGCATAATGACCACTGAAAAAAAGACTCTGTTTTAAATAATGCCCCCAACCATCCTGGTCCCAAAAAAAGGGAAAAAATGTAAAGAAGGAAAGAGTAAAGGAAGAAATGTGGCAGTCTGCTATGAGTCCGGCTGGGATCTCATCTATCTTAACAATGAATGGAAATCAGAGACAGACTGCCACCGACAGAGGCCTCCGCAGAGCACACTTACATCTCTTTTCCCCATCTCTCCTCCTCTCCATCTCTCTATCACCTCTTTATTCTTTGACCCTTTCATTTTTTTCTCCACCTCCTGTTTTGCTTTCCTCTTCATATACTTTAAATTGCTTCTGTTTTTTTCCACTCCTTAGTTTTTCTCTGCTACAACTATCTATTAGCCTTTTTTCGCCTACTTTTTCAGTGCTCAACCCTAGTTTTATGTCAAACAAAAAAAAAAAATGTATTGACCAAGAACTAAACTTTACTACTAGAATAAAACTTCACACTACCACCAGCCCATCTCTGTTTTGCGTCTTGTGCTTCAACACCAATATCTAGAATTTAAATAAAAATAAATAGAAATAAAAGAAATTCAGATGGTCTAGTTTGTATTGCAAATATCTAAATAAGAATATTATTCATATTATTTGCAGTCTGGTTGAACTGTTCAGTCATCTTCTGACGGATACGGTACCGTCTTTCCAGAACCTCCATCAGACGGGGCAACGTCTGATCATCAGAGGGAGCTGAGAGCTCACAGGGAGGCAGTGGTGGGAGGCTTTCAAGGAGCTGGTTCAGCTGAACTGGATCTCCATTAACAGGACCTCCCCTTTCTTCCAGTCGGCGTGACAGCTCATCTTTGAATGCCTGGTTCCTCTGCCTGCGTCCCGGTGTCAGGCCACAGATCGGACGGTCCACCGGCCGAGCCACCTCCACTTCCTGGGTCATCTCAGCAAAGCGCATTACCAGCAAGGTTTCTTCATAATCCTCAGCTTTGGGATTAACACAGACAACCATCCTGACTTTTCCTTCTCCATCAAAGTAGTTTTTAAACAAATGTGTGACTTTAGAGTCTCGGTAGGGCACCATCCTATTAGTTCCACACATCTGGTTTTCACGCAGGACCTCCATACATGTCCGCAGGGTCATCAAGGATTGGTTAATATTACCTGCTTCTCGAAGGCGACTTCCCTCTGCTCTGGTTCTGCTGGTGCGTTCGCTGCCCGCCAGGTCAACCAGGCACAGCTGGCTCACATTCACCTGGCTTTTGTCCTGCAGTATGTGGTCCCCATCAGCATCTAGAGGTGCCTGGGCCAGCTTCACTGTGAACACACTGTGGGAGCGACTGGACTTAAATAAGAAAAAAAAACTTGAAAGTAACTTTTTAGCAAGATATAGAGGCTTGTTGTGAGTAAATAATTCCTTAATATTGATGAAAATTTATTTATTCCATTGGCAGATTATTTGACTTATAACAAGATATCTTTCCCATGTTATAAGTTAATTTATCTGCCAAATGAACAAGTACTTTTTCATTAATTAAAGGAATTATTAACTCAAAACAACCATCTATATCTTGCTAAACTGTTATTTTTAAGTCAATCTTATTTCAAATGTGCTAAGATATTTGTACTAGAAACTAGACCAAAAATAAGTAAGTGTTTGTGATTTTTATGTGAGTGCGTATGGAGACAAGTTATCTTGTTTGGTCAGGACCAGGTTAAGGTGCCATTCACACAGAGCCAATTTTCAGTGAAACCGTAACACCGTTGTTGCAATCATCTGCTTGATTACACATTTCCACTGATTGGAGTCGGACAATGGCAGTTTTTGAAACCAGGTGTCAGAGTGAAACTTTTTAGGAATACCTATGTGAAGTGCGAAGAACTCCACAGGTGTGAATGTGCACACTGCAGGGTTTGTTCTACAGAAGTCTGATTTGAATTCTGATAAAGCATATATGCGTTACATGTCCTCTGGTTCTTGTGCAAAGATGGAGTGAGAGTTCGAACCGGCAACCCATCTGTTGCAGGACAATCTCCTGCCACCAATTCCCAGGTAGCACAATACTGTAAAGTGAAAAGAAAGGGATTGATTTCAAGAGCGAAGGTTTTACACAAACCTTTTGCAATTTGCTCCACGAGTGTGTAGTTTCGGCTCAGTATTAATTCATCTGCTCTGTGAAGGCCATAGTGGTTTGTTACAGCGCATTAGTGAACAAATAATTCATAAAAAGCAAGGAATACATAAGAGAGAAAGGTTTAGAGAAGACTGAAGTAAGGTTAGGCTATAAAACAAAAAATGAAGAGCATGTCACAGCTGCAAACCTAGCAAGACATGACCGTCTACCTAAACTGATGGGGAAGGAGAGCAGAACATTAATCAGAGAAGCTGACAAGATTCCCATGCAGAGCTGCATTATTGGTTCAAATTTGGCCTTTAGGGAAGAGAAGCAAAAAGTGCCCTTTAAAAGTTTGCTACAAATCATGTAGGGACACAGCAGCTCTTTCAAGTTGATGGGAAGATTAGTGGAGCTAAGTAGAATCCCAGAGGAAAACCTGAGAGAGGCTCCTAGAGACTTGAGACTAGATTCAGGGCAGAGATTGTCCTACTGGAAATGGCCCCAAACATAAAGCCAGAGCTACTGTGTAATGGTTTTGATCACATGGTTTTGATGTATGAATACAATTAAAAATCTGTGGCAATAATTACAAATTGAAGTTCACAGACACTTGACTGTGTAGCAGGCTGTTTTGCAAAAGGAAATAAAAAGAGTTTAGCTTCTAGGTTTGCAAAGCACATCGGAAACATACCTATAATTTCAGGAGAGGTGGCTTTTTTTGACTGAACGTGGCTTAATTAGCTTGGCCATTGCCTTCCTATGCGGTTCTACTCAATTCTAATTTAATTTCACTGCTTTCTCATTGAAGTGGATTTCTCTGATAGAGTTTCTAACTGGCCAATCAGTGAACAGGAGAAGTTGTGAACGATGATGTTGAATTTCTGCGCAGTTTTAGAATCGCAGTCTGCCTGGAGTTTTAGTGATGGAGGTGGAGGAAGTGAACAAAGCCATTCTGTCCATGTTGTCCATGCTTCCAAATATTGAATTATCATTAACAGCCATCTCATTTGGCTTGACACTTCTTTCTTCGGAGTGGAGGATGGTTGGGAAGAAGAAGAAGAAGAGGAAGTCTTGTGCTATTTTTTTTTCTTTTACAATCAGTGCTCTAATTTGGTCCTGCAACCCCATCCTCCCTGTTTCCTACATGCCATTTGCTCTGGCGGGGTCAAAGCAGAACGTACAGTCACAGTGACATAAAGAGAAACTCCCATTTCATCAGTGTGTGTGTTTACAAGTGGAGACATTTGGATTTGAAGTGGTTGATGTGAATGTAATTTACCGCGTTGCAGATTTGAAGTTAAAAACGTCTTCTTACAATTTCCAGTAAGCTTCATAGCATCGATCTGGTGCATTAAATACGCTATGGGCAAATGTTGGCCATTTGATAAAATTGAGAACTTCAGCAGAGTCCACGCATCCAGCAATCATCTTAATAGCCGAGGGTCCAGACCCTTAGTGCGAAGTATAGAGTAGAACAAGCCGCTGGCTTTTATCAGGGTAGGGTTTAATCTGAATGCAAGACAAACTTTTCAAACTGTGCATCATTTTTCTTACACTTTTATGCACCTCAATTTTGTAATAGTCTGTCACTTTAAATCTCAAGAAAATATACTGTGCCTTTTGGTTGCAAAGTGGTAAACATAAAAAAGTTTCAGGAATATTTTTTTTTTCTCAAAGAATTGTATATAGAATAGGAGAAACCCTCAGTTGGTAGTATGTAAATCACACTATGTCTTTAGCAGCCATTGCAGCTCATCATCGTCTATCTTCATTCTCTGACATTGGTGTCAACCTCAATGGTTAGATGAAGAATCAAAAACAAACAAAAACATTCCTAGAAGATGCTCTTATCTTGCTGGCAACAATCTTCTTTTGCATTTAAGCAAGAGCTGGCATCATCATTTTTCATGTTCTGTTGTTCACTATCAGAGGTGTGGAATCTTGTAGAGCAGCAGACTACAGATCCTTCTTGCCTGGATGTTGCACATGCATATTTTTATGTGTGGAAGAGAGTCATTAAGTTCTCTTAACTTTCATTCCAAGGGACAGTAAGCCAGAAATAGAAACACCCATTGTCTAATGGTCAATTTAAAGTACAAAAATAACTCAAACTGTGACTCCTAGGACATTCTGTAGTCTCTGCTTAATTTTGTTTTCCTTGTTTTATCTTTGAAAACTTGAGCATGATGGATCCAATGTGTATTAAGGGCATATATTGGCGTGGTCCTAAAAATATATATCTCCTTAAGTCAACTTCACCAGCACAAAGACTGGTGGAAAAAAGAACTAGATTTGTCAGTTTTTGTT
The DNA here is from genome assembly GCF_003331165.1 of Xiphophorus hellerii. Classification (NCBI taxonomy): domain Eukaryota; kingdom Metazoa; phylum Chordata; class Actinopteri; order Cyprinodontiformes; family Poeciliidae; genus Xiphophorus; species Xiphophorus hellerii. The sequence goes on from NC_045693.1 coordinate 7,452,812, forward strand.
TGGCCATCTTGCTGCGCTGTTCATAATTATGCGATTATGTAAATCACCTATCCCCCTTGTATTTTATCCCCTCAGTCTCTTCTCCTATGTCAGATAATCAGTATTGCCAGTGTTTCAGCAGTTTTCCTGATTATGTTATTGTGTTTCCACTGAAAAACTTCTATCCTTGCCAAACCAATCCTTTCTCCTATGCTTTCAGAAATTGACCCATTACCAAACTCTGCAAAACTTTCTCATTTTGCCTCACGTCTTCTGGAAAGCCAGTTGTTCTCCTCCGTGTATGATCCTAACCTGGCTAATGCCTGAGCAACTGGATCACAATCCAGACTTTTGGATTTTGCCTTATTTCCAGACTTCCCCAAGGCCTCTCCATGAAACACCTTAAGCTTTTGCTTCACCTGTCACTACTCTCTTTTTATAAAAAGAGACAATAGAAAGCTCTGTATTCGGAATAAATACAGTAACAAAGTTACTAAGCTGGCAACATAAAATTGGACTTTCCATATTTTCTTGGCATAAATCTAGCGTCAGCTAAACTTTCTCCTTTAACAGACAATTAAATAAAAAATTTCCATGTGTCCTCAACATCTATGCAAAAGTTTTTAGCATAACTTCCTCAACTGCAAGGAGACGGCCAAAGATCACTTGAAGTGAAGACAACAGCAACAACCGACGTACTAGGAAACTTTATTTGCAGACCAAAGCATTTTGGTTTGTGGCATTTGTCAGGCCCTTTAACCATTTTATATTAAAGGTTCATGCTTGCAGATAAAGAATAACGTCCATCCATCTGAATTCCATATCTTAGGTTCCAGATATCACAGGCCAAGAGGTAATGTGTACCCTGTACATGCTGCCAATGCAGTTAAAAAATAACAATAACTTGTAAAGAACATACAGAAACAGACAAGGCAAGGAAAGGGGTAGGAAGGTTAAAAGTAGACACAAAAAGAAAGGAAAAACTGGAGAGAGTGATGACAATAGTGGAAAGAAATAGAGGAGGGATGGAAGATAGAGTGGTAAAGGATGGAGTTTGGATAGAGAGCAGAAGGGAGGACAGCAGGGAGGAGGAGGTGGCGATGGCAGGCGTGTTTCTATGTGTAAGCGTTTCCTTCAGCCAGGTTGATTGAGCACCTCTGCCCTGAACTCTGGGTAATGAGTGGAAAGAAAATGGAAAACTTCTGCCCTGGAAAGTTCCCAAATTATTTAGAAGCTTATAGTGGAGGTGGGTGGGGTGGAATTACAATATGCACAATTCACCTTCTGGATACCAGATGAAAAATAATGAAATTCTTTGTGACAGCTTCTCCTACCCCTAGCTGTATAATGATTTTTTTGCCCCCCCTACCCCCCCCCCCCCCCCTATCCACCCTCCTCCTCCACCCTCTTCTATCCTCCATCCTGGCTGGATCTCGCTCCGTCTCTCCCTGAGCCTGTAGTATCCGGGTACATCTGTTTTGCATGAGATGCATAAAATGACAGGACTTAGACAGCCACTGCATCTAGTGACAAAGATTACTGTCAGCCACCTTCGCCAGTTAATACATCATTGCCACTGGTCCGTTCCTTGCCTCTGTCTCCTAGCGACAGCCTATCCCTTGGTGAGGCCCAGGCCATGTGATGAACCCCCCCAACCAACCTCCACCACACACACATTCTCATCTTCCTCACCACTCCTTGCACACCTCCTTCTACTTCTCGTCAGCTTACCTTTTACATTAAAAAAAGAGGAGGGATCGCACTTTTTTTTTCTTCCAACTTTACATTTTTATCCTATTACCATAAAATACTGTTGAGAGCGCAGCACGGCATTCATATCTGAGGAATTTCATTCTGCCCGTGATTACACCATGTTTAGACTTGTTAATGTGTAGCTGCATGAGAGATAGTAAAGTGAAGACAGGGGTAAGTAATATTTGCTTTTGGACATTAGTCTCCCAAAAATCTTATTAAAAATATCTAAACTTTTAAATGCTGCAGAAAGTGGCACAAGAAAACCTGTGTGCTTGGAGAATAAACTCTTAGCGTACCGGAGCACCTGACGGTCAAAGAGTGTAAAACACTTTAGTGATATTAGTTAAAGTGCTATACCAATCACTGTATTTCAGAATGCTTGAAATTCAAGTTATTGAATAAAGTATCCTGATGTGCAACTTAGCAAAAGATCTGAATGGTGACTTATCCCACTAAAACCATTTATGATACCAAAAAATATCAGTGCATATATTTAGGCATAGCATTTTTTTTTCCTTGAGAAACTTTTTTTTTTTTTTTTTTTACAGATTTGATAGTGTATTTCTATTGAAAGGATCTACAATTAATGGAACATGTCAGTCTTCATATGTTGTAATTTTTCTATTTATGTTTCTAAAGAATAGCTGTTTGTGACATGTCAGAACTCATAATTACTTCAAAATGATTAATTTAATTTCAAAATTATAAAATTTTCTCTAGTTGGTTGTAATTATAAAACATAGTGAAGATAGCACAGATCGCTTCCCACATAAAAAAAGAGCGCAGTGAGAAAGAGCCAAACACAACTTCCAAAGGACCTACATTTGTGCCCTCAACATTTTTCTCCAGAAGACTTTGAGTGATTTATATGAGCAAACCTAACAAAGGCTCTAACAGGTGATCGTTACCTTCTCAAGCTAAAAACAAATAGCTGCAGATGCAGATAGTTTTTATCCACAAAGTGCATGAACCCTTCCCTTGGCTAGTGAGCGAAAGATACTGGGAGAAAAGTCAGAGACAAGCAGAGATCTGATAGATGCTAATGGAGCTATTGCTACTGCTGACGATACTGAATGTGAAACCACAGAACCAACACTGGATGGAAAGGCAGACCATAAACAGCTGTTACTGGACTGGAAACCGAGCTACATAGCTATGAGCTAGCGCAATTGGATCAAGCATATGTCATTTACCCAAAATGCACTGCACCGTAAACAACATGGCAACATCTGTGTGACAATATTTTATTAAAATTTATAAAAACTAATCAGCTTACTCCTTGTTTGCAATAAAAAACACTTTCTTAAGAAATCCTCCTACTTGTAAATTCACTGTGGTGGATTTGGACATGCAAAGCCCACTAACAGGCTTCAGGCCACAGAGGGATTTGTAGTTCTGTTAGTCGCAGTGAAGACCCTGATCTTGGGAAGGGGAAGGTGCATAGCCATCTTACGTCTACATACTTAATGTTCATGGTTGGTGTATATGTGAGATATAAGGCTTTGAAATTGGTAGTTACAACAGGCTGAATATAAAAAGTGCTTTGTCTGTGAAGATTGTTGGCTAGAGTTATATTATGTTATCCAGCTGCTTTTCCTGGATGCTGTTGTCGTTCCACTCTAATTTTCAAGTTTAGTCTCTAATGACTCTGATAGGAAGGTGCATGTTTATTTGATTAACTTTACTCCCATGTAAGAAGAGGTTTTCTGAATGTGTATGGAAACGGAGTGTACCTGCAACTGTGAATGATGGTATGAGTGCACTTTAAAAAAATAGAGCAGCAGTCAAAGCAATGTACTTTAACAGAATTGCATTTAGTTAAAGCTCAACCTTTGTACTATTCACAGTAACCTCTGTATAACCTTCACTGTGGCATTAAAACTCTTACTGCAACAATATTTCAATCAGGAGTTAATAATAATCAATCAATTCATAATAATATGAACCAAAACCAGCAAAGTGAAATGTGCTACACTTAAAATACAAAATTAAAATATAAGACCTAATTGATAATTGTTGCCCTATTTAAAAAATATTTTACAGTATTGCTTATTTTTTGAATGTCGTAATAAGTAATATTGTGTTTATAATGTCTCAGCTTCCCAGAACAGAAACAGTTTTCATTATCTGTACCCTGCTCTCCCCTCCTTACAATAAGCAAATGTTGTGTCATGTTAAGCAGAAATAGTAATTCTTCCAGTGCATGCATCCAGCTCATACATCAACAACAAAAAACATGTAAAAGTTACATTTTGATAAAAATAAAGTCCTGTGGGACAGAAGTAGATATGTTTGTCTTTATTCTAAAATGTTATGGTGGAGTCCTGCACATGTTCACAAACTCTGCTCCTCCTGCTTACAAAGTGGTCAAACAAAGACAACAGAGAAAGCAATTTGCTTTTCTTGCTCTTACATCTTTGTCTTCCACTCTGCTCTCATTTTGTTTAGTATTTTACTTTCCTTTATTGACTCACACTGCTCGCCTTTTGTCATTATCTCCACCTTTCCCCCCCATCCCTCTTTTTCTCACCCCCTCCCTCACCCCTCTCCCCTCCACTGACATTGTAATGTTACTGCACATGACTTTATCTTGCCTGAAAAGGTGAAGCCATGAATGATCTCTCCAATTTAAAAGCACTCAACCCTCACGCCGCCTGAAATGAATATTTTGCATATATTCATGCAACAATGATTCAATTTGAGGATATTATTTGCAAACAGTGGCTGAATTCTCCGCAGCATTAATAATGGAGCGGAGCGGTCCAATATCACCAGGATGAAAAATGTATTTATTCTGACATGTTTAGAATGAACCAGCGCGATTAATTAAAAAGTAAACAATAAAGAGAAGAGTCAGATGGAAAAACAGAGATGCGATGAGTCGGAGAAGAGACAACTTCAACTGTAGAAAGACTTTGACTCTGAAACTTCACCATTTGCTTATTTTTTCTTGACGTTTTGGGCAACAATGATGAGATGTAGTACTGAATTACCCCTTTTATTCTATATTTTATGATTCATCAACTGTATAAAAAGCAGTAGATATTTTATTTTAAAGCCTAGTTACATGGTCCCAAACCATATTCCATAACAATGAGGTTTTAATAATCAAGATGACACAAATTGTAGCTGGTAAAAGTATTCATACCCTTTGAATTTATTTCTATATTGTCACCTTATAGTCACAAAAAGCAATGTATACTGGCAGAATTTTATGTAACAGATCAATACTAATTAGTGCATTATTGTAAAGTGGAAGGAAACGGACACATGAGTTTAACATTTTGACAGACAAAAGTCTTAATAGTGTGGACTGAATTTGTATTTGTCCTTTACACTGACACCTGTAACCGAGTGGTTTCACAAGACACCAAATTAGTAAAGAGCGTTCACATGTGTGTAAGTAAATTTCAGTATAACCGCAGCAGTTCTGTGATGGTCTCAGAGGTTTGTCAGAGAACATTAGGAAACAATATGCATCATGTTTAGAGCTAAAAGTCTGGAAATGTTTCAAGCTGGGTTAAGATACAATCCCAAGAAATAAGCATGTCATTGAACACACCATTCAAAAAATTGCCCTCCTGTAGGGAGATGTGGTGGTTCACTTAGACTGGCAAGCAAAGTGAGTAGAGGATTAATCAGAAAAACATCCAAGAGGCTTTGGGTGATTTTGGAGGAGCTACAAAGATCCAGAGCTCAAGTGGGAGAATCCACTGACGCGTCAACTATTAATCTCTCACTCCTTAAAATGGTCTTTATTGGAAGAATGGCAAAGTGCAAGTGAAGAAATTTTACCACCAGAACATTCATGATTAGAAGATTATTGAGACACTGTTGCTTTGACATATGATTCTCCAGGTCAAGTTATTCATAAAGGTGATCACAAAATGGAGTTTAATTGATAGATGTAGAGTAATTTCATTTCTCATGTATATTTATATGCGTACTGACGGGCTGTCAACCTTTCTGGGTTTAATCCAGGCTCTTGGATATTAATTGCTGGAGATAAGCACCAACCCCAGCTACAACCCTTCAAGACAAAGCAGATGTAGAAAATGGATGGATTGATGGATTCTGAATGTATTATTATGCATTTAAACAAGTTATATTTTTGTTAAACAGATGAATGTGAGTTCATCTGGTGTGTGCCCTCAGAGTGATTGGCTTACAATCACATTTTCGGGGTGATATTTTTAATGACAATGTGGACAGATGTTTGGGGTTTTGTGCAGCAGAAAGTGTGTGCCGTATGCACCCTTTGACAAACTCTATTTTGATACGAAGGATCATTAAACATTCAAGTCTGAGGCAGAGAGGGTTGGATCTTTTACATGTGCCATGCTAAGACATGAGAAGCAAGTACGTTATCTCAAAGTTTATACAGCTGCTAAACATCATGGAACTGTAGCAAGTTGTTTGTATAACACACTGTATTGCTAAACATGGAGCTGTTCAATGACTGACAATTTATTTAAGAGGCTTTTCTTGGTAGCTCGAAGCAGTTTTTTTATATACTTTCAAACAAAGATGAATTGTAATTACTTGTATCAGCCAGAACTGTGGAACTGTCATCTTCCTGTGTTGTTTGATGCAGTTTCAGTTGTTCAGTTATGGCTCTGCGATAGGGGCAAGTTCAGTGAGCAATCTTTGTCTGACTTATGTAGCTTAGCACACAACTGCAATACTTGAATTCAATGTTCTTTGGTTTTTCCCATTTTGAATAGTGGTTAGACAAATTGTTCTCTGTATCAGATTCTGTTTATATTTCAAGAAAACAGGAAGTGATTGATTGCTAATTTGAAGTTCCTAGACAATCTTATCAGTTGACCAATAAGTTTAGAACCAGTGATTTATTAAAGCTATTATTTTTTATATACTTAAAGGTTTTCATACCTTTTCCAAGGGTGTCAAAAAATGTAAAGGATATTTTATATGGCTTTTCATGATAGTATTTATAATGTTGCACCATTTTATTGCTAAACCATAACAAGAAGTTGGCTAAATGGTTATCATAAGTTGGTAAAAAAGACAGTTTGGCCTCCACAGTGGTACAGTTGGGGGCACTGTTGAATTGCAGTAAGAAGAATTGTATGTTCTTCCCTGCATGAGTCAGTTCTCTCTGGGTACTCAAACGTCCTCCCACTGTCCAAAAACATAACTGTTAGGTTGACTTTTCTCTCTAAGTTGCTCTAAGGTGTGAGTGTGTGTGTGCAGGGTTGTTTGTCCCTTATGTCTCTGTGTTATACCAGGGTCTAATAGTATGCGTTTTTATTTAAGCATTTTCAAAGTTTAGAGTACAACAAGAAATAAGAGTAGAGGAGATTAAGAGTAGATTATACATCCAGACTTGATGGTTTTTCCTTTTATCCAAGAATTTAATAGGCAGAAGATTATTTCCCTGAATATTGATGTCCATCAATCCATCCATCATCCATCCATTATCCATCCATCATCCATCCAATTGTAATTGATGGTGATGTCCTAGAATGAACTCACAACTTAACAGTGATGGGTTGACAAGTCCACAAAGAAGGCCTTCATTTTTATACCACAGAAATCATCTTTTTTTTTAAATTTGCAGAACAAAGCATGCAACATACACAATTCTGTAAACCTCTCTACATAAAACATTTTTGTAGTTTTTAAATAAAGCAGGCAGATGCTTTGATCCATTTTCATGCACTTGTGAGTACGCGATGTCAACGTGAAATAAGTTGTTCATTGTTGGTGGAATTAATTTAAGAGGATTACTGATCATTTAAATAAGTAATTAATTTACTCTTATTTAATTTTAGTAGAGAGATCTAATCCTTCTTTTCTACTTCTCAAAGCAGATATAGAAGGGGTGTGTGCGCGTGTGTGAGGGAGAGAGAAATAGAGCTTTACAGAAGTTCTCTGTGTGAATCGGTTTCCTGTGTCATTAGTCTAGATCCACTCTAATGATGGTCCCACTGGAGCGCCACTTCACACACATGGACAGACACACACCTACACACCCCTACACAGCCGCACACACACGCATACACCCGCACAAACACGCAGTGCACAAGCTGAAATGCGGCCTGTGTTAAGTGCGACAGATATGAGAGGCTGCGGTTGCACATGCAAGCATATGTATGTAAATTCCCTCATTTATGACATTATCTGGAGGAGGTATTGTCTCTCCAACATAATGTATGACTGCCAGGAAAACATGAAAGACAGAGAGAAATAGAGAGTCTCATATGCATGCAGAGAACTGATACGCTTTAACATATAATGACAGTTCCTGCATATGGAGGAAGAAACAAATGAGAAGGAGAATTAAAGGGACTTAAAGGGACGTGAGACAGAGGAAAGGAAATGTGACAGAAAGAAGAAATCAGGATAAAATTAAAAATGGAGTGGACAAAAGATACTAATAGACCCGAAATCAAATTTCTGTTTTTTCAAGAGAAATTTGAGAAAAAAAACAAAAAAACATCAATATGACCACTTGAGCTTTTTGAGATAAATGACTTGGATTGTATTACTGAAGAGGTGGAGGACACTGAGAAAACATGAACAAGTTGGATAAAAATAACAAAAAAGGTCATTCTCAGCAGAGGAAAAAGTCAGACCAGATACCAAAGACAGTAAGCAAATGCATGGAAAACTGTGCGAGCAATAAGTAACAGCAAAACACAAATACAGGAAATGGAAACACATTTGCCAAATGAGTTCTGAATTAGCAAATTTTCCCATCTCCTGGATCTGTCTGTTACTAGAGGCACAAAACTTGGAAAAATATCAAAGGCCTTGAACACGGAGGGGAGAACTGTCAACCAGGAGTGGCCGATGAGAGGCACTCCATGCTGGGACGCGTGTGGTGGAAACAAAAGCTGCACTAGAAAACTTTTTGAATGAGGGGCAAAAGGAGGAAATCCTGCACCAGATGTGCTCCAAAGCATTCTGTACATCACTTTCCAACGTGCTATCAGCTCTCGGATAGATGCATCAGGTCAGTGATATTCCAATGGGATTTTTTTTTACTGATTTATTTAATGGACTCCACTATGCTCTCCATGCATGAAGTTGAAAATGTATCAATATATCAATGCTTTTTGTCAACTTGGTTGAAAATGTCTGCACCAAACACAGAGGTGTGTAAATAGTAACCCGTCAATATGACGATGGCCTTCAGATTTTTAGAAACAATCTTATTGGGAAAGAATTAATTTAACAGAACTTTCCCATCCATTGGTGGGTCTTGAAGGCAAGAAACAAAGAAAAATGGCAATGTCCAAACATCCAGCTGAGAGAAGAGACTCTCTCTGCTCTTATATATTGGTGTGTTTCATGTGAACAGTGATTTAAATGTTAATTATCACTTTTTATCCAGTCCAGGATTTATTTATTTATTTTTTTGGTTTTGTTTGCCTTGATCATTCACTCCTCAGTAGGAAAGCTTTAACACTCAACAGATGCTAGTTGAGACACACCAGTTTCACCCTGCTGAAACTACTGCTTCTGTCTGAACACTTTGACTTTTCATTAAAGTGTTGTTCATTTCCAGACTCTGTAGCTCCATGCTATGATTCCTCTAAGCAGAGCATAGTGGAGGCGAATGCCCATCTGATGTGTTAGCCACTGTTTACCACTTTGTATAGCATGATGCATAGTTTGGACTGTCATTCATACTTAAACTGTAAATATAGGAAGCAGTGTAGTGGAAGAAATCAGAAAATGACTGCTGTGTGCGTTGGTTACGAAATTAATAAACAGACACAGCAGTGGAACAGGATTTGACAAAGCAAGTCTCTTCTCTCTCTTGTTGCATCCCTCTCTTCTTGTTCCTGCTGTCCTATTTCCCTTCTCTCCCCATCTCTCCACTGTGGCCTAATAAGGCTCAATTACACTCAGTTTCTTCCATTCATTATCAGCATGGGCCCTTGCCTTTCTTTGTGGACTCTTAATAAATACTAACACAGAGAAATAGCCGGGGCCTGGGCTCACTTATGAACTCGTTAATAACTGGCTGCTGTTGCAGTGATGGAAACAGCTTTCTCAGCAGCCTGTCTCCAGCTGCCACACAAACACAAAAACACAAAGGATAGTTGTTAAAAAAAGAGGGAGCTAGCCCTCTAGTTAGCCTTTGAGACAATGCTTTGGCAAATGACAAGCACCGGCAATTAGCGCTTCCATGACGCTGGGGTAACCCTATACATCTTTGTCTGTTTCAATCACGGAGGGACGCCAGTCATGGTGAGAATTAAAGCCAAGGATGCCATCAATTTCCCTTAACCTGTTTTATATTGCTCATTGTAGGTGAATGCATGATAGATTGTTTTTGTCATCCTATTAAAAGTGACATCGGGCATGCTAACAGAAAAGGCTGGAACACACCCTTCCAGCCAGGAAGTGCTGCATTTGTTTTTGAATGAATTTGTGGGGTTGGATGGTAGAAAACAATAGACTCATTCTTACTATTCTTGTTTCTTGCAGTAAGAGTTTTCTTTGTAAATATATTTCTAATGAGATTATTGCATCAAATACACAACTGATGCTGGCAACAACCTAAGTAATCCACACATATGAATAGATCAACACACTGAGAGCTAGAAAATAGTTTATGGGTACAACAAATGAAATGACACAGAGAATAAGAACTTAGTATGTCTGCAGGAATATATTTAGTACGTATAAAATGTCTTTTGTCATGAAGTCCATCAAATGTCTTCTGTGTGGAGAAACTGATGGCATATGTAGTTCTGGTGCGATCTTGACAAAGTATTTTCAAATCTTGAAAGGTCAGAGTCTTTCTTGTGCAGTCTAATCTTGAGTTCTAATAGCTAGCAGATTAATTTGATTTTCTCAGAAACCAACAGAAACTTTGGGTTTTAGCTTGTTTAAATCTTGTTTAAATCGAGTTTAATGTTGTTTAATAGAATAGCTAAGTAAATGTCTCTATTCATCTTTTTTCAGTTAATAGTTTGTCAATACCGTATGATGAAAAACAGATCTATATCATGATGTTCCCACCTCCAAACTTCATTGTTGGTATGGGCTTTGGACTCCAATATTATTCCTTCTCCAAGACAGAATTCCGTTCAGGTGTCATAACCATCTAACCATATATAATATTGTCACAATATTTCAGTGGCTTGTCCAAATGTTCTGTAGAAAATGTTAAAACTGAAAACACTTCTTCTTCAGCAGGGACATCTTTTGTCACTGTTTTCGCTGAAAAGTTGTACCTGCTAATTCCAGGTCTTTCTAAAGCATTCTGCAAGAAACCTTTTGCTCTTGGAAAATCTTTTTTGATAATTATTTGGATTCCACCATTAGAAATCTTACAGACACATCAGCTACTTGATGGTAAACTGTTTTTCTTTCCACATGGATAAAGGCCAGAACTTTCCTTACTTGCCCAAATATACATAAAACCAATGACATTAATATATTTTGCAACAATGCGCTTGTGAAAGTTTTGAGAGAGCTTTCTTCTTTGGTACCAAAACCCTGGTATTAACAAAACCTTTCTTCTAGGTCATGAAGTAGGATCAAGCGAGTTTCTTTCTAAACACTAATGATACTTCACTGTTAGAAATCTTATTAGCACATGTAATATTTCAGTGATTCTCTTGGCTTTTCATGCTTTGTGCAGCTTCTTTTTCCTAAAGTGAGAATTGTTTATTATGATGTACTACTTTATTACACATAATATAACTACTGTTAAAGGGTGGAATTATTTAGTTTCCAGGTACATGAAAAGGCCATTTAATAGCAGAATCAACTAACCATGTTATCTTCAGTGTTTGTAAAAATGCTGTATATATCAAACATGACTTGAAAGATATTTGACAGCTTGAAATTGGGCCTCTGTTTCTTTAAGTAGCTTGTACTCTTTCCAACGCTCAGCTTTCAGCAGATCATCACAACAAAAAAAAATCTTTATGGTATTTACAATCACCCGTAGGGGCGTCGGACTGACAAGTTGATCATATGATAAAATCAACAGATTTGCAGTTCTACCAGGTGTTTGCTGAGAGGTGCTGATGGAGCTGAGTAGGTAAAGAGTGGGAAGCGGTGCTCTGTGAGCTTGACTGGAGAATACAAGGAGGAGATTTGGGAAAATAGGCGGGGCTTTGTGAGAGTGAGTGTTTAGGCACCTCTAAATGCTCGGGGCTTAGGGGAGCCAGATGGCTGCCAGAGGAGATTCAAGGATTCTTTAAGTATGTATGAAAGAATCAAAGCAGAACTTCAGGTGTGTTTTTGATGATGAAATAACTTTATGACATGATATAAAGCTCAAAAAAGGCACTTTTTACACAATATCCACCCTTTAACTAATGTTTTTAAATGATGTGTGTGGATTTATTGGGTTGTAACAAACATCTCGTTTGAATTTCACGTTTATGTGCCGATCAGAAATACTGACAAAATCCCTGGTACTTTCAACACTTCTGTCATGATATTGAATGACTTTTCTTACCGCAAGACTTTCAGCTTGCTTCTGTCCATAACATTACCGACGGATAAACACACTCTAAACACACTCCTCCTGTTCACGCAGCAGTTCAATCTTCCCTCCATGAGCCTGTAGAGTGTCACAGGGAATCAGACAGACAGGCTCTTTATGGCAGTCTTTACGACTCTGACTGAAATAACTGTATTCCCTGGCGGGAGATAGAGTGCTGGTGGGAAATGTAACTGTATACATTTACTACGATAGGAGATAGGATCCGTAAGACGAGAGATGTCCCACACACTGGTCAACCAGAAGGACTGAATTCCCTCAAATTGGCCTCCTACCCTTATTTTCCTGTCTGCCATAAAAGCTCTCTCTTTCAGACAAACATCTCATCTGTCTGTCTTTGTTCATCCTCCCTGGCAGGTTTGAACCGGCAGCCGTGGTAGACTGGAGTCCAGGGTTGTCCTGTAAGATGAAAGATGGCACGGCTGCAGCGCTCATAGACGATCACACCCTTCGTGTCACGCATATGCACGTTCTCTCTCTCTTTCTCTCTCACCCATGTGTGTTCCTGGTCTTTCATTTGACGTTGAAATGGGCCCTGCCTGGGCTAATTTACATAATACACTTCTGACACCTTTACTTTCTTCATCAATCACACCCAGGCAGCTTCTCCAGGTCCGGGCTTTTGTCTGAGCATGTCTGTTGTCTGTGGCACGTGTAAAGGCTCGGCACAAAAGATTAATTTCACAGCTTTTTTTTTCTCTTCCTCTCCTTCGTCTTCATCTTTTCCCCTCTCTTCTTCCCTCTGTCCCTCTATCTCACTCCTTATCATTGTCCTTCTCCTTCTTCTTTTCCGTTCATCACTTACTTTCATTTCACAAAGCCTGCAGAATGACAGCAGCCAGATAATGAAAACAACAATGCAAGCACTTTTTTTCTGCCTCTGTTAACTCTGGGAGGTCATATTCCTCCTCAGGAGTATGTTGTTCCTGTCTACCTCACATATTCCTCTCTTTTCCATCTGTTTGGAGTTTTTCTTTTCATCTTTGTCATCCCAACATAGATTCATTTAATCAACCTATAAAGCATTCCTTGTTCCCCTTTCTCTTACTTGTACACATTAGGCAGATTTTTGTTTGTTTACCTTTTTTCTGACAATAAAACTCAACTCAACTTTGAAATCTCTAGTGAAGGTCAGAGGTCCTGAGAATCTACAAACTTGTAATTTATTTATTTTTCTTGATAAAGTCAAAGATCCTGAACAAGTAGTGAGGAGCAAAAGCTTTTAAAGAAATTTTAGTGGGATTTACAAGGTAAACAAATGATGTATATAGCAACAAAGTATATAATTTTGCATCTGAATTAGCCGGAGATGTTCTAAGAGTAGGGTGTGTCTTGTTGGATTCAGAACTAATACAAACACTGGCGATGGCAAGTTGAATTTTTAAGGCCTAAAAATGAGAAAATGGAAATGGTATTAAAATAATCTTGTGTGATTAAAACAACAAACAGTGTGTTTATTACTTCCTTCCATTGTTATTGTACCTCAAGTGTGCCTCATATTTCAATTACACAAAATAAATGAAAAAGACTCTGGAAATCTCACGCTTGTTCACTGATTGAATTGAGAGGGCAACTGTGGCTCATATCAATCTTTCAGCAGATGGGCTGCAAAGAGGGGCCGTATCTCCCCTTTCAATTAAAACATCTGAAACAGTCACAGTTTAACACAAATATCTGTGTCAAACTAAGCCGCTTCCTTTTCTATTCACTTGCTTATTGGTCTCTGGTGGACATCTGGGCTTCTCCGGCAGCTCCCAGATCGAAGCACATGCTAAAAGACTACTCAAGCGTCTGACAAATGGAGGTCCAGGTGAGAGAAAGTTTCTGCTGTGGTCAGTGCTCCTTTTAGATCTTGCCTTCCCACCACACAGTGGGGCACCGGAATGCAGCCAGTAACATAATGAGCCCCAGCGGCCTGGTTTTAGCAGCATTTCACTCAGTCTTCAGCACTTAACACCAGTGGAACCGTGCTGGCATCAATAATGCTTGTTGTCTTCCCAGTTAGGTTGCCTGTCTTCTCTCTTTGAAGACAGGCAACTTTGAATCATAATGTGAACTTTTAGTGCCCTTTTAGGCCCAGATTATGACCAAAATAAATCAGATTAATGTGGAAGTTTAGAGATTGGACTGAGATCCTGCAAGTATTTCATATGAACATACAGTGATCTATTGAAAAAATATGTCAAAAATATTGTGAATTATCCAGATTTTTACATTTGATTTAACAGATTTTAGAGTTTGGGCTGTTTTTTTTTAAAGTGGCATTCAACACAGTTTGTCTCCAGAGTGTGTAATACTAATAATTAATAATTGTCCACAGGTCAGAATGCTTTTTAGCAGCCAAGGAATTACTGAATAATTCCTTCTGCAGTTCTGAACAGTTCTACATTTACAACTATACCAGCTGAAATTGTAACATTCCTACATACACACACACATTACTCTTGGGAATTTTACATAAAACCAGAGTTTTAAAACTGTTAAGTTTCAATGTGCTTCTTCCCCAGTCCAAAAGAATGTATGATAAAGGTTTTACAGCTCTGTCCAGAAAAGATATTTTCAAAATCTACATTTTCTGCTACTTTTATATCCAACAGGTTCTGGAGATTTTAAAACTGTGGCTAAATAGACAAAATTGATGACATAAGAGTCTATTCCATCCATGTACACCAGAAACTGTAGGAATACTTCAAATAATTTATTGACTTTTCCACATCTCTGTTGCTTTCCAATAAACGTGAAATACATGCTGAAATCTTTAGCCTGTTACTTTAGCCTTGCTCAAGTTTTTCTTCCTTTGAATTTTGAAGTGCCATTAATTTCAACGGCGTCACCACCTAATGGAACGTCATGGTTATTTAGCGTTTTTGTTGGAATTCCAGAGAGACATTTTTATACTGTGTAAAAATACTAATTTAAATATCCCTAGAAGTGGCAAGGCCTAAGTGCCATTGCCATGTATGTTTGTGTAGCAGTTATTTCACATTTTTTTGTCCACATTATTATTTTGAGAAGCTTTTATGTTGGGTTTGCACCTTCCCTCCACATACTAAACAAGCTTTTCCTACAGATAAGTGACAGCTACTCTACAACTTTGCAACAATTAAGAGGGTATAGATAATTTATTAAATTAATCAATGCTTGGATTGTCATTACATCTAATTAAAACTGCCATTAGTATAGAGAAAGAAAGCTGATCAAAAGAGACTCAAATAAGAATTTCTAAGAAGTTTAAAAGTTGACAATGTAAATTCTACTGTGGCATGATGGCATTATATATATATATATATATATATATATATATATATATATATATATATATATATATATATATATATATATATATATATATAATCTGCTCAAACAGATTATAATATGCCTCAGTGATGTCAAAATACCTCATTGAGACCAGAGGTGAAGTTGACCAAAAGTCAACACCGGTTCAACTAACCACTTGTTAAAACCCAAGTTTGTGGAGTATCATCTCAGAACATGCAGCACAAAAAAAACTTGAATCAAATGGGGAAGCACGGCAGAAGAACACTGGATCCTATGTACAGGAAACTGTAGCCCCGTCCCCTTAGAGATGATTTTAGGTGTATCCGCAAAGGGTTTTTTGGTCGTCTAGGATCTGCATCCACATGGATTTTACGTTTTGGGAGACCAGAAATGATAATTTTGAAACTTGGTTCCAGACTTAACAAATTTCAGAATGCCAGATTAATGTTTCTGTCAAAACTAAAATGTTTGTTGTAGTGCTAAAACATTCTTCATATTTGTAGTGCAATTCTTTTCTGTAATTTCTATTACATAACCAATCAGCAACAGATATGATGTGAGACATCATTTATAATCAAATGAGAGAAAACTTTTGCGTTTGAAATTTCTTTTGTGCTCCACGCACTTACAGACAATGATATTTGTACTACCTGAAACATTTGAATCATTATTTTTGGGAAACCTGACGGTCACATTGGAAGATCTTCATGCTTCTGATCCCAAGGACTTTCCTCTTCCCCTGCCAGGTGCGTACACTTCTGGGTTAACACCCTACCATCTTCACACACACTCACACCGATGCTCGTTTCCCTCCCCTCCATTTCTCTCTGAGGGAAATTAGCGCTATCCTCCCACCCCAGGTGGCAAAGGGAGGGGCAACGGGAATGGAGAGGCGGAGAGGGCGGAGGAGTGTCGAAAGCCTGATTTATCTAAGCCTGTCAGGCCCTGAGAGGCCTTGCTGGGTGCTTGTGTGTGTTGGAGAAAGGCAGTGGTGGTGGTGGTGGTGGGGTTCGGAGTGTTTACAATGGGTGCAGAGAGAGAAGTGTCTCTCCCACCTTGGCCTCTGGGTTGGCACTGCAGAAGCCCCTATCTCCCTCATTAGGAAGTGTATATGTGTGTGTTATCGGAGGGGGTGCAACAGTGTGACAGTTCAAAGTGACATTCACACTTCCTTCTTTTTCTCCTGTCCTATTTCTCACTCTTGCACACATACACACATGGAAACAGGGAAGAGGTGCCAACATGTGACATTAGTCCTGATGTCTATATGATACCTTAGTATCTGCGAAGCCACCAAACTGGACGTCATCCACCAGCAGTAACACACAAACCTCAAAATACATGCTGAAACTCACTTCAAAGATTACTTACACAAGAAATAAGGATGCAAAAAATGTGCCTTTCTACTATTATAAATACCTGTTATAAGCAGGTATTTATTTTTGCTTGCACGGTAAATAATGTCAACTTTTATTTTTAGCTAAACTCAAACTGTTAATTCCTTCGAGGATCAAATATGACCCTTTTTACACCGTAGCAATTACCCACGGCTTGTAAAATCTAATTTTCAACCTTGAGAAAATTAGGCTAAACTTTACTGGATTTAGCAAGTCACTGTCTGTGACTTTTCTTTTGTACTTACAACCAGCACTGCCCTGCTTTTAGAAGATAACTGTGTTTCTTATTATATTTTTAACATTAACTTATTATCCAAATTTGGAACATGTTTATAAAAGCTCACAGAAAGAATTGAGATAAAATTCATAAGAGTGCTTAGGAAGTGTGTTTGAATATTTCCAAATATTCATGGTTTAACTTTAAAAATCTCACTGTGCATGCATGGACTTGGCGGAAATATAAAATGTTTTAATTTTGAAGTTACAACAGCGACATATTAAAACCAGAGAGAAGAAACCAAAATATTTTGTTTAACTTGTTGATTTTCTTTATGTCTAACCACTACTTTGCTGTACTAGTAGGTTATTTAGTTTTGGCTGTGAATATAGTAATTTTTTTATCTTAATTATTTCAAAAACTAATAATTTAGATCAACAAAACCACTCGATTAGTGAGAAAATAGCCAAATAGTTCAGTCTCAGTTATTACTTATTATTTATTGATTTGTATCTAGTGTGTTCAACGCAACAACAAAAAAACCTCTTTTAAATTTCTTTTCATATATAAACCACTCAAACTCATAATGCATAGCAGTGTTTCTTCAACTCCTTGTTTTGGGCTGATTGGTGGTGGTACTCTTATTAACCCAGCACCTCCTGTTTCGGCCTCCCTCAAATTTACACACACGTTTCCTTTCCCTAAACACGTTAAAAGTAATAACCATGCAGAACATAGATGGCAAATCCGCATATCAAAAATGACAGTGCTGTCACTTTGTCCTGAGCCTGTTCTCCATATTGACCATGTGGTCCAGGAATATGCTAAAACGTCTTCAGTTAAGAAGGCAAATGCTTCTTTTTTAAAGCTTACTAATTTTTAGAAAATAATTAGAGCTTCAAACAACTAAAACATTGTCTAATTTCTTTTACAAATTGATGTTTCATATAAAAAAAATAATAACTGTAAAGAAGCAGGTTAGGGTTACAGAAATAAGACACACCAAGACGCATAAGAACACAGAAGAAACATGTAATGAACAGATGAAGGACAGCAATTGCACAAATTAGTGAGAAGCATCACTTTTTCTGTTTTGATTTCTGCTTTCATATCCCTCCCACCCCCTACACACTCACACACACCTGCCCACGCCCGCACACACATCACTTTCAGTCTCCCGCTCCCTCCCCTTACAAACTTGTCTTCCACTCCTGATCTATCTTCCTCCCTTTAAAGATGGGCAGTGTGTCACAGTAGAGAGGAGCAGTGAAAGCGAGGAGGAGGAGGCTTGTGAGGAGGAGGGGGTATGCACTATGCAAAGCAGGGCCTCGGTCGCCAAAGTCGGCAGGCTGAGATGAGGTGTCAGCATTGCACGGGTGCACTGATGTATGAATGCGGTGAAATCAAACGCGTCACTCAACAGACAGGAGGGGGTTGGAAAGGTGAAACCGGCGCGCTGGGAGAGAGCAGCTGTACATCGGCGTCAAGGTGCATCTTTCTCTCCCTCCTTCCCCCTATCACTCTTTCTTTCTAGTCTTTTTGTGTGTACTTGGATTCCACTTATTTATTTATTTATTTGTGTTTGTGTGTGTGTTTTTTTTTATCTCAAACTTGCTGTCACCATTTCCCCCATTTTGTGGCACGGAAGAGGCCACAGCCCTAACAAGGTACATTGGTCACAAAGAGAGAGCAGCAGAAACACAGAGACACAGCTACTCAGAAAATATTAGCATATCCCCTAAGGAATACCAACTAAATTGATACCAAATGAAGCTAACCCCTCCTTCTACCTATTTTCATTCCACTTCCCACCCTCCCCCTCATCTCAGTCCTACTCCAGCTCCTTTCTTCCTTTCAGACCCTCTCCCAAGGTGTCACGGTGTCTTATTCATTAATATGTGTAAATCCTTGTTTTCGTCAACACGGTGGACGACATCGGGTGGACCGGTGTCACCGCCTGACTTCACAGCCCTTGTTCATCTGAGGCTCATCGCTCAGAGTGATGAGTGAGAAGGAGCTGGGAGACAGGGGAAACAGAGGAATAAGAAGAGGAAGCAACGCTGGGGACAGGTAGGAGGGAGAAACTGTTTGCTAGCTTGTTGGGTAAGTTAATGCAGCCTGAATTCTATTTAATTATCACTGACTTATCGCTAAAGAGAATAAATGTTTTTTTTTTTTCCTTTGCTGTTTCTTAAACAACGATGCATACAAGTGTACAAAGATCTACTTTTAAGAGAAAACCATTATAAATCAGTGCTGGTGTTGTCTCTGATTATATCTGTTCACTGGTTTTCTATACCTCTTTAATCCTGTTCAGGGCTACAAAAGAGATGTTGATTAGAAAGCATGGGTTGTGAGAGAGGTGGGGTACATCCCTGCTCATCATCCTGACACACAAACATGACAACATATTTACAATGCTTTGCAAAAACTTCAGAGGACTACCTTAAGCGATTTAGCCCTGTCACAGAAAGATACAATGTTTTATTTGTACTAGATCAGCACAAGAGTAGTTGAACTAAGTCAAGTTTTTAACAACAAAACAATCTGAAAAATATTCATCCTTTTTATGTTGATCCTCAATCGTCGCCATTGCCTTGAAGCCATGGAACTTGAACATAAAACGTGTCTTTTATGGGAGATAGAACAAAACAATGTATGTGCTGTAACTTTCTTCATCTGATTCAAAACAAAACTGGAGTAAATATTTTTAGACGTAAAGAGGAACGATCAAGAGTCAGCACAGACATTGAGCTATTACAGCTGGAAACTACTAAACAGACTTTAAACCTGGGTGTAATAATGAATGTATCAAGGATTAAAGGACTAATGTCTCTGCAAGACCTTGAAAATCTTTAATTGCATTGATTACTGCACCGGGGTCTTCACAGGACTGCCTAAAAAGTCAACCAGAGAGCAGCAGCTGATCCAAAACGCTGCTGTTCGTGTTCTCACTTAAACCATGAAGATATAGCTTATCACCCCTGCTCTAAAGTCCTTACACCAGCTCCCTGTGGCTCAGAAAAATAGACTTTAAAATACTGTTGGTATTTCATAAATCACTGAATGACTTAAAATATATTGAAGATCTGTTGTCAGTGTATCAACTTTTCAGCCCACTCAGGTCTTCTGTTTCAAGTCTACTTTGCATCCCCAGAGTCGGAACCAGAATCGAATTTAGGTATGAAGATGTCTGAGAATAACTCAGCGGTTACTGTGTTTGAGGTATGGTGGTGGGTTCTACCATAGAGACAGGGTGGGTGGAAGAGCCTCCCATGATTTTCTCTCTGGAGGATTTCCTAGCACATCCAAATGCCACAAAGCACTGGGACAGACCCAGGACAGCAACTGGGACAAATGCTTTGTCCTTGGAGGAACGATCCAATGTTTTGGAATACATTGTGATCCCATGCAATGATTTAGAGATTTGTTGGGCAGAGTAATGTTTGGATTACTTTTCTGAACCTGACATGTCTGAAACATTTTGCTTCAGTAGAAAACACATGAATGAATGAATGTACAGTAGAATTTCAAATGCTTATGATCTGTGGTTTTTCTCAAAAATGTTATTAAAAATGCTGACGTTGTTTTGTCAGCGTTCTTTGCTATGCCCCAAACTGTTTTAAAAAAATCTGAGAAATTAGAACTACAAACAAAAAAATTCTGCTTGTTTCTTGCAGTAAACTGTAAACTAGACAATGTTAATATTTGTTTATTTCATGTACATGAAAAAATATCCCAATATCCCAAAGATCTTTGAACTATAATGTGAATTTTCTCAGAATATTAAATGATAGCATTCTCACATTTTCATTATTAAAGATAAACGTATTTCAATTTTTTTTTCCTCATAAATTACACATATTAACGCAATTATAAGTTGTTTTGTCTTTAAGTG
This sequence comes from Xiphophorus hellerii, assembly GCF_003331165.1. Lineage (NCBI taxonomy): Eukaryota > Metazoa > Chordata > Actinopteri > Cyprinodontiformes > Poeciliidae > Xiphophorus > Xiphophorus hellerii. The sequence continues at coordinate 7,473,835 of NC_045693.1, forward strand.
CACTCAGAGAAGTATTTTACATGAGTCATACCTTTTAAGAGCACATAATTGGAAGCAGTCATGGCCACATTTGAAACCACTTAGTTGAAACAATAGAAAACGAGTACAATGTGCACTGTTGGAATTAAGTTGTCTGACTTAATGTGGTGAACTGCCTCTTTTTCTATTCTTCTCTTTGCAGGCAGAGCCTGTTTGCTCAGTGCATGTCCTGACATACAGTGGACATATTAAATTATAGGACGTGAGAAAAAAAAAATCAATTAATGGCTTAAGCAATAAGCAATAAGCTAGGGCTGCTTTGACATGTCAGACTGGAACACTTGTGACACTAATACATTTTATGTTATTTGAATAAGGACTGTAGGCTTTCTCCATTGATTTTATTAAATCAAATTGATTTGAATAATGCTGCTAATGGGGCTAGTGAAACCTAAAGGTTAGATAATGTGCGTAATGTTCAGATGAGGCTATGCGGAGTTGAGAGACATAGGGATGCAATATGTTGGTTATTCACATTAAGGCAAGAATCAATCAGCTGCCCACTAAAAATGAAAAATAATCATTTTAAACCTTCTCACTGGTTAACAGTTGGGACGTTTTGTTCTCATATCAAAGCAAGGGTCAAAAGGAAAATGTTTGTATTCGTTTATATTCTAGGAGTTTGCAGCTGCACACATTAAACCCTCTCCATGGTAAACGAGATTCTCCATTACCAAGACGACGCCGTGGTGAACTTTCCACTGAGGCCATGCAATCCACACGAGACATGAGGGATGTGTAGAGCGGCACCAGTATGTTAAGATTTCATTTAGATTTCATTCAGGTTTTAAAATATCCCTCGCCCTGTAGCTGTATTGGAATATATATATATTCCATGAATGGGAAATGCCCAGACGAGCACATGTGTTTGTGTGCATCCCGCGCCGCAGGACCATTCGTCGGCGAACAAGGCCCTTGCCGTTTTCAATTTCCAGAGGTGTCAGCTGGACCCGAGGAAAGCTGAGAGCTGATACATCAGCGAAGTCGTCAGCGCTATTGTGTGTACTCACTTCATACAGAGATACGCTGACATGTTTGGGCGTAAATTCAGAGCTATTGTTGAAGCCAGCCAGGTAGCAATAACAGCGACTTGTTCCTTTACTGTATTCATAAACTGCAGGTTAACTTGTTAGGCCAGAAACCGACAGAGTGAGGATGGTATTCTGAGCACTTTTCATTGATTCTCACATAGATAAGTAGGAATGCATTTGAATAGCTGTAGTATTTGGCAGGAGAGATGAATTCATTTCCTTGACTGTGTTTGTCTATTTGACTCCACTCCGTCCTGCGCACCTTTGAGTCCTGATGCAACAACAACATATGCATAAAGCATGGGAAACACACAAGCAGAAAGATACAGATACAATTTTATACATCTGATAGTTTTGGTGTGTTTACTCAAGCAAAATGAGTTGCATGAGGTAGATTATAAGTTTTGTTCTGTCCACAAATTTAGACTCCTGTATAGTCCTGTGCAAAAATATTCAAATCAGTTCAACATATTCACATTTTAGTCACAAACTTCAATAGAGTGTCAGTCAGTCAGTCACATTAAATTAAATAAAAACAATGTAATCTAAAGTTTTAATGTGACAAAATGTGAAAAAGTTTAAGTGGTATAAATACTTTTGCAAAATACAGTTAGTATTTTTTATTTAACACCACTCAACACTGAAGTCTTTTCCAATATTTCCTCTGTGAGCTTTTTTTTTCTTCTGCCAGAAAAACATCAAGATTCATTTGCAATCTGAGGTAGCAACACCTCTGTGAATATAACAGACTTATAACAGCAGACTGAAATGAATCTACATATGTGACTGAAAAAAGATCATCAGCCAGATACAAAACAGTGCCTTCCAAAAAGTTTTATTTCCTGTGTCTTGTCTTTACATTTTTCATTACTTCTTTTGTTTTTCTCCCCCAGATCTCACACCCAGAACCCCTTCTCTTTAAAATCACAAAGAAGGTAATAGATAATATCTGTCACTGTGACCCTTTGTAGAGATGGCGTATAGGAGGTGTCATTTTAATAACATGCTAGCAGGCACGCTGGGAGACATGGAAGTGCTAAAGCAGGAGGGATGAGACATGAGCTCTTGCGGCTAATACTCTTTTATGAAGTGGAAGCGTCTGAGCCGCCACCTTATGAAACCCTCTTACGCAAAGACCTCACTGGCTTTGGTCGTACGATTGAAACGATTGCACCATCATCCTAGGTTGGTGTTAGCAGTTTGGGTTTCACTTTATTATATTTGGAAATGTAAGCTCTGTTTTGACTTAATGTAATTCTCTTTATATTTCACAGATTCTGATGTCCTGGCACAGTTCATACTGAAAAGTAGATAGCTGTTCACAAGCCCACTTGACACAATCTAAATATATTTCAGAGGCAGATGTGTCAGACTTAGGGTTGTCATTGCCACATGACTACCACAGTTTCAATGGTTTGCTGCAGTACCATCAGCAGGAAGGAAAAAAAGTTTTCTTGAGGATTTACAGAGTCACTTAGGTTATTGTTGCAATATATTACAAATTAATGGACTTAAAAGATCACTCTCCTAATTTGTATTAGTTAAAATTAAAATTAATTGATGGTATGAATTCCTTTTATTGTCTTTTAGTTTTGTGTATTTCTCACCAGCACAATTTAAGATTCAAAGATAAGGATGGCATCGCAAATAGTTAATGATGACATCAAAGTTTATATATTAATCAATCTCAATTTAGTTGAAACTGAGATTCAGTTTCAACTAAGTCTGGGGGTTAATTTTTGTATACTCTACATAAAAATGTTAGTACTTTTTTCCCTCACTGTCAGCAAATTAAACAAAACAGCAGATATGTTTAATGCCTACTTAAAGATCATTTTCAAAAGTAACTTTTTTCTGACTAATAAATCTAATTGAAAAGCTTTTCTAACTAATTAAATATGATTATATTTTATTATAAAACCTCAAAGACAGTGGTTCCATGTGTGACATCATGGGAAAATAAAAAGAACTAATAAAGGAAAATTGTGGACCTCAACAAATATAATTCATCAATAAGCACAATAAAGGATGCTTGTTGAGAAGCAGAGCTGAAAATGTGAGAAGAAAAACATGTCCTCCCTATTATTCTGTCATTTACCAAATAGAAATCATTTTAGTCATCCTAACTTACAAATAATCACACGAAGTGACATGTAGTAATAAATTCTACAGGTCGAAATATTTGGAAATCTGGACATTTTCAGAGAAATAAATATTTTCAGTGTTCTTGATGTGAAAAGTTCTGCTGTTACCTAAATGATTGTGAGAAACAAAGAGCACAGGAACTTCACCTGAGGAAATTAAATCAATGAAATATTTGTAGATTATATTCCTAGAAAGCATGAGATGAAACATTTTCTCTTAAAATTATGAACTGTAATGCTTTTGTGTCTGCAGATGTTTTGTGTGTTATGATAGTACAGTTTTTTTTATTTTTTTTAGATTTCCGCCTTAATCTAAGAGCAGTTGAAGAGAAATACTTTGCAGGAGCCGCTTAAGCTTTCCTTGTGTAGTAGCTATCCTTTGGGGGTTAAATGCGTGCCCTTCTAATTCTTCAGGCCACAGAGTAACAGTGGGAAAGGATTTTATGAATTTACGGGATGCTGTTTTTACGAGCGGCTGAGGAGAAATAATGGGGTTGAGTGTCTCCCTCCTTTGTCCTTCCCTCACTCTATCCCTTTTTCCCACTCCCCAGGCCTCTCCCATTACCTGCCGGCTGGAGGACTCAGGAGTATCGCTTAATAAAAGTTAATCATGAGAAACTTGTTCATTAATTACAGTTCAGTCTGGCTGCCTGTGTGCCTGCTTTCCTTGCTGTTTCACTTTCATGTCAAAGGTATGTCTTAATGCTTTTACCTGGAGCTGCACTCCATGTTTCTGCTGCTCCATCTCCTCCACCCACATTTGATAGATACAGATTAGAGTGTGGTTTGCAAAAAAAAAGGGATTTGTTGGATTGTTACACATCTGAGATTATGCAGTACAACAACGAAGGGGGTTGAATAGTGGTTTCAGTAAAGTCAACATTAATGTTTTCTACTAGCAGTAATTGGCAGCTAACAAAAGACTCAACTATTGCTTATATGCATTTTAATGTTTTTATGTTTGACAATGGTGGAAAGAATGAAAATGCAAATCTAAAAAAGGTGCATGGTTCTCAGTTTTTTATGTGTGGCTGTATTCAACCCGTTATACTACGATACCTGTAAATAAAACTAGTACAACCAATTGCCTTAAGAGCCCACCTGTGTGTGATTTAACTAGAGTAGCTGTTCCGTGAAGGCCTCACAGGTTTGCTAAAGTTTACGAGTGAACAACCAGCTTTTCCTCACCCAGAAAAAACATCATTACCTTGGAAAAATGATAATAGCATCTTCATTACCATTTTCTTCAGTAGAGAAGATGATAAGATTTGATGGAACAATGGATGAGCTAATATGCAGGAAAAAAAAAAAAAACTTGTCAGAGGGTGCAGTAGACTTGAGACTAGTCTGAAGGATCCCCTTCCAGAAGAACAAATGTAGAAAGATTTGGAAAAGAGATTAATTTGTATCATTTTCAATTGGCTTCAAAATAATATGCTACTTTGCATTGATCTATCACCAATATTTTATTGGTGATAGAAAAGTATAGAAAGAAACAGAAATTTTATACTTTTTGTTCACATCTGGGATTTTTGGACAGACATCTCCATTTTAATTTCATCTTTTTTATAGACTGTGACATTGTGGAATCTGATCTATAATTTTGAGGGCTTGATTTAAATACGATTAGAACCTAATAAAGAAAAAAATATATTTCTTCTCTCAGAAAGACCCCAAGCGAGATGTAATCACCCAAACAACTGAACAGTGAGGCAAGCATATTTTAACCAGTCTGATGAGGCATCACTGGATATTGCTAGACAAATATATTAAAATTCTGTTGGCCTTATATAAGTGTGTGCCTTTTTAACTTTTGCGTTGTATGAAGTAGTTGCAAACGCAGATCCAAGAATCAAAGATTGATGGTCGGACACTTTTCAGCTTCATCTTTCAGTCTGACTCATCCAGAGTTACCCAGTGCAACTGCGAAAAAGTTAAAATGTTGTTAGGTCTCTCCTACTGTCTGGATCCCTGTGTTTGTTTCCATCATTCCCAGACACACGAAGACAGACAAAGAGTTATGATCCGTTTAGCCATGTGTCTGGTGTTTCTTCACGATGTGGTTAAGCCTGATCCACAGACAATCATTGCTGGCTCGTTCTTCATGGGGAGTCTTCCCGACCGCGGGACAGCAGCAGCAGAAGGGCCACGAGGCAAACGCAGCAGACAAACAGATCGTCAGGCCAAAACCAGCAGGGTTTGGACTTAAGCTTCCTCTGGAAAGTGAGAAGAAAACAGGCTCTCTATGTACTTGCTCTGTGAGGTCACCAAGAGCAGTGAGCCGAGTCATTTCAAAGTACAGACACACACGCACTCGAAATGATCAGGCTTGATTAATGTCTTTATGCACTTTCCTGCCGTGGACGGTTTATTTCAAGAAACACTAAATAAGATGATGTCAGTGTTCTGTCAGCTACTTTTATTATCTGAATCCAGATGTTTTAGAACCATTCATTAGCACTTTTTAAAATGTTTAGTTTTTTTACAAAAGAAGTCAGTTAAGATTTTTCTGTGTTTCAATAAAATTATTCTTTAATTTGTGTTTTTTCATAGGTTAGTCAGAAAATGACCAACCTTATTATCTGGTAACAAAATTTATGTTGCAGATGGTAGCACTGTTAGCTTGCAATAAGGTCTGGAGTTTTAATGCTGGGCTGTTAAGGCAGATTTATAGGAAAAGGAGAGCAAATGAATAAACCCTAATGAGACAAAATTAATTTAGGCATAATTAGTCTTTCATCTCCTTTCAATGAGTCAGACTTCGTTACAAACTTTTAAAATGAAAGTCGTGCAAAGTTCTCCTTTGGTCATTGGCTGTGTTTCACTCATTATCTGCCCTGTCCTGCTACTGTGTTTCTGGTCTAATTAATCTCCAAATATAAATTGGTAAATTGTACCAATCTGAATGATCTAATTTGTACCTTAACTCTTGAGAGAAAACTGGGCAATCCCTGGACAGTTAACCGGTGCATAATCTTACCTTCATTAGTTGAATTGTAAAGATCCTTTTTGGACTTGAGTACCATGAAAAAATAAAAATATTAAGCAAAATTTTAAAATCCCTACTGAAAATGTTTTAGACTGGAATCCAGTTGCTTTGTGATTATACTAACACCATTCTTCATGTTGCCATCCTTTCTTTTCTTGGTTTTGTAGCACAATAGATCACCCTTCAGCCCAAAACTACTACAAGAGACTTTTTCAACAGTAAACAAGTTAAGCTCCAACTAAATTAGTTTTTTATTTCATATGAGATTTACTCTTTAATTTGCATAACCTGTGCTCCTGCATTATGTATTGTGATGATGCCTGATGGGTCACGATGGTGTTAAAATATGCAAAGTCCTCGTGAATGTCGGCACTCTGACTGCTGAGATGTGTTGCTTTGCATTGTGTTAGTCACTGGAGTTGTGTGTTATTAGAAGAAATGCTGTTAATTAATGTATGCAAATAAGTGCAAGATCACACCTTGGCAAAGTATGAGACAGTGCGGTTGTGCATCGCATATCTCTGTTAATTAGTATTTATAAAGAGTACGCTGTCCTTAAAGTATGAACTGGAGATGTGCATGCTGGATTAGTGTGAAACAGAGAAATTAAACGCAAATGAAACAGTTTTACAGTTTTGTGTAGAAGTTTGTGTTTTTAAGTTCCACCTGTATTTTGTGCATGAGCGTAAACAAGCACATGCATGTGATCCCTGCTACCAGGGTGATGTTCCACAGGCAGAGATAGAGCAAAGCAGGTAAGGACATTGTGGGGGAATCTAAAAAGCTAATTTTCCCTGTGGCCTTCTCGCACCTCTGCCCTTCATATCCAGTCATTTCCATAAAGTGCTTCCCCTGGGGAGCCAACAATAATAAACAGTTATTAGTAAATGTATTATGCCAGCATGTCCCTTTTGCCCTCTTGCCTTTTCTCAATAGCCAACCTACGAGCACTCCCAGCACCACCGCAGCACCAGTCGGACCCGACACAGAGAGATGCATTTCTGTGCACGACTGTGTGTTTGTGTTTCTGACCCATCTCATCGCGGAAGGCTGAATCCGTGAGGGAATTGGACTAATGTTCATAATAGCTGGGGCTATTACAGCAAAAAGCTTTGGACGCTCTATGGCTGCCAAACTGCAAACTGTAATGATTTTACCTGATTGCCTGGTGCTTTTAGTTATGAAATCCTTTCATATTGCCTTTTTTTTTATTTGTCAGGTTACTTTGCACTTTCCATTATACTGAACTAAATTGCTGTGAATTAAAATTCAGATAATACTTTCACTGATGTTTAGTGATTCAACCTATTCATTTGTGGTCCATGACTGGTCATGTGTCTAATTAGGGAATTAGACAATGTCTCCATGTTTGTAAACGGGCACACTACACCCTAAAACAGGAAATGTTAAATTATATAAGAATTTATTTCTGATAGGTTAGTTTGAGTTTGTCTTCATCAGTGAGCATTGACATGTTTGAATGGCTAAATGAGCAACACAATTACAGGCTTTACTAGAATGCAATACTATTAATGCCCTACGAACTTCACCAGCCAAAACAGCCATGATCCTCAAATCGAGAGTTATTTTTTCCCCAAGAAAAGCTAACGAGCTGCTAAACTTTAAGTGATGGCGGTTTCTTGTACAGTATAATGTCTCTGTTCCTCCATTTTTGCAGATTTTTTTGCCACCATGTAAAAACTTCTTGTTCTACATTTTTCAGCTTTACATTTTTTTTAATTTATTGACACGTTCTCATAGTCTTAATCTCCGCAGGGGACACATCAAAAATGTGAGATATAATGATTTTGTTGGCAGTAAGGAGCAGGAAACTGGCACAGATTATGGATGACCAATTCCAGTCCTGAAGAGCTGACATTGTGTATGTTCATAATGTGTTTTTTACTGTAGCACAGCTGAAATTATGGCTGAATTGTCTCCTCAGTGTGTCGTGAAATTTTGGAGAGTCCTTGTAATGACCCATTTATGTAATTTAATTTATCTACATTAAACCAGTGGAGCATCTAAAATATGCAACATACTGACTCTTTAGGCATCCCCTGGTTTATATGAAATAATAGTCATGTGTTGCAATGGTCCAGTTAAAGTTAAGAGTTATATTAATTTGACAATATGTGATGTAAAAAATGAAGTGCCAGTTCTTCATTCAAGCTGACTGATTGAATTTGAATCTTCAGATTTATTTCTCTGCCAGACAGTTTATGACTTGTATTTAGGGAATGTGGGAGAGTCACTCAAAGGTTGTGACATTTAATCGGAAAGCAAACTGATCAGAACTTCGCTGTCCAAAAGCAAAGAGTGTATGCAAGAGTGGGTCTGCCCAGCAAAGTATCTAATTACGATGTACAAATTTATGAATACAGATGAAGCCATCTCATTTCAGTAATAAAGACCAGCACAAATTAGCATTGTATCCTGAACAAGCAAAGTTGATGAGGGCATCTGGAGCCGAAACGACACAGGCGCAGTTTGTTATTTGTAATCTGAGGAACGTATTAAACTAAAAGTGTGAGGGCGGTTGTTGTTGTCACTTCTGGACCCTGAAACAATCTGAACACAATCAGCAAATTAAGGTTGGCATCAGAATAACATATAAGAGCAATAAAGTCAGTTAAGTCCTAAAAAAGAACTTGGTGTACATTTTGTCTGGTGTGCTAAAACTATTTAAATACTAGAGCAAAAATGGAGATTTCACTTAAATCCAGTCTTATTTATATAGCGCCAATTCACAATACGCCATCCCAAGAACTTTACAATTAAAAAGTATTCAGTACAATTATACACACACTCCAATTGAATCTAGTCATCAAACAACACAGTCAGGTTTAGTTTATTATTTAAAGAGTAACAAAAAGAAAATTATGCTTGGCCCAGTGGAACAAATTTTGTAAAGTTTTCCAAAAGATGGGTTAGGTAACTCATTGTAGTGTAGATGAATAATACCCTGAAATAAATATACAGAAAAAAAAAAACCCTTAAAATTTTAGCTAAATGACAATATGAGTTATGGAAGGAGAGTAAGATGGGGTGGGAGTGATCTGCAGACATCACCCATTGGTCAGAGAAGGAAAGCGACTGAGAGTTGGAGCAATCTTTGTTGTACAAAACTACTAAATGACAAAACCAAGTTAATTACATTGAAGTCAACTATTAGGTTTAAGTGCGTTCATATTACATCGCAAAAAAGGTGGGAGTGAGACGGGTTAGAGGGCTACAGCAAGTGGAAATAGAAGCATGTGTGTCACATTGAGAGGTCGATTATTGGATGCTCTATTATAGTCCACCACTGTTTTTAGGGCTGCAGGACGAAGCAGAAGACTGCTCTGATTGGCCTCCAAAATAGAAAAGGATAAAGACATTGAGGGGAGAAGGGGAGAACTGAGGTGATTGGAAGAGCTAAAACAGAAATAGAAAAGTAAGGCTGAGGAAGTAAATGAGGTTGGTTCTCAGGACAATGGGTTCAGATGAGTCAGACAGTAAACATGCCTGCTGAACTCAGACCCAGATCAAAAAATGACAAATACGACAAGGATTTCATGTAAAGTGTGACACAGAATATTTTAAATGTTATTTAGGATGCAAATTCATTTCTTACTTTTTTATTATATTATTGACCAATGAACAAAGTTGGGATTGAACCACATTTATTTTATTTTCTTCTTTTTATTGTGTAGCTTTTTTGTCAGAATTGACAACTAAGAGTTAATTTGCCAGGACTTTGTTTTAGATGAGTTACCCTTGTTTTGTGAAAAACATGAAAAAGAATTGGTGAGTAGGCTGACAAAAAAATTAAGCTAACCACGTTTTCATGGAACATTCATAATAACGAACAAGATGCAGCAGTTGATCAAATTTCTCCAATGTGTGATGGGTAAAATATAGTATACTCAATAACACTGAGCAAAACAGCTGCCCCAAACACACAGGATGTTAGATGTACTACTCAGCCATAATTTAAAATAAATTAGGTATTAGTCAATAGTTTCATAAAATATAAACAACAAAGGTCAGATTCTTCAACCTTCTATGGATTGTTCAGATTTGTTTCATTGCTGCCAAAAGATAAATCAAATACTGGCACACATAAGGCTAATATATGACAGAAAATCAGGTATTAGACAGTAGAAAAAACAAAGAGCAGGTGAGTTTGAGTACCTGGATGGGTGATTGCTGATTGAGTATCAGGTGTGCTGATTCCTAATGAATGGCAGGTGTGGAGAGCTGTAAAGGAAGTAGGAGTATAATAAGTAAATAGATGTTCACCTTTACATGTTCATTGACTCATTATTAACATTTTTATATCAGCTTGGCAAAGTCACCACCCGGTTTTGATGCAAAAGTGGGACATTCAGGTTAAAACATGAATTATGGTATAAACTGTGGAGCAAAGCAAGCCTTTGCTTCACACTGTGTATTCATGTTGCATTTTAATGTTCCCATTCGAGAGATTCTAAACAAAATGACCAAGTAGGGAGGACTATGGAACCACATCCGGTAGCGGTTCAGAGGGGAAAGTAAACTACTGCTTCCATTCCAACATTCCTGGGCCAAAGTATATGAAGCACGGAACCAGAGGAACCAATAAATCCTGAAGTTCAACCCTTACTTACTCACACCAGGCCAGGGCTGGCATGGGATGAAAGGCCACACAGGAGCCCTCAAACCAACCAACCAACCAACCAACCAACCACACGCACGCACGCACGCACACCCCCACGCGCGCACACACACATGGAGGCATACATATACCCATGATTCACCCTTCAGCAAACCCCTGCTGAGGTTCTGGCTGAGAGCCCAGTGCCTATGGAGCATTTATTAGAGAGGAGACTTGAGCACCATGTGCTGCTTACCCGCGTTGAAGGAATGTGCCTGGTCAACAGCAGATTACACTTTGGACTTATTTGCAAGGAAGGTTCTCATTTGTGAAACATTCCCAGCGAGTGTGAGCGTGCTTATGCTCCCCAGTATGGTAGCAATTACAGTGGAAGCGATAGCTGGTGTGTCTACATTTAGTTCATGCAACAGAATAACATTAAGCATACTTGTATGTTTACATGTAGGAGTATTATGGACATGTATCCATTCGACCAGATATCCGTTTTCTATGCCTGGTAATTCAGTGCAGGACAAATGCAGGATCACGTGTAAAAGGTTTGATGGTCACTATGGTCACGTGGTTTTCTTCTTTTCAATTGAAATGATTCAGAGACACAGATATTTGACTATTAATTTTAATATCAACAGTAATAATGGATCAGTATCCATGATTACCTCTGAAAACAGTGCGTGAAAACAGACGTGTGATGTCTACAGCCGTCTACTCATGCGGGTTGTTAACTGTTTACGCAGAAGTCGTGTTGCAGTCGCATTTACTTTGTAGAATGAACGACCACACCAGAAAAAAAAAAATCTGATTTTGGCCAAAAACGGTATTGAGCATCGAGATCTGTAAATGTAGTCACAGCTTCATGTGACCAAAACAATTTTTTCTACTTAGCGGCCCAGTAGAGTTTGGAAAACTCCACATGTTTACTTTTGTGATGGTAAAAGGCATTCCTCCCAGCCTGTGTTCCTCTACAAATCCAACAGTATTTAACTTTCAGTTAATCAAATCTGGATTTTTACTTTAATGACAGAAAATATAAATGTTACCTCAATTCAGAAGAAGGAAGTAAATCACAAGATTATGTCTTAACCTAGAATAATATGTTAAATTCTATTATTTTTACTCATGTGGTTTTTAATGCACTTGCTAGTTTAAACTCTGAACTAAAAGATGTGACTTTTTTCTGTACATTTTTTTTCCCCGCTGTCACACAGAGAGGACATTAGCATCACACAGTTTACAGCCAAATAACAAACTTGTTAACTTTCAAACCTGTATTTATTGCAGAACAGCACAACAACCCAATATATATCCACACCAAATTAGCATGCTGGTGCTCTCATTTATGCTGTCTGAAATGTTCAGGCATCTGGGTCAAAGTTGTATTAGCAAGAGGTCAGGCCAAACAAATGAGATTATAGCTGAATTAGTTAATTATCATCATTTCCATTCCCTAACAACCTGTAATATCTACGGCATAATGGTGCTTGACAGGTTTATTGTTGTGTTTGTCTGAGAAGCCTTTGGCCTCCGGTCTCACCTGCTGAAACACATCGCCCAGCCATTAGAATGCATTATGGAAATGAAATCTTTGTTGTGTGTTTTTTTTTTTATAAACCCTGATATGACATGTTTTTTTTTTGTTCCTCTGTTTTTTTAAGCTCAAATAGCAAAGCAAAAGAAGGAGTGGGGAAAGGCAAAAGAGGTAGGTGCAGTGAAAGAAAAGAAAAAAAAACACAGTACACGTACATGGGTTTTTTGTAAGGTTAGAGCGGTCTAAAATTTGTGACGGAGTACCCATTACAGACAGACCTTTCAGAGGAAAATTGGACCCGTCTACATTTTAAGGACGACATGCTAATTCATGTCAAAAAGGCTTTTAGTCAGGAGGACAAGGCCGGAGGAAAGGCTGTTGAGTTACATTCACGTGCTGATGTGCACTCATGTCTGTGTCATACCACAAGCAAAAAAATGATGTCAAGATTTGCTTTGCTGGTGGATTTTAGGTAAAAAAATAAATAAATAAATAAAAATATGAGAATGTGTTTATTTTGCATTCTATGTATACAGTATTTTAGATTTCTGTACAAAGACGTCTGTAAAGTTTGCTTAAAGGAAACAATTGTTTGGGCTCAGTGCAGACCTTTGTTCCAGCTTTCTGACAGCTGTTCACCATGAAAAGACTGATACAAACAAATACCGGTTCTTCTTAGGATTTGATTCTTTTTTTTATACAGACATGGTTTCTTATGAAATGTTCTGTTTGCCATTCAGAATATTTTGATATTTTTAGTTACTCTATAGCTAGTCAAAGGAAATGTTGTATCAACATCCTGGATATCAGAGTTTTTTTTTTTTTAATTCGCCAGAATTACGTGAGCAGACGGAAGTGATCTATAGAGGGTAATTGACCCTAAAATTGCTTTTTGGGCTGTTTAGTGTTTTGATTCTCACTTGTGTTTGTATTTAGATAATACTGGAGTTAAGTCACCTTCATATTAGTTAATTCCTTTGTGATGAATTTCTTAATTCTGTCTTGAGTTTTTGGTTTGGACTCTTGTGTGTTTTTATCAATCATTAGCTTTTAGCTACTGTTGCTCTCACCCTGGTCCTGTGTCATTTTTTTGTGTTTTCTATAAGTTTATAGAAAACCTTTTCATCAATTCCTCCCCACCATTGTCCTCTCAAGTTCCTGTCTGCATTTTGGTCCGACTCTAAAACCCATCATGACACCACTGGGGATTTGTGACAGAAAGAGATGAAAAAGAAAACTGCCAATAGGTAAAACCGTCAGCTAAGGTGGCTAACCTGCTATACTGGAAGACACTGAGGCCGTTTGTAACTAAAATAATATGTAAATCACACATTCACATATGCTACCCATTTTCTGCTGCTCTTTTCTAAATTTATCTCAGTCTCGAGGTCTCTCTCCATTTCTCTCATTTTTCCATCCTTTCCCAGCCAGGCAGAGGGAAGGCCTACTCATTTTTCTGACACCCTTGTCCTTCAGCCTATTGATTGGCGACTGAGCCATCGAGGCCCTGTCTGTTCCTAATAGAAAGTGAAGTTCATCAGCCTGTCCCTTCCCCCTTTCCCCAAGACACGCATACACACACACACCCACACACCCCCACACACGCACACACCCCCGCACGCCCTCACACACACACACCCCCGCCCAATCCCGCACACACTGATCTAGTCTTCCACAGAAGACATGAAAAACGGAAAACTAAAAAACGGCCAAAGAAACGTAACTTTTCATCGCCATTCCTACTTGCTGCCAAACCCTTGTCTTCCAAGAAGTTTTCTTTATTTTGAAAGGATTTTCCCCTGAAATCTATATTTATGACTGTAGTTGACCAATTGAAACATTTAACATATTTTTTCAATGACTTATTTTTTAATGTCACAACATCTAAATGTAATCATTTTAAAACAACTCTGTGCATTCAGAGTGACACAATTCATGTGTTTATGTCTGTTAATTTTTATGGCTGTTGCTTACCACTAAAAGTTACCCAAATGCAGGTCTTTGAATCACTAGAATTAGACATAAAAATAATTTTTAACACATATCTCATAATATGGCCTTCACAGTTATTGTGAGAACTGCTATTCAGCAGACATTCATGAACACCATTCACAAGGGCAAACGACAACAAAAACTCCACGTTACAGAAGCTGCGAGTTTACAAAGTGCTGCAAACCAGCATACTTATCAATGGTTTATTGCAAGAAAGGTGTGTGGTGTAGCAGACGCAAAAGCAACAGAGATAAATGTGACCTTGAGAGATCTGGGTGGACAGCAGTTATTCAAGAGCCACCACACAAAGTTGTATCTAAAGCTAGCTATAGCTAGCTATTCTGTTATCAGAGTCAGAAGGTAAGGTAGAAAAGCATAATCCAAGTTATTTCAGCATGAAACTTTCACTTGCCATGTCATCTGCTGGTGATGATCTACTGTCTTTTATCAAGTCCGAGGTAAGATCAGCCATCCACCAGGGAATTTATAGGGCCTCATATTTCCTTCTGCTGACAAGTTTTATGAAGATGCTGATTGCAGGACTTGGCACCTGCCCACACTTCCAAAAGTACCAATACTTGATTTAATGGATCTGGTATCACTGGGTCTGATTGGCCATCAAACTGGCCTGACAGCAGAGAATCTGTGGAGTATTGTTAACAAGAAGATTAGAGACGGCAGAGCCAAGAATGCAGATTAACTGAAATTCACAATTAAAGCAGCCGGAGCATCCTTAACACCTCAGACGAGTCATTCTTACACTTTTCACAATTTCTCTGCAATTACATCTAAGTAGCTGCGCTATGCTCACACCTGCAAAAACTCGCTTTGTGCAGTTATGTCCTTTCTGTTGCAACACTTCCAAAATTCTAGATATGGGGCTTTCAGGCTTGATGTTCGAAGGGCAAAATTAGTTTTCAAGATAAGACCAAAGGTACAGTATGTATACAGTCATGATGAAAAAGTCCCTCTTATTAAAACTGCTTACAACTTACAAGTAAAAGAAATTACAATTTATGACCACAAGTGTTTGTTTTTGATTGCAAGCCACTATTATTTTTGACAGTAAAGCATAATGAGCACTCTCTTGTTAGAATAAATTTTAACTTAAACTTAATGAAGTTTCTCATTTTTCACACCTCCACAAATAAAGTGTACATTTTCTACAAATAATAAATTGAAAATAAAAAAGACTAGTGCAAGAAGACATAGTAACATCAAGATAATTGTGGTAAACTTTACAGATGCAAAGATACATTGCCACATGGTGTGAAAAAGGCTACTGTCTGCCTTCAATTAGCTGAAACCTTTAATCTTTTCCCCTCATCATTTGTTTTCATGTTTTACACAATAAACATGTTCTTTTTGTGTGTTAATTATATATTGCATTGAATATTTTAGCAAAAGCTCTTAGAATCTACTTGCCAGTTACCAGTATACAGTAAGTATGTTTGTAATTAACAAAAGCAGCACGAGTCACTTGCTTTGTAAACTAAAAGTTTAAGATTATGAATTGAAAGTTAAGTCTGCAGGTTATGAGTATTACATATGGTCTGCAATAGTCTTGTGATTGCGGTCCACCAAACTTATTCACCAGTTGTGATGAGGGCTTAGGATAATTTTTTTGAAAAATGATCAGTGTTTTAACTATTATTATAATTGTGCTGTGATAAGGTCTCTCTCATATACTCAAAAACAGGATTTTTTTAGTATACTCCATTCATTTATTCATCCTTTTATAGTGTAAAGAAGGAATTCACCGAACATCTGTTTTAATTTGAATTTGAACCTGGACTTTGAAAATCACTCATCTAACGAATCAAAATCACTTATAGTATTAATATAAAAATCAGTATTAAAACTTTTCTTAGGATGCCGATGTAAATCTTAAATTTAAAGTTGTCATTGTGGATTTATTTCTGTAGACCATCATTTTGTTCTCTTTTAATGTAGGTCATACTAATAACGCCTTGTTAAGAAAGGGTAAAATGACTGAAATTGTTTATATTGATAACATACTTTCTTACAAGTTCGCTTGAAAAAAGAAACCGTGAATGAAGCCAGGATTTACAGTTTAACGCTCCGTCATCTAAAGACTTTCCCTAATTGATTCCTGCATATATTTCCAAATAATGATAATAGAACTTTGAAACTGTTGAGTTCGTTTTTCACAAGTGGACAGAGTGACAATGATTACAGTGAACTCCTGTCATATCAGCAGGTTATACATGGTCATTTAATGTGAAAATGTCACAAATTATTACTTGGACTCACAAAAACTCATAGACAACCCTCAGGCTCTAAAGATTGCCATTCTACCATCACATCTCTTTTAATGAGCTCTCCTTGGCTTACTGCACTCCTGCTACGGCAGTCGTAGCTTTGCTTACAGTCCAAAAGTATGTGCGGTATCAGAAATTCCTGTTTTCTCTTCTGACTAAGCATTCATTTCTGCAGTAAGAAGTCTTCGGCAATTTTGGCCTCAAATTTTGCTGCCTTAAGGCTAAAAACAGAAGCCACCTTCAAGCAAAGGAAGATTCTCGCTCATTTTCCACCTTTTCTGCCTCTTCTTTGTCAGGTCTTAAGCCAAGACCAATGACTCCTATTAGTGAGTGTGGCAGGCCAGCTGACAGGCTGGTCAATATCCATGAGAAGGCCACTTCATTAATGATCCCAGCTTGCTCGGAGAGATTGAGGGGCCAGAGAAAGTGCCCTCTGACAGGCCACAGGGAAACATGAGGGGCTTGGGCTATTTTCAGTAGGGCACACTAAAGCTGTCAGAGTTCCATGCAGTTAAGGATATATTTTGGAGACAATCTATTCCAGGTTTGCATTAAGAACTAAGATACGTGTGAACATACTGTTGGAAAAGCTTTAAATATACAATATTAAAAGTTTTTTTGTGTATAAATTGTCCAAAAAAGGAATAAAAAAGCTTTATATACTATAATTATTTTTACAGCAATTGCAGAGAACACATTGTTTATTGTTAAATCAGCAGACCAAGAAGGTAGACTTCCTCTATTTTCAATTTTCAAATTTCACTTCCAACTAAACTATTAACATTTTTAGGCAGATTGAGGTGCCAATATTTAATCTATGCCAGATTTCAGATGAGGTTTCACATCTGCCCAAATAAACTGGAGGAAAAATGAAACAAACTTAGGTTCAGTTCAAAAAAGACCTTAAATTAAATTACAATATGCAACAGTTACTCCTAAAAAAAAGGCCTCTGCCTTGAGCCCCTGAGTTAAAAGTGACAAAAACAAACAGGGAGATACTGGGATAGAAAGGCAAAAGCATATTGAACTCTGTGTTGACTAATGCTGCATCCTACAGTGCAGAAGCAGAAGAGAATCATGTTGGAATAACAAGGAATTACAGTGACTCCTTTGCTTGTGGGATTGCAGCACTGATACGGTTATCTGCAAGCTATAATGCCGTGCGCCACACTCACTGGCAGCACATCCTGTATTGTAAGAGAAACTGATAAACCATTTCACTGGATCACAAGTCGTTTAGATAAGTTTCTCTCTGCAAGCCTGTGTGTCCACACATCCCATTTCACACAACACAGCTCGGTTACACACCCATTTGCCTTTAGCCCTTGTTTTCTATCATGTTGGGGCGCTAATCAGCAGGTGTGTGTTCGGACGTTGAGATGATTTCCCTGCCCTGGACAACACAGGAGAGCTATCTGCGTAATAGAATTATCTAGAGAGGCCACTCAGAATTAACATAATACAAACTCAAAATGTAAATTGTCTTTGGAGGGAATGTAACATGCATACAAATCTGCTCTACTGCTCTTTGTCTTATCATCCTCTCTCTCTCCCTCATACCTGCACACTTTCTCTTCCTTATTTCCTGTTTCGGGGAGCTGGTGGGAAAGAAAAATCCTCAGTGTCGACTCAGGCACACACACTGTTCCACACATTTTAGGTGCAAATACTTGAGAGGTGTGTGTTCCGCTGACACGTGTGAAGCTAAATGCCAACGTACCATTTAAGAGAGAAAGGGCAGCGGCACATCCAACCTTTGTAGTGTGTCATTCAGTGGTGTTCACAGTCATTCTCGTCTAAAAATGAGGTCTTCTCTGTCCTGGGGAGCGGCGGATCCTTTTCACCTTATATGGCAAAAGTAGGAGATGTTAACATCCTCTAAGACATCTGTCAGGAGAATGGAGGAAGGACAAACAGGGACAGAAAAAGTATGTATTTACAGGAAATGAATAAAATTAAACATTTGACCTTATTTCAATTCTAATGACGAACCCCCAGTATTGTACCTTATAACTTTGTCCATTTTTTTCTTCTTGTTCCCACGCTGTCACACACATTTCCACTGTTGTCTTATTACAAACACAACTTCAGTGTATTTTATTGGAATTTAACGTGGCAGGTCAACACAAAATAGTGCAAAACTGTTAAGCGAAAGAAAAATAAAACATGATGTTTAACATTTTTCCATGTTAAAAAAACCCCTACAGGTTACAGGATACATGGGTTTTAAGAGTTTGGTGGAGCCCTAAACATATAGCCAGGGTTGGACCGAAATGGTATAGATCAAAGCAGATTCATTTTCAGAATGGTCCAGTTAAAGTTCAAATTGGAAATCTGAGAAAACTCTTGAAAATCAATGCATACAGACAATCACCAAACAATCTGACTGAGCTTGAGCTGTTTTGTAAAGAACAGGTCAAATTTTTCACAACTTTGTTTGTAATTACATTTAAAACAAATTGTCATTTACCTTCTGTTTTGCAATTCTGAGCTGTTTTCTTCTGACTTTGTTAATGCAACAAAAATTCTCAATAAAAACAAAGTCTGTTGCTGTAGAGTGTAAAAATGTAAACAAAAATGTCATTGTACTGTATATACAATTTAAAAGATGAGGTGAAGATGAGTACTCTGGGCTTTTTTGATGCAGCAATTCAGAGTTTTCTAAACTTACAGTCTCCCCGCTGCCTTTGAATCAGATGGCAGGAGGGAAAAGGCCACCTTTTTGTCACTAAATGCCTCCTCCATTCATTCACTCGACAGGAAAGTATTACGTTTTTCTCAAGTTAAAATGCCAGATTTGAAAGCCCTCGATTCGATTAATGTTTAGTGTAAGGCTGTATGCCACCTTTAATCCTCAAAGTATGTTCCAGTCAAATAAAAGCCATGCTAATTTGGGGGATGGGAGCATCGACTTGTCCTGGACTGTGAATTATTTCAACTGCATCAACCTCTAATGTATAGATTCGCTGGAAGTCTTTCAGGATAATGACAGCTTAGGCTGTGTGTCCTGCAGAGTGGCTGCAGGCGCTGCTTTGTTAAAAGGCTTCCACAATACATTCACATTTAGAGAGGAATATACATTCTGAACAGAAGTTACTTTTAAACCTAAACTATACTCTAAAGTTTGTTTCTGTCCTTGCGGCATGTATTATTTAATGGTTTTTACCCTGAGCTCAATTTAAGAATGGGAATGTAAAACACGACTGACCAAGTCGAAAAATTTATTGTTCAGCAGTTTTGCCACTGTTTTTAAAAAAAAGCAAATCTAGAAGTCAAATAAGTTTAAAGTAGCAGTAATGAAACAAGTTAGCTTTTCTTTATGTTTCTATTGATGAGTAGAATAACTGCGTAAACATTTCCTTTGAATATGTAATGACTTTTTAGAGTGTTAAGGCCATGAAACTTGCTACCAGCACGATGAAGGTAAAGGGTTGTTTTTCTCCTTTGACGTCAGTGTGCATATACAGTTACACCCCCTCATACACACTTCTACATAACTCTTTATTTTACTGAACATTTTCTTTTGTCTGTTTACCAGGACTCTTTAGAGACCTTGTAGTTGCATTCTATACACTACTGCTGAAAGGAAATGCTTCTCTCCTCCACAGATGAAAAGGAGTTTGTAGACATTTTGGGTCTTTTGCAAACAAACTCAAGGTGGCCTCTATATGCAGCGTTGTATGGAGAGCATAGTAATATAATGTACCTAAACCAGAGCTTTTTCATCATGTCAAAGTCTGCACTGGTTTTGCAATATAAAATATCCATTCATCGTTCTATTGTCTGAAATTTGCCACAGATCAGGTTGCAGGAGTTACAAGTTCAGATGGGAAACCAAGAAAAAAATCCTCATTTCATTCTGGATTTGATGGCCCACTGAACACTAGACCTGTTTTCAACAATAACTCAACACAAGGTTGAACTATGGTTGAGTACAGTATATAACAGTATACTGGTTTATATATACTGTTAGATCAGGATATATATCTAACAATTGAACACCCTGATTCAATAGTAGATATTTATTTTTCTTCTAGCTAGACCAAATTTAACAGTTTAACACAGTAGAGTAGAACAGAATAGGAGTTTATTGCCATTTCCACAGATATATTATGATACAAGCACATTGAAATTCAACAATAGTAAAAATTTAAAAATAGAGAATAACTCTTAAGATAAAATGGACACATAAAGACACCATCCACTTCAGAAATATATTAATCCTTACTATATAAATAGTCATTAATATTGCACTTTAGGATGATCTATCTAATTGCAGTTGAAATATTGCACCTCAATCACATTTTGTGTTGCAGCTATAAGTAGTTCCTGCCCATTTTAATATCCTGTGCCACTAATCTGACAGTGGCTGGAAAAAAGCTCCTGTGTAGGTGGCCCAGTGTGCAATAATGCTTATAGGCCTACCATGTTTCATGTTGAGGCCAGAATCCACCCATTGGAAAAAGGCGAGAGCAGGGTGGTAACTGTCTCTGAGAATCGGCTGTGTGTAGATTTAAAAACATTAAAAAAAACATTTCAAACATCTAAGGTCTTATTAAGCATTTAAAGGTGGCTTCATTTGGTTATGTTTTAATTGGTGATTGTGAAATAATTATTTTAATGTTCAATAAATGCTTGTTTTAGAGCTAAAAACTAAGAACTTAAGAGAATAGCAGATAACATATTTATGTATCGGGTAAATGGAAAACATATTTTTATCTAAATAAGATATTTTCTCCAGTCCTAAAAGAAAGCAGTCAGTTTAGCATGAATCATAATTTAAAACCATATACAGTGCAGCACCTAAGTGACCATATTGCTGGCAATACGCAGATGATGCAGCACTGACAGGTCATTTCTGAGTCAGGTGAGGAACTGAGTTTATTTTATTTTCTAGCAAAAAAGTTGTTCATTTTATTGCAATGACAGTAAAACCATTATCTGTAGACATAGGAACCTAGATCTTTTTGAGAATCATCCTTATGTAGCTCATAGGGTAAATGTGTAGCATTAGGAATCAATACATCGTTAGATTGAGCCTCCAGCTCATTACAGTCTTTTTTTAAAAATGTGGTCCAGCTCAACTGCACTTCTAGTTTGCTAGGCCTATGTTTGGGTTTTAATAAATGTTCAAAAGTAGAATTTAAATGTGGAATTAACTTTCTATTTTTGATGTAATATTTCGCAGTTTTAGCTCAGACTTGTATGGATCATTAAGTCATTGCTAAAATATATTTCACAAAAAATGCTCCTAGGTTACTCATGTAGACCTAAACTTAAGACAGCCTCCCTGTGCAGCTTAGTATGGAGTGTAGTAATATAATTTACCTAAACCAGAGCTCTTATATCATGTCAAAAAAGCCTGTAACTAAATGTATGGTAACATTTAGAAAATACAATAATTTGAACTATGATCTAGCTAAGTATGATCAGCTTTTATCTCCAGGATGTTGAGATAAACATCCTGGTTGCAAAACCAGTGCTGTTGAAGATGTTAGCACATCTCCTGGAATACAGCACGGTTCTCCACAAGGCGACCAATAAACCACAGATTCTGACCTTTGCTGGCAACACAGACTCCAAATTTTCAAGATGAGAGAAAATTGAAACATAAAGGAAGAGCGATGAAGTGCATATGAGTATGGTCAACAAACACACAAACATTTTTCATACTTCTACATTTTGTCATTTTTTTTGTGATGAATAAAGTGGATATATGCAAGGATTATGCAGCTTTACACCAAATTTAAAAGATTCCAAAATATGTCTTAGCTTGATTGAATCAAATATAAACATAATATGTTTAAAGGGATAGGTCAGACTTTTTTAGTAGTACAAGGAGTTTTTGAACTGCAGTATCTTATTAGCAGTTGATTAATAACACCTTAGCTTGGATGGACATAACTTAAGTTGGATATGTCAACTATATGAGCCAATAAAACAGTCAGAGTCAACACAAGAACAAAAAGAATTTCTGCCATCTTATAGAAACTCAAGTCTCAAAATCTTTGGCAGAGTAGTCATCTTCTGGAGAGATGACTCCAGAAGATGTCTGAAAAAAAAGTCTGAAAGTAAACAACATTCACTTCGACCACAAAGTTTTGTTCTTTCATTACATTAATTTTCCATTACATAGTTTCACAGTAAGCTAAACTCACAAACCAATGTCTTAAGTTGAATATTTCTGGTAATAAACACCTTATTAAATGTAAATAATAAAATACTTTAAATGTTGAAGAAAATAAAGCCATACAAGCACAACAGGGTGTCATGTTTGTTAGTTCATATCAATATTTTCCTTAATTGTAATCAGAAAACTGGGTGCTATTCATTTACTGATGTGAATAAGGGAATCCAACAGCTAATCCAAAGCAACCACAAGTGTGTTCTGGCAAAAGATCGACCTGGTAGTCCTCTCTAAAAAAAATAAATAGGAGAGTTTATGTTTCTGGGGGTGGGGGAGGATTGAGCATACAATTGTTTTAGAGTTTAATATGAACAGCACTGCTTCACTGCTTTTCACACAACTGGATATGAATAGGAACTTTGTCTTATAAATGGTGTGAGTTGTTCCAGTTATTATGAACTGATAATTTTTCTACATTTATTGGAACCTTTAGTTTTAGTACAGACTTAAATGATGTTCTTTACTTTTTGCAAATGCTTATTTTTGGTTAATTAGGAAATTTGGGTTGCAAATGATTTACAGAGACACATTTTAAGGAACAGCTTTTCTTATTGCAAGGGTTCTTTGTGTTTCCACAGGAAGCCTTTTCAGATGCAATTGGAAAACAGTAAAGGCGAATACAATGAAACCCAGCAGTCTATCAGAATTTTCACTCTCCCTGTCCGCCTTAGAATTCACTATGTACTCGCTGCTTTTCAAAATGTATTTCCATGAAAATGCTCTCTTGCAAACTAACCTATACTCGCTCATCTCCGATTCACTCTGTGAAATATATTTTAGTCTTCCAGGTGTATGTCCAGTGCCATTGCCCTTCCTCTCATCCCTGCCCACCATTTGAAGTAGGTTCTTGACGTCTGGCAGATGAATACTGGCAAGCGGGCGTGTCATACCCAGCAGGGTGAATGACTGGCCAAGATGGAGGGTGGGCCATGCAGCCACGCCACGCAGCTGGTGGCCTTATTAACCGTTGTGACTATGTGTAGAAGGCATAGTGCTTGTCGCTCAGGTGTTACCATGTACATATGTGGTCTAAACACTTCTTCCTTTTCTCCAGCATACACACATTAGACTCCCTGTAGTGTGGCAAAGTGTAGATACTCATCCTGTCAGTTGCAAAGAAGGAAACATCAAAAGCTGGAGAAAGCAAACTGGACGGGGACATAGTGGCTATTTTATTATACTTTCTACGGTTTGCATATAAAGTGCTTTTTAAAAATCTTTTGCAAAGTAGGTTGTCAGTGCTGCCTGGAGAGTAAATATTGTACATCTTTTGAATATTGAAGCTATATCTAAAAGAATGCTACTGTGTTTGTCTTTGTCTCTTTTCAGAATGGAGCTATTGGTAGAGTCATTTCATTGACAGTTCTTTTTTTGTTAGGCCAGAGCAGCAAAAGGTCTGTGAAGACCTATCTGTATTTTTCTTTTTCTTCCCACAAATGAATTGGCTTCATGGAGGTGAAATTATGCACAAAACTCACCAAATTTGCCAGGCGAGTCAATCACTGATGCCACTGGACCTTGGTTTTTGGTATGCCTGAAATGGTACCGTCCACCCAGATGATTAGGTTTGATCTTCAATATTAATCAATACACAAATGTAAATTTGAGGTTTGAATTTCACAATCATATTGGGTTAAATGTATGTTTTCTACATTCATAACTTTGTGTTGTTTCCTGAAGTTTTTGAGTGCTTTAATTTTATGAACTACCTAGAACCAATCATTACATTATTCTCTTCTTCGATAGTTGCATCAAAAGATGGTAAAATTTAGAAAAAAAAGCATTAACAAATGTTAATGACCCTCCTGTGACCCTGTAGAGCACAGTTCTGTCAAGACAGCGTCTAATAAAACAAGACAGACAGAGAGGGGGGGGTCTGAAAATGATTTTAATGCCACATGGAGGATTTAAAGCGGTGACTCATGAGTGACTCCCCAACTCTGATATCAACCAGCTGTCACCACGGTGCCGACCTTTTACCGTGGCCCAGGGTGACCGTCGCTTTATTGCCGACGTAACGCGACCCCTGACATTTCCATGGCCCGACATCACTGTGGAGAAGTGAAGGCAAGCAGAAAACAAGAGCACAGACAGTGACAGGGTATGCATGTGTGCGTGTTCATGTGTGTGTGTGGCTGATGGGAGATGACCATTGTAGAAGGCATTTTTATGCATCAAGAAAGGAAATGTGATGACATTTCTTCCAAAGATTGTAAATATGGAGATTGAGGTTTGCAGATGTTTAATTCTCCTGAGCTCTCCTGAGGTCCAACCACAACATTTCAGTCAGGTTGGGGTCTGGACCTCAACAGGGCCAATGCAGCCTGGATTTTTTTCTTTGACATCAATTCACTTTTTTTTTTAATTTGTTGCTGAGCCTGCGATTATTGGTTTGTTAATACCAAGCCTCATTCTGATGTGCAGATACCTCACATTTGCCTATAAAATACTTTGATATAGAGAGGAGTTCATATTTTTCGCACATAAATACTCATGTCTGCTTTTGCATTCATCATTGTGTATGATCACAACCACAAAATCAAAACCATAACTTTCAGAGATGACCCAGTAATAACATTACTTAATCTCACGCCATCATATGCTGTTCATCCTTATTGAAGATTTTCTCACCTCGGTGTGCTTAACACTTGAAACTGAAAGTAAAGCAGATGTTCCAGTTAAAGGGTGGTAGGGAGGTGTTGTGTGACATCGATCTTTTGACCTTTATATAATATCATAACACTATTTACTCATCAAAAATGTTCCTGGAGTGTTACCCTGATCCTTTCGTGCATGTTTGAGAAATCTGTGAATTTCCTATGGCAGCCATTTCGGGGTTCCTTTTGTAAGTGAGTTGCTATGGAGTTCTGTGTAGCTTCCTGTGTGAGTTAGATGTGTAACAGTAAAGGGTTTGCTTCAAGCCACCTTGCCGACCCTTTTAGAAAACACACAGAAATGATGAGAAATGTCACAATGACCATGCAACACAGCTTTAGTCACACTCACTCATTCGCACTTCAAAATATTCACACACATTCATACATGAACAGTTTCGCTTTTCACGTTTGTGTTCGATGTTTTGCCCAAGGACACTTTACCATGTGGTAGGTAGAAGCTGGAATTAAACTCTCGATTTAGACTCGAAGACAACTACTCTTTACACTGAGCCAAAGATGACTTAAAGAGAGGTTTAAGTCCCGACTTGAAGTGTTTGGTCAAAGAGGATTCAGATGAGTCAGCAGCACAGAGGAGTAGCCCTGCTCTCACGAAGATCTGGGAAAACAAAGGGAAAAATACACGCAAATCCCAGGATCAGAACTGAAGCAAGGTAAAAATAAGAGTGCTGTAAACTGAGGTGAAACATTTTCACACAAGCAAGGCAGTAAAAATTCAAGCGAAAAAGAGAAAAGACCAGAGAGAGAACATGTGACACAAAGACAGCCAGAGAAAGAGAAAGGAGCAGATATCAGGCCCATGGATGGAGATAAAACTTGTATTACATGAATTAATGGTGGTCTTCACAAGAGGTACAAGAATCACATTCCTCTTTACATTTGCTGAGAGTGGGGAAGGGAGAGAGAGACAGACATACAAGGCATACAAAGAAGTGCAGAGTGTTAGTTCACTAACGACAACTTCAAAGGTCGTTTTCAACTAAACAATAAAACTTAACACTTCCAAGACCAAAAAAAAAATGCCAGGGAGATGCAACATTGAAGAAGGTTCCATATTTAAAGCACTGTAGAAATATCTGCCATAAATATATAGAGAACTTAAATATTTTAATTAACATAAAAGACTGACAACTCTGGAAAGTTGGGATGAAATATTTGTATAAACTATGAGTGGAGATTAGTAGACAAAGAGAATGTCACAAGGGAATGATTTTTTTTGTTTGTTTGTCTTGTGCTCCTCATACAGTCTTTGCTGGACGGTTCTGCGGGTATCTGCGATTCAATCTGGCGTTCTGATTGATTGTGATGTCATTTTCTCCTGTTAGTTTCTCAGACATCTGAGAGGATCTTCACTTACAGCTGCAGCCCATCAGTTATTCCACACCTGGATCCCATTCAGTCTTCAGTCTTACACTCAGACAGCTTTACACATGTAGTGACGTATTTCGCCCACTCATTTTCAGATCCCTTAAACTCATTCAGATTTCATTTAGAGTGTCTGAAAAGTTATTTTCTTGCCAACGGTTCTACATTGTATTTATCTTTAGGCCTTGCCTGGGGCATAGGAATACATTTTAAACAACTGAGTCCACAGCCTCAAGTCTTTTGCGAGAGTTACCAGGTTTCTTCCAAACGATTTGTTATCTCCATCCATCTTCTCATCAGCTCTGACCAGCTACACAACACCTGCAACCAAAGAGCATCACAACAGGATGACACCACCACCATCAGGTTTTATTCCATCCATTTATTATCTCCCACTTATGCCAACAGGTTGGGTTGCGGGGGTGAATGAACAAATTCATAGAATACCTTAAAAGCTTTTTCAACATTTTTAGATTAGCAAAATAAAATCACTTTTTGAAGAGAGCTTCCCTTTGATATAAAACTTTGAGTTTAGAGAGGCATTCTCGTTTTGAAGATTCACAACACATTTGTATCATGTTAAGATTTATTTAAAAGGTCTGAGGCATATTTTAGTTTTAGGTTACTTGGTTAAAAAACATAAAAAAGGTGAAACTTAGTGTATTGCGTGTACTACAACACCAATTTTGCTGCTATTTGCTCATTTCACAATGCCGGTTTCATATGTACGTGTGTAGACATCAGCACTGCATGGGGGTGAATTGAGTGACTGACTTCTTAAAATATGATACTACTTAAGACAGGTTCATATTTGCAGCATATTGTGGAATATTCTTGTGAAAAAAGTATTAAATCTGCATCCTTCTGCGCTTTCCTCTACTCTTCCAAAGAGGATTTGTATATTTGCACCAACTGTTCCAGATGTCTGGCGATGTTCGTCATTATGGTTATGCATAGGTGCTTTGACATCATTTGAAATATTTGGTTTTTAATTGAAATCCCAAAGACTTTGGTGAGATTGTAACACTCTGGAAATTACATTAAGACAACAAAAGGAGTACATACACACCAAGTCTGCCCAGAGGTCTGCTTTTGTCCCTTGCTCTCTACCTTGTCTTGTTCCCTTGTGCCTATCTGAGCTCTGTTCCTGTGTGAAAAAATTCTATGCAATCTGAAAGTGACAAGGAAGAGATTTATGAAAGTATAAGTGCCTGTTTCTAGTGGATTTCATAGTGCAGAGCAAGGAATATGCAGATGAGAGCATAGAGGGTGTTGCGGGTATGGGCAGATGTGTTTTCATGCGTGTATATGTGTGTGTGATATCACTATGGGGACTACAGCGCGCCTCCATTTTTCAAGCATTATTATACATGACCTAGTAGCGGCCAAGCTTCAGGAGTGTGGAGGTTAGGAAAGATGGCTTTTGGGATTGTCAGGGTACAGATATTGAATGATAAATGGTGTTCTCAACACTCATACATAAAGGGACCTCCAGCTATGAGCTGAAAATACAAGACGATAAAATCATTAACTCCAGCAAACTGTTCAAATTTTTATTGTATTGGTATGTAATTAAGATTTTCAGAGGTACATCATGAAAATGATTCATTAGTCCTTTCTGAGGAAAAACTTGTTTAAAAGTTACCTCTGACACACTACAACTGCGGTCTTTATGAACAGTTAAAGTAAATGCCTGTTGGCTTTCTTCAGTTTGTGCACTGTGAAATGAGCTCTATTATTGAAATTGAAAAAGTTATATAACTTAATATAAAAATGTACTCTTCCTCTACTGATAATACAGTGGATGAACAGTGGCTCAGTGACCAAGGTTATTCTACAAAATGTAATTTCAAAAAATTCAAAAAGGATAAACATAACTATACAGAACAGAAATACAATGTGATAAGTCATCTCACCATTATTGTAACCACTGTACTTAGGAACCATGTGGTTTGACACAAACAAGACTGGAGCTTTATAATAAAAGACGTATGACTGCAGTCCATCAAAGCAAAATCATATTTTGTTTTAAGGAAACCATCCAGTTTCACCTGCATAGGTCTCAGATCGATATCACACCTTAATTAAGCAGAACCCTGCCGAGACTTCAGAGGTTACTGATTATCATACATAGTGTAGTGTGAGCCAAGCCAACATTTCAGAGAGCAAAATAGAAGTAACACAATCTGCAGTTTACTTAACATTTGATAACAGATACAATGAATAAATATAACAAGAAGCAGCCATCATCTTGTTTTTGTCCATTTAAAAGTAAATTCTTGTTCCATGAGGGTTTCTCTGTGGCGATGACTGTCTTCACATACAATTCAGTCATTCTGCAGCTCGCTGCCTTTTTCCTCACAAGCCATCTAAAACATTCTGCTCTGTAACTGCAAGGCAGACAGTTGCATAAAACTCAAAAATGTTGTCAGCAATGTGCAGACTTGCATTTGGGGGGGAGGGGCAATAGTCTGTGGGTGGAAATAGTCATAAATGTTACACCTTCAATCATTACAGATCTGTTTTATAGAACTGTGATCACCTGCTTTGATTTTACAGATGAACTACCAATCACATAGGTGGTAGACACTGCTTTTCTTCCTAGTAACAAAGATATTTACATTCTGATGGAATGGCTCACAGATGAAACTAAATTCTTGGACTAACCAATCACTTTATTTCATTAGAAAATATTTAATTGATAACTACAAATCAGAATGTCTTTCTTTAAATTCATACATACCATAAATTTAATCAACTAGAGGTTTGTTTGTTTCTTTCTTAAGTTGCAGAACAAACAGGAAATATACTTAAGGGTTCTTTTGTTTCAAGGACAACCAAAATCAAGACATTAGAAATTAAGCCAGTCCACTATGTGTTTAAGTATTAACTAATTTTGCCTTCACACATTGAAACTTGTCATAGCTCATTCTTAATTCATATGGTTTAATTTAATGCGGGTCCAATCTCTGCAGTCATTATAGCTTTTCGAAAGCTCAAGCTTTTCAGTGTGTTTACAGGGAATTGTTGGCCTTCCTTTCTCATGGGGATTTGTCAGGTCAGGCACCACTTTTGGACAAACAGGCCTGGCTCACAGTCTGTGCTTGAATTCCTCCCAAAGGTGTTCTGTAGAGTTATGGTCAGAACTCTGGAGCTCAGTCAAGCTTTCCACACCAGATTCAGTCAACTGTATCTATGTCCCTGCATTATCACTTGTGAAGTCATGTTACAACAGCGAGAGTCCATCCCCAAACTTTTCCACAAAAGCTTGATCCATCCCCAAACTTTTCCACAAAAGCTTGAAGCATTAAATTGTCTAACATCGGGGCAACCTGTGGTGAAGAAGTAAAACGGGTGCCCCATATTCAGGGCTATTAATCCTCAACACAGCCACAGTATCAATCTCTGACCATAGGACCTTTGCTGAATGTACAGTACAGACCAAAGGTTTGGACACACCTTTTAATTCAATGAGTTTCCTTTATTTTCATGACTATTGACATTGTAGATTCACACTGAAGGCATCAAAACTATGAATAACACATGTGGAAATATGCACTAAACAAAAAAGTGTAAAACAACTGAAAATACCCCTTATATTCTAGTTTCTTCAAAGTAGCAACCTTTTGCTGTGATTACTGCTTTGCACACACTCTGCATTTTCTTGATGAGCTTCAAGAGGTAGTCACCTGAAATGGTTTTCACTTCATAGGTGTGCCCTGTCAGGTTAATAAGTGGGATTTCTTGCCTTATAAATAGTCATGAAAATAAAGAAAACCCATTGAATTAGAAGGTGTGTCCAAACTTTTGGTCTGTACTGTATGTCCTCTTCTCTGCTTGTGTATTTCCTTCTTGTACACTGCAGATAACAGTAATCGGTCAGACAAAAACCTTAAAAAATTTAATAGTTTAAACATTTATTTTAAGCCTGAACGATTGAGAAAATCCTTAAGTAGAAAATAAGTGGCCAAACACAAATCCCGAAAATCAGTTCCATATTATAATCTCCTTTCCACAAAACTTTACATCTGACACACAGCAGCCAGTCAAGTGACATCATCCTTGTAAATGAAACCCAAAGTCATTCATTATTGCCATGTTTCACAGTCTAAAATATCTAACATTATTGCACTGAATGTTCATTTTACAGTAACACTTTTTGAAAAATACTGATTCTGGTAAACTTTTTCTGAGTCTCAATCAGTCTCAAGCTCGAGCTTCTTTTATTTTTATGTTCCTAAGAATGTCTGTTACCTGTTACTTTACAGGCAGAAGTAAAAAAAAAGTTTCAAGTAGTTGCAAACTAAGTGTAGTCATTTACAACTCCCTAAAAGTGGTTTTGAATAGCATTAGGCTTGGTTTTAGATTCAAATTACTACCAGTCTGTTTGCATTTGTGTACACAAGTGTATGCACAACTTTTCATGTGCACACTGAGGTGATGCAGTTGTGCTTCTGCACTAAGATGTAGGAGAGAGCAGGTTGGGGGGCATATTGTAATTACTCGCTGCATTAAAATCGCTTGGTGTTATGGATCACAGGGGGGATAGTGGTGTCTGAAACGGCCGTCTCCTTCAGCGGTCGTTTCTTCATATGACAGCAAACATACAGTCTGCAGCCATAAAAAGGGGAAGGGCTTTATATGTTTGTATTTGTCGCCAATACACAACACCCTGAGTCTGGCAAGAACACAGCTGTAAAAGACAAGAGGAATGACTCTTAAAAGGAGGTTTTATATGGCCATGGGGAGAGTTTTAATAGGATCTTTTGGTTTATTAGTATGCAGAGGTTATGCACACAGTCATTCCAATCTTTGGTCATTCAGTGTAATGGTGGGCAGTTCTAAATGCCTAAACAATGCCATGATAAACTGTGCAAGCGTACAACATTAACTGAGCAAAAAAAAGAAAAAGAGAAAATAGGCCCAGCAACATCCCTATGCCTGGGTTCAGAAATAGTTAGAAACATTATGTCAAAGTTGTGCAAAAAAACTATTCTTTAGATTCCACGTAATAAATATCTTGCAAGCTAACTGCACTTTGCTCCAGCTTTTCTTTAGATAACTGTAGCCAAATGAAAATTATAACATTTCTCCCATTTTAACAAATGTCAAACTTACTGACCAGCTAAAACATGAAAACAACAACAAAAAAATCCATCCAAACTAGCATTGCAGCAGTGTTTGTTTGTAGCTCACACTGGGGTCAGGATAGGTTTACCCTGTCACCAGTCCATCACATGGCAACACAGAGACACCCAATCATAGCAGAGTGCAATCCATAGAATTGCATTAAGATGACTTTCTCAGGTTTAAAGATGGAGGGATTTATCATGTTGAAGATGTAAGGGAAAAAATGATGCCACTTTTAGAAGAATCCAGTGTTCAGATTCATATTTTGTTACATTTTTCTCCTTTTCAGCTTTTATAACATTTCAAACGTCACATAAAAATATGTCCCTTACATCCTCATTAGCATAAGGCCTACGTCTTACCCAGCAGAGTTACGACAGCCTGTACTGTGGTCTAAGCTAATGATCCAAGGAACAAGCTGTGGGCAATCATCATTAATAATGGCACTATTGACAGTTCTTACATAAAATTATGTGGCGCACAGAAGTTATCTTGTGTTGCTGAACACATTTCACAATTCATCGACCCTTGCCGAATTTCAGTCTTAAACAAAGAGTGGCCTTGTTGGTGGTACAGGCTCCATTGTCCCCAATGGGAGAAGATGGTGCAGGTTGAAAACAGCCCTAACCTTTCATGCTTGTTTACGCTCTCTGTTGAAAGAACCTGAGGATGGGAGGGATGAGAGGAGGTGGAAGAGGGAAACGACGAGGTGACCTCTCCTAAGTTTACGCAGCCGCCACCCCCATCTGTTCCTCTTGTCCCCTGGAGACCCAGCGACTGGGCCTTAATGAGGGACCCGATGGAATTGTTGGGACGTCACCACAAAGAGCGCTGGGATGTTGAGACCGGCCGGGCGAAGCAAGGGGATAGAAGAGTGAGCGTGTTTGTGTATGTCCACTTTTGCCTTTGTTACTGAGGAGCATGGGGAAAATAAAGGGCTCAGGAATAGGAGCCGTACTTGCTGCTAGGATGTTTGTTGAAGGTA
This sequence comes from Xiphophorus hellerii, assembly GCF_003331165.1. Taxonomy (NCBI): domain Eukaryota; kingdom Metazoa; phylum Chordata; class Actinopteri; order Cyprinodontiformes; family Poeciliidae; genus Xiphophorus; species Xiphophorus hellerii. Next base: position 7,506,818 of record NC_045693.1, read on the forward strand.
TTTCCTTCTCAGCTGCTTGTTTGACTTTATCTCTCAAACTTTGTTTTTTCCCAAAAGCACAAAGTTCAAAGCTAATGTGATTCATTGGGCTTTTTAAAATACAATTTATAAGATTATTTATGTTAAAGAATTTTGAAGCATGAGTTTTTGTGTGTTATCTTTGTTCAGACTAAAATTTTTGAATAAAATCTAAGACTTAAAACCCTGTAAAAAGAGAAATATAGAAACTGTTAGTAAAACAGATGACAATAGAGTTCTATACAAGGAAATTCAGCTGATACCTACAACCAGGGCTCCCAGTAATCCAAGACTTAGAGGATAAAATTATTTTTCCCAGTAGAAGAGATATTGATCCCAGTATTACAGTCAGCTGTAAAATGACTTTGGGTTTATGATATGTTTAAGAGGAATGAGCTGTAGATTTGCAAAACACATAATTCTCACTGCAGTTCTCTGTGTTCTCGACAAGAACTCCATCTGGTTGTTACAATAAAGAATCTTTGGGAAATTTTGCAACGTTTTGAATGAGCACAGCATGTCTTGATACTTTATGATTCGTTTACTTATCTGATCCAACAACTTATAACACATATATTTTCTTTCAGAAAAAGTAACACAAACATCTGTGAGATCCACATTCACTATGCTGTTTTCTTGTGCAAAAGGGTTGCAAAACAGTTTATGTTTCTGTTTAATTCTCCGACTGCACAAAAGAAAGATGCACTCAACAGAACGAGAGTAAAACAATCCATACTTGTGCATTTATGTAAATGCAGCCAGCCAAAAATGCTTCTATTTACAGACTTATGCAGTTTACAATTTGCAGATTGAAGGAAGTAAAAAAAAAAAAAACATTTTACACTGCTGTCCTTAAAAGACATGTGGCAAATATGCATTCTATGTAAATATGTGTAATATTTGTATAAAATCTTGTGGTTGCATTTTGGTATACAGAACATTCCCATGATATTCAATAATACTCACAAGTCAAATACATAACTCTTTACAGAACATGTCTCTACAAGGTAGTAAAATACATCCACACAATGTAAAGAGACTTTGATATGATTTGTGATGTGTATGTTTGCAACTGCAATTAATTAGTGCAGTCTGCATTTTAGCTCCAGTGAAAAAAGAGAGAAACAAATAGAACATGTAAAAGATTACAGACTAACAAAGAATTGCATTTTCTCTGGAGCAGATTTTTATTTTTTTTTACCTTTGTAAGATGGAAACATCACTTATCCAGTGTGCAAAACAATCTGCCAAATGTTTGTTGTACAAGAAACTAAGAGGATTGGCATTTGTGAGGTTAAAGTTTTATTGATTACATTTTTTCTTACTTTTAGAAGAAAGTTGAAATGGTACAAATAAAATAAAACTTGGACTACACTGATTTTTTTATCTTTTCCTTTCATCTACCAGATGTCAACTTACAAAAGCTACTTCAGAGGGTGTTTCGATTTGTTTTTTTCCTATTTAACAAAAATCAAGTCTTTCAGAAGATACCTTGTGTTTCAAGGTTTCATATGATTAGTTTTAAATGATTGTTCTCAAAACAAGAGTAGAACAAAAACCATCCTTTGTCAGCTAGTGGTAGAGTCCCACTTTGTATATGCAAAGAAATTACAGAGGAATGCAGATATTGAAAGTTTGTATGGAAAACAATGCAAAGAATCTTATTCACTGTGTCTTTGAAAAGATTTTCTACTATTATTTTTAAGTGAAAAATGAAGGGTTTTTTTTTACCTCTCCACTCTATTTGTCCTTCAGACAGCACAAAGTGAATTGCCACTGGCCTCAGCAGGTTTGTGTATAGTGACAGAGAAAAAGAAAGTGTGAGAAACAAAAAAATGGAAAAACAATATTTCCTTTAGAACCCTCGACATAGTTTTTCATTTTCAAATCTGTTAGGTGTCGCTGACTTTCGCTCTTTAGTACATAACAACCACAGAAGAGTTCTGCTGTAACAACTGCTGCAGTACCAGAATGTGAGAGGGAGGTTACCTGAACCCAGATGAATAAGACATTTTCTAGATTGCTGCACTCTTTGTAAAAGGGTAACTGGCAAGCTTTCTTCCATTCCTTCGCATGCCACAAATTCATCATGTCATTCTTTCTTAAACAAACGATAAACCCAAAATGGAATTGTTTGTGAAAAAATTGGTGCACCTGAAACCCCTGGTATTTGAATGCTATGTACTTTCCTTTTACCGTGACTATAGAATAAAGGTGGCTAAAACATCCCAACATCTGTGCCTATCTGCCACGTAGAAGAAAGTGGCAGATAGGCAGGTTGCAGGAATTACATAGGCTTTATTTCTCAAATCTGAACTGAACGAGAATGTGAGAAGAATAAACCAAGGAGGATGTACTGCCATGGGATATAATGCAGAATCACCTTTAAAAGCAACAACTGTCAGTAGTTTTATTCTACACAACTTTATCAGAGCCTCACATTGTTGTGGAGGAAATCAGGCCTAATATATATCGGATTTTTGGATATCAGAGGGAAGGGATCTCAGGAGTGGAGTCACTGGGGGCAGGAGGTTGTCATCCCCACCTGGGGTGATTGACTCCTCGTGGCTGCATGTTGGCTTTTAGGCGGTCTGTACTGGAAGACAAACGTTACTGGCCTGGTGGGGTGTCTGCTACTGGGTGGTTCGAGGTTCTTAGGGTGTGTTGTTCCCCGAGGGCTTTGATCCTGGTGGGTATGTTGCCTGGATTCAGGGCCGGTGCTTGTGCTGGTTCCGAGCCCTGACCTGGGGCCCTCAATGCCATGGTTGCCTTGGAGCATCTTAAGCTGGCAGGAAGGATTCTGCTGGCCAGGTGAGGTGGTACATTGGAGGGGTTGAGTTGAACTCAGTCTGGGTGTCTTGAAAACAAAAAAGAACTGACCCACTTCTTTTTACAACATTGTTTCAGTGAGATAAGTTTCACAGGTAATTAATTCAGTACATCTCATTTAAGGTCTCATGATAGCATTTCAACCAGAATAGGTCTATTTTGTTGTAAATTTGCTGCTGTGTTTAAAATAATTTTCTGTTGATCAGAGTTCAAGCCAAGTCATTGCTGTCAGAAAAATGGTCTCACGTTTTCCCAGAGGAGATCTAGGCAAAATAACCCAAATCCATTTCTCATCAACAATGGATGCTACAAGGTGTTTAGTCTATGGAAGTTTTGGTTTTCCCCAAAATGGACAAAAGCATCTGCTTTGGTGTCACAGTGTCTGTCCAAAGGTTGTTAAGATGAAACTTTGCAAATTGAAGCAATGCTGCTATATTCTTTTTTGAGAGCAGAGGTTGTCTCCAAGCAAACCTCCAGGCTTTTTGTAATCATTGTGATATGAACTGTAACATTTAATGTAACTCAGCTCTGTAGTAACAGAGATCAAACTGTTTTTCCACGTCTTTTTGAAGTTTCTTTAAGCATTGGATGCAATGATCTTAGGAATACTTTGCCTCTTGTTGAGAGATTGGCAGGTGGCTTAAATTTTCTCCACTTATAAATAATTGTTTTCATCGTAGAAATGTAGAAATTTGGACTTGGCCTTCTAACCCTTCCCAGATTGATGGGTAGCAATAGCTTTTTTTGTCATCACTGTTAATGTTTTTCTTCCCAGAGATTGTGTTAACACACTCACATGTTCCACACATCCTGATGTTCCCACCCCAATCCTGGAGCTTGTGGAATAATTGTGAATGTCCTGGAGCCTTTTTCCCTGCAACAGAATCACTCAAAGTGAAGTTCTTAATTCTCCAGAAATCTCCTTTTCACTGTAATATTCCAATCAACAGTTTGTTGTGTGGCAGGCCATTCTGATAAATCAGTGATGAATTATTGCTGTTTGTTTTTGAGTTAACTGTTAAAAGAAGACAATTCAAAGCACATATACTCTTATAGCAAAAAATTTGCTAAACAAATTTAACATGTTTCAAAACTTCACCTGTGCTAATATTTGTGCAAATAAGATAAAAGTAAAAGGTCAACATTTTTTAGATACAATTTACCAGAAATCATATGAGTCTGCATAATACAAAAAACAATAAATAAAAAACATCACAACAGAACCTCAAGCCAAACTTTTGGTCTTTACTGTAACTGCCTGGGTATGCTCTAAGGTCATGTGTCTGCCCTGTGATTCCTGAACACGTTTTTTACAAGCGCTCATGCTCGCGGCCACCATCGGTGGCAGCATCTGCATCTTTGTGTGTGACTCTACAACACTGAGACTAAAGCCCATCAGGCTGTGCTCACATGCAATTCAGATGAGCTCTGCAAATCCAGCATGAAATTAAATTTACGACTTGGGCCACAATACACACACAAACACCCCTACACACACTCCACTATGATGTCCTGATAACACAAGGCCCAAAGTGTGTGTGTGGGTGGGTGCGTGTGTGTGTGGGGATGTGCGCTCGCACTTGACGTGCTGCGAACTAACAAGAGCAGTGAGTGACTGTGCAACTTGTGTGCATATTTTTTTTTTCACAGTTTCTATGATTTATATTAACTTCAAAGTGTGTGACATCATAGAGGAGTCATGATTCAGTTTAATGATAAGGTGAATTTTTACTGAAGATTTTTCCATGTGTGTTTATTTGGTTGTCTTCTACCTCCATAATATCATCCTGGTTTGTAGGTCGCTCTGCCCCGCCCTGCTCAATAATAGAGCATTGCCAACAATAACAATAACACTAATGGCTACCAGCATTACACCACAGTCCCCACCACATCTATAACAGCTGCCACATAGACACACCTTCACCCAAGCACACCCCCACACACGCGTTTCAATCGAAACTAAGTCTGCCCCAATCATGTCAGCCCTAGCTCCCTCCATTTGCATAAAACAATTACCCTGGGCGGACTCAAGGTTCAATGTCGTCTAGACGACATGTTTCACTGCGGTGTCATCAAGCTGTGTGTGTTTGTGAAGGGGCGTGCGTGCGTGCGCGGGTGGGCGTGTGTGTGAGAAGAGGTGTAGTGGGGACACACTAGGCTGGTTGTAAATTAGCTGGGGTAAGGCTTCTCGGGCACTGGCCGCATCACATCACCCTGAGGCGTATGGGGCTTGGAAGGATTTATTCACATAGATAATGCACACATGTAAAAGAGAGAGAGTGTACTCTCTCTCTCTCTCACACACACACACACACAGAAAGAACTGACTTCTAGAACTAATATTCATAGCAGGACACACCGACGGAGAATCAGGGGGTGAATGAGAGAGTGTGTGTGTCTCTGTGTGTGTCAGTCTACATTTGTGTTTGTTGATCTCTTTTTTTTCCTCACTATCTCCCTCTCTGTCTACTAAGCTTTCACCACCCCATTATTTTCTGCTACTGAGCCTCGGCGATCAATACTAACAACTCGTCGGGCATCAGAGAGTAAGAGGTTGGCTCCTTTCTTCCCCTCCTCCCCTCCGACCAACAAGAGGCCATGCATAGACAAAAAAGAAAGAATAATAGCCAAAAAAGAGGACAAGAAACACTTTGCCTACTTGGCCATGAGCAGATCTGGCTTTGGTAATGGTGCCATTTAAGACCAATTAGGGAATGAAAACATTATGTAATGTGTGTGTTTTAAGTGCATGGAAAATATTCTAGATTTAAGTAAAGGAAAGTTAGAAGTTTGAAAAGCACAGACAAGTTAGCTAAAGATAAGAAAGGTCAATTAAATTATGTTTTAGGCCAACCAGCACAGCAACCTCTAGTGTAATGCTAAAGACCATTCAAATCAAAAAAAGACTGATGTTTAATCTTTAAAACCGCTAAAAACTGGCATTCTGCTACTGTCCAACTTTGGTGAGTCTGTGCAAACTGCAGGCTCAGATTCCAGTTTTAGCTGACATGAGCAGCGCCCGATGTGGTCAAGGTTTGACATGTTGGATGGTCAGAGAACGGATTCCTCAAATCTTAGTTGCACTGAGAGGTTAGTTTATTGCAATGCCACATTGAAAGTCACCTTTTTTCTCCTTTCTTTATTTCCTTCTCCATTCTGCTGCTCGGTGTGAACTTCCAAAAGTCGTCTTCACTGCATTAATTTGCTAAGTACCCTGAAACAATCTTATGTGAGTGGCTACTTGCTGTAATCAAGCATTTAAGTATACATTTACCTAATAAAGTGGCCATTAAGTGTATGTATTATAGCTTGAGATGTAAAAGAGTTGGTATAAAAATAAAGAAAAGTGGGAGGATGAAAAAGATGAGGAGAACGGTTGGGGTTGGTTAATTGTCCCTTGCAGTAGGGATGGCAAAGTGACAGGGGCATTGGATGACAAGCCCTTGCCCTCTTTACTCAAACAGAAGCACCCACACACCCACACACACATACACACACACGCAGATGTACGTAGACATAAAACGGGATGAGACGAGGAAAAAAGAAAAATGCTAGGATGAGGGCAGTGGAGGGAGGGAAAGGCTGTGACATCCCAGACCCAGGCTAGAGGATTAATGATGAATATAAAAAAAGAGAAAAGAAAATCAGACAAAGAAGGCAGAGAGAGAAAAAAACTCAACGGGGGAGCAAAATAAAAACAAGACAGAATAAAGAAAAGAAAACAGAGGGGCTTTTTTGTCCCAGAAGGATGGATGAAGTGATTTTGCAAGTCAGCCCTCCTAGGGGTGCAGATCTATAGACGCACACACACATTCAAACACTCATTTCCAAAGAGCACCCATCACTGTAGATGCATTTGAATGCAAATAGACAGATTAATGAAGAGAACTGCTTTGTTTCGTCATCTCTTCTTTTGTCTTCATACACAACTGGTATCATACACAGACAGCACAGTCGCACACAAACACACTCACGCGCACGCCGACATACATAAAACAGGCTTTTCCACATTCATACACAAACACATAGCTTTGTGAAACAGGGGATGCTTAATCAATGTCACAATTCAATCAATAGTCCAGTCCCATGTGATGAGGCTCTTGGCTCCATCCCTCCTCCTCTTCATCCGCTCTTCCTCTTCTCTCTATTTCCTGGCGTCTCCCTTTTCCTCTGCTTCCCTATCACTTCCACCCCTCATCCCACTCAACAGTTCACCTTGCTCATGCCCTAATGTCGCGTAGAAGGGCAAAACACTATTGGTCAATACTGCTCCACATTCACCGCCAAGAGTTTCAAGGAAAAAAAGCCTGTTTTATTCTATTTTCAATCATTTTGTATTGATTCAACTCACATTCCTTTTTCTATTATTTTAAAATTGTTTTCCACTCTACGAATTAATGCTGAATTGAATTAAACTTTTGTTCAACTGGAAGGTCACTATATGATAAAACACTTGGCAAATTTATTTTGAAAATTGATTTACTAATTCAATTTTAGTTGAATTAGTAAATCTAACTCATGAACTGTTCAAAAACAGTTCATGAGTTCAAAAACTCATGAACTGTTTTTGAACAGTTCATGAGTTAGATTGATGAAAGTTTTAGTCTGTTTTTATTCAAATAAAACAAAAAACTCTATTTCAAAATATAAATAACTCTATTTTAAACTTTAATTTCTCTCTATAATATGGTGTTTGTGCTGTTATTTATTTCAATGATTCAATGAATCAGTTACCAGAAGTCCATAAAAACCTTGACAACATGGAGGACATTAACTTTCTTCACTTTTCTCTCATTGTTTTGGTCGTTAACTGTTTCTTGTGATCATAGGTGAAAGTTAGAAAGTGGATAGATGAGTAAATTAAAAGCTTTGCTTGTTTGTTTCATCTCTTTCTCCTCTATGATATTAGTGATGGACAAACAAAGTCCCAATTTGTTTTTCCAACTATCACTCTACTCTGTTATCAGTAATGAACAGGATACCAAAACAACACATTTTTCCAGCCAAGAACAATGACCACTGACCTTTAGGACCGCAGGAGCACCTCTAGGAGTATACTTGACTCCAGTCTGCTGCAGTCCACAGTGAAGGTTAAGCATTGAAGATGCCAACAGGACCACATCATCAGCAAAAAGCAAAGCTGAGAGCCTGGGGTTTTCAAACCAGATACCCTCTTACTCAAGTTGTAGATCCTGTCCAGGAACACCAAAAAACTTTTGACTTTATTTCAAGAATGCAGACACAACTCTTGGTTTGGTCCTTCAAGGTATAGGCATAACTTCCCGAAGGACTGGTGTGGACATGTCATCACCAACTCTGGCATGAATGGGACAGTCCCCACCAATATTACCTGCACCTTTTTTTCTTTATGTGCCTGTATCTATGTAACTCGGCAGCAGCTGCACGTTGTATTCAAAGCATTAAAAGCTTTTTTTAAAATTCCTTTGTAAAACGTAAATAGCAAGTCCGCTGAGCGATCTAGTGGATTGGACATCACATGACTTACTGTGCGCTACATGCGCTATTGCTTTACAATGAGTCAGGAATATCAGTGGTGGAGAAATGACACAATCAAGCAAAGAATCTGAAAAATGGACACAAAGTTTTGATATTAATAGTCAGCACAAAGAAATAAGAAAAGAAATTAAATGAATGAATTAATTTTTGTTTTGTTTTGTTTTTCTTTTTGCTCTGTGTGGCTTTTTGAGCTCTAACCAGGTGATAAAAATATAATTTCCTGACCTATGATACTCTTCGGTCAGTGATAAGGGCTATTTTTTTCTGTTTCATGAATTTGCATTAGTTTACAGTGATGAAGGAAAAGTAAGTACTGGAATTTTAAGTTTCATCAAAACACAACACAAATTCCCGCAAGTTATTAGGTAAAACCAAACTGCTTGTTTTTCAAGGTTTTTGTGGCAGTAGTGGCCTTGCCTTTGCAGTATGCAGACAGAAAATCAGCAGGGAGAGAAAGGAAGACTGTAACAAATGTCCTGAGGTTTGGAATCAAACTCTGTCTGCCTGAGTTGAGGGCCATTAACTTAAACTCCACTGTACGCCATGTAATGCCTCAAAACTGCAAAAGTTGATGAAAAACCAAGTGCACCCTGAAAATTCCAGATAAACACAAAATGCATAAAATTCAAAAATGCATTCAAGGAGCTGCTTTCTTTATTACCACGAGTGTAATTATCATTAAATATTATCAGAGGCAGATATATAAAATTAGGTCAACAAGTTTCAGCAGTTGAGTTCAGTGAGGGATTATGATAATTTGAAAAAAAAATCTTTCTTTGGAGTAATAAAATTCAGTTTTAATTCTCTGTGTTGCTGGAGACAGATCTACAAAAAGATTCCATAGTTGAAGTGGAAGCTGCATTATTAAATTACAGTATCTTTCTTTTGCTATTTGTTAGATTTCCCTTACATGAAATGCAATACACATATGTGTTGTAGGACTGATTGTAATGTAAAGAAATTATATCACTAAACTTAAAGTACCTATTGAAAACATTTTCTCTTTAAGGAAAGAATTGCTCTCAACATGTTTGTTAGTGAAGCATTTTAAAATGAGTCTCACCATATCAGGTAGTCTCGAAGTAATCCATCCCTTCTACACATTAAATATTTTCTTATTTTTGATCAATCCTGAACTTTGTAGAATGTCAATTTAAGCCTTTCTTTCAAAAATGTGTTTATTTTAATAACTTGAGCACAAAAGCTTTATCCTATCCTGTGAATATGTAAAAATATCTCTGTAGTATTAGCACACTATTTTGTGCATAAACACAGGAATAATAACCAAAAAAGTACCCATCCAACTTACAGACATACAGTATATGCACTGTATATGCAGAGGTATGGCTTCATATCCCATGGCTGTAGACATGACAGTGCTGCCTCTCTCTGTCTTCTCCTGGGAAAGGCAGCTTCAGAGTCTTCACACACCCTCAGTCTATGTGCAGTGCACACAGGCACATCCTGCTCAACGATCAAACAGAGTTCTTCCTGTGGTGTAGCGCGCCACCCCTGTTGGGACAAACTCCCCCTGGGTCACTGTGTGCATACATGCTGCACAGTATGGTCACGACTACCAGAGCTTAGGCAGAATTGTTAGCAATAAAGCTATGTTATTAAAAATCCAATATTATGTGAGCCTAATATGATTGTAGCGCAATGCTGGCTTATGAGCATGTAAATGGTGCTGTGAGGGACTAGTTTACATTGCTGTTATTATTTTCTGGGTTTAAAATGACACAGTATAATCTTTGCTTGTCCATCTAGAGTAAATCACTTTCCTTTGTTCATAAAAACACAATTTTCAATAAAAAGTTTTGAGGTTATTGCTGCTTGATAGTGTATTGTCTGAGAAGTTGACCAGGTTGACAAGCAGGTTGAAGGTAGTCTACTTTATTGTAGGAAATTTAATCAAAGTCATTTTTACCTGAAATGAATTAGAATTAAATTTCTAGTTGACTTGGTGATGCACCTGCATCTGAGTAGGTCTACATACTGAACCAAAGCCCATCTCACAATTTCTTGATGCTACCAAATAAATATAGCTAAAAGAGCCACTCTATCCCTTATCGCTTTGATTATTTCAAACTGTACATAAAGGGAGAGTACTAAGGCCCAGAAAGGTCATCACTTGCTATAATACATTTATAAGTTCTCATTCTATGAATTTATTTTATAGGTTTATTAAACACAACGTAATGGATTGCAAAGATTTGTTTCTGTTTTCCAATTCCATAACATTAATAAAAGTTTGGGTTTTTTAAATACTGAATAATTTTGTTGTGGATGTCCTGTAGCTCACATAGCCAGACTCCTTCCTTGATGTCTAACTTGTTGAGATGCATCATGCATGTACCATATATGTACATGTGGGGTGACCAGTTCACCACTTATCTGTTCTCCTCAGTTTCTGGTGTCAGAACGGGCTTAACAGCTGAACGGATGGACAGAGAGGATTCCTGAGTTTCTGTGTGCACCATGTGACCTGTCAGTGGTTATGGCTCAAAATGTTTTTTTTCACATGCATGTACGGCTGCATTTGCATGTGCGTGTTTGTGTGCATGTCTCAAACACCAGATTTGATCTTTGCAAAGGCTAACATCTGTCGCCTGTCATTTTAGAAAGATTGATGACAGCTACCAGAATGGAGAAGTGAAAAGAAGGAGAAGGAACAGGGTGAGGCAGTGATGGTAGAAGAAGAGGAGAGAGCAAGACCTGCTGGAGAAAATAGACAGGTCACAGTCAGGTTTTGAAGGTGGATCAGATAATCTAGATTAATTGTTGACTGCATAGGTAAAGTCAAGCAATGTGTTGCATTATTGGTTGTGGCAGAAATGTTGTAATTCAACCAATCTTGTCTAATATTTATCATTAGGTTAACTTTAGACAGGAGGAGCACTGCTAATTAGATTGGCAGTTTGTTTGTTTTGTTTGTTTTATACATTTTAGCTTATTGTCATTGTACTTTGTACATTGTATTGTCATGGTTAGAGACCACAGAGGTCTCTAACCATAACACCAAAAATGCTATGTTAAAGTACATAACACCAAATGTACTTTAACGTGCATTAATATGCACAGCGGACATCGTCTTAGTACTACCACAGGAGTTAACATCTACTTTCTTTCTTATCTTTGCTCTTGGGGGTATAGCCAGTCAACTTAGATAGAGGTCCTGGATTGGCTGCTTTGCAAACAACAACGAATTGTTTGTCAAGCTGTATTATGACTAGGTATTTCAGTATACCAAGCTGCATTTCCTTACAAATATCTTAGATATGCAGCATAAAAAAATCCGCAAATACCCAAATCATCATTATGCTGATGTGATGTGAACTAAGCTTAGGTTTTAAATAATTTAAAACCTTAAATTTGTTGTTTTTAATTCTTGAACAATTGGAATGACTCCCTGGTTTCTTTTATTTTCAGTGACTTTAATATTTACGGCATACAGATTGCTCAACTGTCCGTGTCTTGTTATTGTCAGGTTGTTTGCAGCATTAGTATGCTCCTCATGGAGATGTGAACAACAAAGAAAAAGCTCCATTTACAACTTTATAATGCAATCATCTTTGCTTCTTTCTGTTTTTATTTGCCTCTCAGTGTGTCCGCGGGGACAAGTCCCTGACCGCTGTACACGCAGCTGGCTGAAATAAAAAAAAAGTGAAAACCTAATTAACTTCAGAGTAGAGATATTATCCAAACAGACAGAGAGAGAAGCTACACTCATTTAAAGCCCAGGCAGCGTGGGTCATGCTCCATGAATTATTCAAGCTGGCCGCCAGTTTGCAGAGCGAGTTTTAAGTGGACAATGACCCTGTGCACACTCATTTAGCCTGCGCCTCGGCTAACAAGGCTAAGTATTCACTGACTCTCCACTATCCTCCACTAACAAGCTAATGGAATTTCAGTCAAGAGAATGCACTGAATGGCTTAACACGGGCGCGCCTCGTTCTGGCCTTTTATACACACACATATCAATATTCAATTAGATCTGTAGGGTTTTTTTCAGCGTGGCCTTGTTAAGTAAAAAGTTGTGTAAAGGGAAAGCTCGCAAAGGCCAAAAGGCTAGTTCCAACCAGGCGTTGATAACTTAAATAGAGGTCTATACCTTTTTCTATGATTACAACCTTGGCTCAGATAAAAAAAAAAAAAAAAAGTGGTGTAGGAAAAAATGTATCAACTCTTAAAAGACAAGTATACTTCATAACACTACATTATACAACAAAAGTAGGAAGGATGTCTTTTCAAAATACCTTCTGTATTTGTGTATTTGGTCTTGTTCTCAACAAGTACAATGGATTATTTATGAATGGCCCCAATATAAAAATTTATTTGTTAATCAAATTAATAGCTTTACACAATACTGCAACAGTCCATAAAACTCCACTGTCTTTACTACACTGGCCATCTTAACACATACAATTACACACTGCACTGATCTCTTAATTTAGACTGGAGGAGTTGAAGAAGCTCAGATCACCATTAAAGCTGATCTGGGACAATTGGTATTAGGTTTACCAACTTGTTTTTTATCTACAATTGTTAATAATGTCATAAAAATATCATATTATGTCAAATATGATGGGATGTGTCACATAAATTATCTTTGCTTTCCAGTGGTACATTGCATGTTTGCCTACTTTTGCACAGTATTTAGTTGTGGATATGACTGTTGTCAGAGTAGTGTTTAACAGTTAAAATCCTGACAGTAGAATGAAACAGTTACAATACAACTCCTACTGATCTGCTATTCAATTGAAACTTTCAGTACCAACCAAATCTTTTAACTTTTAATCCTTTGATCTAATACCTTTTGTCATCATTGTCAAAACGTCATGGTATTGTCTTACAATGCCTTAGTAAGCATTAGCAACGCAATCTAATAGATTATATTTCCTGAGTAAATTATGCACCACTTGATCCACTAAATCCTACCCAATTAGAAATATTATAGAGTGGAGTAAAACTGAAAAATGAAAGCAGCGTTTGTGTTGCATGTAATATATTGCTTATTTACTTATAGGGTAGACTTACATTTAATTTTGACAGATCTGCAGAGAACATATGAATCCTGGTGTGTTGTGCTGGGGGACCACAGGTTAGGGAATGATTTCTCTGAAACAATAAATTTCTAGGTGGTGTTATTGATATTTTTTTTTAATTATTATTGACATGCACAAGGAAATGCTCAGACTTCATACAGAAAAGATAGATGGACAATCTGGCAAAGAATGTGAGTCATGCTTAAGGTGGGGAAGAAAGCCTCTGAATCACTAGGTGTGCTTATCTGTCAACCAAACATTGGGAGTCATGCGTTCTGTCAAAAGCAGTGCAGAGTGAGCTATGACTTAGTAACCATGCCAGCATTCTCATGTCATGTATTCAGTTGAAAGCGCAAATAGCTCTTATGTATACATCTCTTACCAATGTCAATGGGTAAAGTAGTCATTACCAGCAATTACTGTCAGGGACACTGATACTATGTACCAGCATGTTTATTTTACGTGGCAAATGGCAAATGTCAGTATTATGCAAGCAAAGTATTCATAAGAGGTTTCATGTCTTAAATGAAAGGTAGATGAAGTCCAGTGTTAGTAGATTTGGTGCGTTTTTGTCCTTTGATTTATAAGACTTTGTTAATGTTTGCCATCTGCAGTAACTTTAACAGGAAAGCAGTGAAATGATAATGTAAGCTTAATAAAATAGCATAATAATAAACTTTCAAAAGGTGGAAACACATAAACCAAAGATAACTTTTAAGGCAATATGTGATGTTTACTTTTTTGTAACCATACACCATGTGAAGCTTTTTTTTTTTAAATGATACAACCACTATCAATTAGCTTGAATTGTTTTTCCAGCCAATGCAGTGCCTTAATTTCAAAGTTCATTGAATGTCATCTGAAAAATCCTTGTAATGTTTCATTGGGGGGAACGTCAGTTCAATTTTTTGTGCCAAACTAGTTGATGTGTTCAATTGAACATTTAAAAAAACGGGACAAAGAAAGAGCAGGCTTAATTCCAATTGGCTATGAGAAACAAAAGCCCACTCAACCTTGTTGATAGAAATTGCACTTGAGAGCAGAGCTGGCGAGGGCTACAGTAAATACTGATTAATTTGAATTCCTAATGAATAGGCTCTGAGCCTGAGAGAAGGAAAGGTATTGAAGGAATGTGACATGTATTTTTGATAGAGTTAAAAACAAATGCATGAATAAAGGAGGGTGAAGAGGGGAATAATTAATTAGTTTGCCAGACTGAAGTGTGCATTCAAACTGAAGGGCATGCTGACAAGACTTGCTCACACAAATGCTCAAGAAGGACAAAATGTGCTACAAAAGTTAAGCAGAAATCAGAGTCCAAGGTCTATGAGATCTGTGTGAATCAGCGCCCCTTAAATCATCTTTTAAACCTTTTTCCAAAAAGGTTATCGGCAGTGTTCATCAGTTTCACCATGCACAAGTAGAAGGTCTTAGTTCAGAGCACACAGATTAAAATTATTACAGATTAATAAATTATTTCATGTTTATAATTCAACACCTATAAGTTCTGAGCTAAATGCATAGCTGCCAAAATTTCTAAAAATCTGAGTGAGTCTTTATCAAAAAGCTGGTAAATGCTGATCAATAGCATACACAGGAATTTTAGAGTTCCGCTTTAACAGAAAACAATTCTTGTCCATTAATATGGACAAGAATTGTCCATTATATGGACACTTAAAAACGGTTGAGTTTATTTTCTGTTAGGTTTTTGACTGTTCTTTGACACATCTTGAAAAAACACAGTACTATAACTGGCTTCACTAAAAAAAGGAAAAAATGGGAGGAGTAGCATCTTCATTTTACAGCATTTTAAATAGTAAGTAAAATATTCCCATTACTTTTCATAGCAACTCAAGAAAGCACAGCTGAAGAATCTTGATTAAACTAAAAAAAAAATCTGACCTAAAGTTTGTGTGAGATCAAAAACAAGCACTGAAATATCCCCATGTTAATGCATGCCTTTATCTGTTTGTTACTTGACCAAAGTGGCACAAAAACTAAAATTTGAAGTAGCAAATCAAACAACAGTCATAGACAATTTGTCCATCATGAAGGTAAGGAATTTCTCCAATAAGAAGCCCTTGATTAGCCCTGAAATAAAGGCTCTTCTAAATAAAGTAGAATTAGATCAGAAGAGAAAATTATGGATGGAAACAACATCTACAGAAAGAAAATGGAGGATCAGTTGTAGCATAGCAACATCAGTCAGGTTTGGAAGAGCCCAAAGACAATTCCAGGCCATAAACCAAGCCCCAGGTTTTAGGAGACCTATAATGGGTCAACAACTTAAACCAGTTCTTTAACAGGTGTGACCACTCACCCACCAAACTGTTTTCTGTTCTGGAAAGAAAATGATGAATGATGTTTGTTGTGTAATTTCAGCTAAATTACATGAACGCTACAATTATCAGAATGAAAAAGAGGACTTAGATATGTGTAACATCCTGATCACATGGTGTATACACAACAACTTCTTGCTTCCAATTAAATCTTTGGAGATTGAGGCACTTATTAAAATAACAGGAGATGGTGCTAATGGTAGGAGAGCTGAAAATGTGCAGATATATAAGATAAGTGACCAAAAAGGTTTAAAGACAAAGTAGGAGAAGGAAGACAGAGATGGTTTGGATATGTGCAGAGGAGGGAATGTGACTATATTAGATTATAGATGTTAAATATGGAGCTTTCAGAGAGGAGGAAACTAGAAAGACCTCACAGAAGGTATATGGATATTGTGAAGAAAGCTGTGCGGAGGGACAATGTGACAGATGTAGATGCTAAGGATAGCAGATGTGAGTTTGGGGAGATGGATTTGTTACTGAGACTCCAAACCAGAACCAGAACAAATTTTAACTCCAGAATAGTCCTGTTTAATCTCACCACATTAAGCAGTCCTCATTTCCAGTTCCTCAGTAAGAAAAAACTTTATTATCAGAAAATATGAACCCCCCTCTCCAATGCACTAACTAAAGGCTTTTTTGTGCAACTTATTTTTGTTTAGTACTTTAGAAGTAGACCGATAGCCCCACCCAAAGAAAGCCGCAGGAAGTGGTGACAAATGTCTTAATGTTATTTGGTGAGGACCCTTTGTACTGACAGTGTTTTCTAGAGTGTGTTTACCATTTGACGGAATGAAACGTAAAACCTTTTTCACTTCATGTGCAAGACTATCCGCTGTGTGCTACGTTTGTCTTTTTGTGTCAAAGAAAAAACCTTGACGTGGCATCTTTTGTCTACAAGAAGTCAAGACAAAGAAAAATCAACTTTGCTTGTCTCCCAGGTGGAAAAAAAAGAAGAGAGAAGGAAAATAAAAGGTAATAGAGAAACGTTATGCAAATGGCTTTTATAAGTCAAGCCGGGCATGTTGTCTTGACACTCTCTATATTTAAAACAGGTCACCTTAACCCCACCCCCAACCGTCTCAATGACAGACACAGAGTGAGACTGCACTGACATCTGTATTTTGCACTGTTGCATGGACACCAGCACATATAAAAGATGAAAGGCGCAACCGGATCTTATTTGCATATGCACTCACACACACACACACACACATCGCATGCACGATGCACTCACAGGGACATACACAGCACGACAATAGCCGTGATATATGTATATATGTAAAGCTGGCCAGCCCCATTCTCTGTAGGCCAGGACCCAATCATTCCAGCGCGCTGAGCTGAGAGACAGGCAGTCAGCCACTCAGCCCAGCAACAGAGGTGACAGCAGAGAATACCTGACCTCAGTTCATTCACCCATCCCTCCAACCATCCCTCCCCTCCAGCATACGCTGGCCCCATCACATTCTTTTACTCCTCCATATTCAACAACAGCGACATGCATGCGTACATACAGGCACTGATTTTATGAAGCCATCGAGTGGCCATGAAGAATGACTGCTGCCTATTTACACCTCTCTGGCCCCTGCAGGCCTTCAGGCACCCCCTATTTACATCCTTCACTCCGAAACCTCGATTTTCATAATTTTCATCACTTCATTTGCCCCCTTCTCCCTGCTCCCCCGCTTCCTGTCTTTCCTCTCTGTTGCCTTGACCCAGATACCAATAAAGACGAATGTCACTTCTCCTGGCCTGAGCAGGACCACTCATATCTTGCCACCATTACCCCTCCATATTGGCATCTTTCCACCCCTTTATTTTCTTATCACACTCTCTCCCTCTAACTGTCCATAAAATATGCCTTGGTGTTATCACTTCCCCCACGCAGGAGAATAATGAAAGGCAGTGGCATGACAGATTGGACATAGATGAGATTGCCGCTGTGACTACATGCACGGCTCGCCTTGGCCCCTTCTTTGCATGTGAAATGGAAAAAAGAGGGCAGGGTGTGTAGGTGTGGGAGGTGCAGGAGGGGATGTTGGGTGCAAGAGTGTAGGCCTGGGGGGTGAAGGGGTGTAAGTGGGACGTTTGATGCCAACACATGAAGAAAAATTGGAGTCTGAATCTGTTTCACATTAAACAGAAGTAACTATGCATGTGTACAGGTCAGTTATTTGATGTGGAGTCGTCACTGGTGTGTATAAACTACTTCGAAATGACTGGCAGCTGGACGGAGGACGAGATTAGGTAGATTACAGCTGGCAAGCTTGGGCAAGAGTACCGAACATGCTGCCAAGATGGCCGCAGCAGCGTGGCGGCATTCTGCCAGCAGGCAACATGTAGGCACCTGTGACTGCTACAGGCGGACATCGAGCTTTGCCGTGGTGCCAACAACTGCTGCTACAGCAGGAGGAGGGTGGGGGTTAACAGGGGCGGGGAGAGGAAAGGCTGTTCTTGTTTCAGTGAATTATCAAAATAATTTATTGTGTGCTATTTACCTTAACTTACATCAAGTTTAATGTATTATGTATTAGAGTCCTTACTGTTCCATGTATATTTTTTTATACAATGCATTGAAACATTTTTAGCTACTGGAAATTTCTGACACTTTGCTTCTAAACAGTCAAAGTTTCCGATAGACTATTAAAGTTTTCTTGATCAGGATTTCCAAAAGTCTTTCCAAGCTTTTCTTCCTTCATTAGCTTTATTTGTCCAACTAAGTTAACCATTACCATGACTAACAATCTGTAAAAGTTCAGCACTATAACACTACTTACACAAAAATGTTGATCAAAATTGGATGTGTTACTATTGCTTTTTCAAACTACAGTTTAAGATAGATGGAGAGTGGGTCTCCTTTAGTTTCCACACGTTGCTTGTCTGTGTTTTTCACTACTGGAAAATCTTCGAAACATTGTGATCTTTGGATTAAGTATCAGAAATGCGTAGTACCTGGGGAAGGAATATTGTACCATTCAGCCTCCTTCACAATTTTTGGCACCCTCAAAAATCCAATACTCTACTAGACAGTTTCATCTTCTATTGGGGTATAATCTAACCTTGAAAAATTTTCTGTGGTGTTTCTAACAGTTACCCATGCAGATATATTTTTTACTTACCTTACTATTTCTACTCACTAAAAGTGGTACTAAGACCAATTTAAACTTTTCTTTAGCCTGTTTTGTCTCAGATCTCTGTTGTTTTAAACTTCTTAAATTTAGCTCTGACTGTAGCTAAGGGGAAGCTTAGTGAAACAAGTATTCCTTTTTGAAATTTCTTGACCTATGATGCAAGGCTTCTGAAATTTTCAGAGAGGCTAAGAAAATGGCTCTGTACCTCAAATCATATTTATGATCCAGGCAAACAATAAGGTGGTAACTAATAAGAGGTTTGAAGGTATTCTGATCAACTTAAAAGATGAAATTACAAAAATGGCAAATAAATTCTTCAGTAGCATCTCTGGGAAAAAAAAACAAACGTTTTTTGGGGGGAATGTTAACAAATGTGGCACAGGTGGTTAGAAATTGAATTTCTTAAAATTTGTCCACCACAAAAGAAGCAACCTAAACTGGATGTTACAACTGGATCCAGGTCATAACAAAAACAGGAGAACATGCTGTGGTTAAGGTGCAGAGAAAGGAATATTTATTGACAAAAACTACAGTGGATCGTGAATGTCAGTGTCAGTGGCGATATGCAAGTGCTTAGGTGTGTTGTATGAGTACATATGGAAGTGATGAGGTGCAAACACAAAGCCAAGCACTGAGGCCTGGCAGCAGAGCACCACATTCACCAGGAGGCAGAGCGGACGTCGAAGGTGGAGACGGTCAGGTTTAAATATTCTGTGTTCTGAATGAACAGATCAGCCACACCTGTAAAGAGGAAGGATACAGACACCAGAAACACCTGCAGCCAGCTCATGAGGTCCAGGGCCGTAATACCGGACTTTACAGATTACTTTCCGAAATTCTGCTACTCGACAAAGGTAAAATACCAGGTGCCATGGCCTTCAAAGTTCCAAAACCAAAAATTTCCAATAAAGGATGGTAACAGGTGGTTTGGTTCTTGCACAGACTTCCAACTTGGTTGGTTGAAAAAATACATATACTTCACTTCTTGAAAAAATATAAACAAAACAATTACCAAACATTTCCGACAAATTAATTGAAAACAAAAGTTAGCAATCTGATGTTTCAAGTTCAAAAAGTGGTCAAAAAAATCTTTTTACAACTACTTCCCTTCATCACATCGAACATTTGCCAAACAAAAGAACACCCACCAAGCACACAGTGTGTTCTTAATCACTTAAATGAAAAGGAGGGTCTAAAGGTTATCAAAATAATCGAAACAATTCCAAATATAAAAATTAATTACAGACTTCCTAAATTGATAGAAAGTACAATTTACATAATTTAACATAAATGGCCACAACACAACAACTACTAAATTTGGAATGCATGTACCTTTTTGACCCTATAACTAATTTGCAGATAGAGGAAATTTGTTTTAAATGTTTTTTTTTATTAAAATAAAGTCTACACAATAAATCCTGGTTTTAAAGTTTATAGAATTTTTTCTGAACAATGAAGAAATGTTCCATCAATTAAGATGAGTAATGTTAGGTTTTAATACCATATAATCCTTTGAGTTCAGCCATATTCTAAAAGTTTCAAAATAAAAACCCAAAGACTAAGTGGAATTAGCTGGAAATTCTTCAGAGTAAAATGCTCAGTAGTAGATCAAGTTAAAAAAAGAACAAAATAAAGATATATATACTGGCGATGTAAAGATGGTACAAACAAACTGAGCAGAACTGGAAGAGAAAGTGGAGGCGGAGAAGAAGGGCAATTAAATGTGGTGTTTTTGGCAGCACAGTCTGAACCGTGTTGCAGCTAAGCTGAAAGCAAAACTGACATGACCCAGAGTGAAGCAGGTAAACAGGCCCAACCTGCTTTGCCTGGGGTGACCATCTGGTCCTGTCTCATGGCGCACCAGCCTGCAGGATTCACACACACGTACACCCACACAGAGCAATACTCACAAATACACAGGTGTACCTGGTGTCCCCGCTCTGTTCGCCTCTGTTTTTGCTTTCGTCTCTCAAAAGATGACATGCTTTGGCTTCAAGCAATGGGAGGCATCAGGTAAGGGAACACGAAAAGCAAGCATATACACACAAACACACACACACGCATCCACGCCGACACCAGCAACATATGGTGAATAGGCACAGTGTTGTAGTCCTTAAGTGGTGTTAACTTGACCCAAGGCAAGAAAGACTGAGATGGGAAGAAGGGAAGACAAATGCATCAAGAGGAAGAGCTGGTTAAAACTGTGGCAAATTCATGTAACAGATACCTGCAGCCATCTCTGACAGAAACACACACACACACACACACTTTTTTTTTAAGCAAACCGACTTTCGTTTATTCTACAAAAAAAGCCTTCACAGTGTTGGGTTTTCATTTAAAACAACCTATCATCTTCACAAGTGTGCTCAAAAAAAAGGAAAAAAGAAACTCTAATTAAAATTTATTCTGCCGCCATCAGCGACTTGTTCATTATGCAGAAACAAAGGCAGGCTCTTTGAATGAGAGCAGAAGAAAGGCTTTTCTGCTGTTATGTCTTTGGCCTTTGCCAGGGACATCATGTATTGTAATGTTTCACACAAGATAAAATATTCATAAAAATGAAGGGAGCAAAGTTCCAGCAAAGGCAGGGGGCAGCAAGGAAAGAAAGTGGGGAGGAGGGGTGGTGGTGTTAATGAATATGAGTAATCAAGTTTGCTATCTCCTCCTTTTTATTGAAAATCCTTTTTTAAAGTTAATTAGAAACTATTACTATTCTAATTGGCTGAGACTTCCTCGACCAGTTCAGCAGCACCATTATGGAGCGATTAAAGAAGACTCACCGAGACGGAGGCAGAAAAAAAGCTTAATCTATCAATCAATTAGGATCTTTAAGCAAAATGAGATTTGCTTTGTTATCATGGTTGATCTTATGTCTTTGGTTCATCTGCTATGCTTTAATTTCATCCTTTAATTTTTTTTTACACCATCAGCCAAATCTGTAAATTCTTCAATATTCACTTGAGTTGTGAGTATGAAGGAGAATGTGTTTCTTTGTATAAAGGAGCAATTCACCAGTTTTTCTTGAACATATTCTTATTTGAATGTCTTAAATTGCATAGTAAATTTTGTGAATTAACATTTTCTATTTCTGAGGAAAACATCTATGCTCTATTGCTCCTAGGCTTGTTAGTTAAAGCACCTGTCATAATGTAATTCTAATCCTTTCAAAGCAATGAAGAGTTCTGATAATCTAAAACAAAACAAAGGCCCTTTGCCCAGTATAGAGAAAAAAAAATACAAGAGCAACAAAATAAGCACAGACTTTGCAGATGTTGCCACTTCATCAGACGTTTCCTATTATCTGCAAGGTTTATGCAATCAAGTCATTAAAGGTTCCTGCTTTTCTCAACCGTCACAATTTCTGACCCTTTACAGGCCTGGAGGTACAAGTGGTCAGAAGGCGCTTGTTTCAAAAAACTATATTAAGTAAAGATTTAAGAACCACAACAGCATATAACAGGGAAATCAAGCACAAAAAGAATCAAAGATACTGAAGAGGAGAAAGCAACTAAAATGATAAATAGGGGTGGGGGGGAAGAAAGGACACAAAGTGACTGCACAGATACAAAGTAACACAAGAAAGATCATTTCATTCCATGTGCAAATCAAGCATAACCCAAGAGATAAAACGAGCCCAAAATATCCAAAAGGCTTCAGAAACAAACCAAAGACATCGAAACACCCGAAGAAACTGCACATAAAATGCAATGAGAAGCAGAGGATCCGCCTTAAAGGGACAGGCTGGGTTTGCTCAAAGATTCAAATCACATCTGGTGGGAGACCAGAGATTAGGTTAATTCTCAACCTGTGTGTCTAAGTCTGGCACATTTATATGATGAATCGAAATGTTCATGTATATTTGTTTGCATTGTTCCTTTTAAATAAATAAAGGGTTGGGAAATTTTCTAAAAGTTTTTGATGAAGGCTTTATTTCTCATAACGTGCACAGTGAGCCAATTTCAGTTGAAGCAAAAAATAATTTTCCTAGTTATTTTAATAGTTCCATATCTGATTTATTTAAATAATGAGCAAAACAGACCCAGTGTACCAGTACAGTTGCTCCATCATGTTATCCTTATCAGCAACTCCTTCTTTCTTAAGCAAGGAATTACAGTCAAAGACAGAAAAGATATTCGGTAAAGGCGATGAAATATTACACGGAGGTCAAAAAAGTATCAGATTAGAAGAAGTTGGTGTTAAGTTTGTGTTCGCTATCAGGTCAAACGTGGACTTAAGTTGAAGTGCGGCAACTTCTTCTCTTCATACACATTCAGAACAGATTGAGGGAAAGATAGAATTTAAAGACAGGGGTGAGGGAAAGAATCACAATGATTTCAGCAGTAATTTCTCAGCCCAGTGGAATTACAGCAAGCTCGATCAGCGGCGGCAGCGACAGAATCTGTAATTATCCCTTGGATTCAATAAATGCGAGAAGGAACAATGAACGAGGAAAAACAGTTTACTGGTTGGTAAAGCGGTTCAGTGAATTGGCCCTACACTGGTACAGGATAAGACGAAAGATAATAGCTTCATCTGCTTTTTTCTTTTTTGTCTACCTGAAGAGCAACTTCACAGGGGTGCCACAGTGTTTGGAGGCAGAATCGATAACACTATCAAAGGGCAGAATCTCCACCTTAATGAAAGGAAAGAAAATACTGCAGGCAACAGGCACCGAAAGACCACAAGAGATCTCTGTGTATCAGCACGCCCAAGACTAAATATGAAATCAATTCATTACACCCGTTATTCCCTTCTCAAACACAGTCCGGTGCTGAGATAACAAATTTATCTCCCACCTCCTTTATTTTCCTACTTCTTTAAGTCTTTCTTTCTCTCTTTTTTTCCCCCAGCCTCTATCACAATTAATGAATTGAAGCAGTGGACACTTTCCAGTAACGGAAACAGCATAAATAGATTAAATTGCAGAGGAGATTATAATTTATCATTTCTTTATTAAAAAGTAATGCAGGCGAATTAACTTTGAATTAAATTCTATTTGCATGGCATTACAGGAATCATCTGTGTAAATGGCTTAAAATCCCAAATGGGACATCGTTCCCTCCAACTGTATAATTGTAGAAAAAGAAACTTTTTTTTCATTGCTTCCTCCAGGAAATTAATAAAATTCCAGAAACTATTCTGAAACTGCTTGAGCAGTGAGATGTGTGACTTTATTCACTTTGCCAAGGCGTTTCTTTATACCGTTCAAGAATTAACATGGAGTTTTATGTGAAGGTTCTAATAAAAAAGTTGTTTATTTTGTGGATTTTAAAGTCTAATATTATGACTAATATTATTTTGTAAATACTGCTGTATGTAGCTATATGTTTATTTAAATATTAGCATTTTTTAATCTTGCACTAAAAATGAAATGGCAAAATTAGCATGACTTTACCTCAGATTTTAAATTGTAAATTTTATGTGGTGTGCAAAATTAATTAC
The DNA here is from genome assembly GCF_003331165.1 of Xiphophorus hellerii. NCBI lineage: Eukaryota > Metazoa > Chordata > Actinopteri > Cyprinodontiformes > Poeciliidae > Xiphophorus > Xiphophorus hellerii. Next base: position 7,531,139 of record NC_045693.1, read on the forward strand.
ACTAAAGCTGAATGCAATAGCACATAAAAGAGAAAGTATAAGTATATTTTTATGCAAACGGTAAGTTGTTGATATATGTTACTTTTTACTTTCTCCAAACATTTTGCATAAAAAGTATGTAAGATTTGTGGAATTTTGTCTGTTTGAAACATGTTTTCTCTCTGGATTAAAACATTTGCAAGTCTGTTTATAAAGGAAGGAACATTATTAGTGTGGTTGACCAAAACCCTGGCTAAGTGTTGAAAAGTAGGACTTTTAGTTCCTGCCATTCACAGCTGCCGTAGTTAATGAACAACTGCCTAATATATTTTCCACAGCTGGTCAAAACTGGAACAGCAATTACTGCATCTTCCTCAATGCTGTCAGAATTTTGTGTTTTGAAATATGTATTTTTTTTTTTTTCACAAGCCAGCCTCCTACTGGTGAGATGTTGACTTTAAAATCCCTGGAAAGTAAACCGGTTTGTCCAAGCTAAAGCTCTCAGAAATGAATTCTCCTTATACATACCTCCTCACTTGTCTTTAGCTTATGAACTAACATTCTAACTAGAGATAATTGCTAATAATAAAACTCTGCTCAAAATTACTTAAGCTAGTAAATTAAGTTTCAAACATTTCATAAATTATTATTAAGAAGCTATAGTGCATTTACCTATAGCACTATAGGTAAAGCAGTTGTAAGTTGCTTTACAACTGTTTAAAAAGTACTAGCTGGATTTTAAGTTGTTCAGAAATCCTTTTTATGGGTAGTCATATTAATTTTAATATTACATTATGAAAAATGTTTTGTTTGGAGGTCAGAAAATGTGGACGTTTTTGTCAATATTTCCATCAATCAATCTACTCATCCTTTTGCCCAGAGAATCAAAGGAAGAGTGGTCTGCTGGTGATATTTGGATCCAGCTTTCAGCTAGAAAAGTCCTATTCTGGCTATGACCAGGCTACATTTTACATTTTCTTATTAGGTAGGATAAGATAGCAGATAAGGACGAATGTTCATACGTCCCTTTCCCCAACAACACTGGTGCATTGGGGACATTCGCAGTCCAGGAAGTCATATGCAGTCAATATACACATTTTAAAACCTTCCAAGGTGCATACTGAGTACATCCCGAACCACTCCAACTGATGGTTTCCATTGCAGAGGAGCAGCATCTCTCCTCCAAGCTCCTCACCTCATCACAACCATACAGAAGATGTTATTTTGTTCCACTTTTCTCATGGATCTCGCTCTTTGGTCAATATTCCTATTCCATCACCAAAAATGAGAGTTGGGACATAGATGGACCAGAAAAGTGAGAGGTAAATAAGAGAAGGAGGTATTCTTATTTACCTCCTTATCTTTGAAGGGCTGAAGGAGTCTAGTGTGTTTCTCCTGTTTAGAGTTACTTTCATTGTTTTACTCTCCTGTTTAGAGTTACTTTCATTGTTTTACAATCATTCAGAGTTACAGTCATTGGGCGAGAGATGGTCCACATCCTGTAAAGGTCTCCAAACAATCAGACACCCACCTGACTACAGAGTTCATCCCAAATAATTACTCTTTTGAGGATTTCTTGGTTTTCTTTATTACTTTGGTCTCAACATTTGTTTATAGTAAATTGGTCCAACAATTGTTTGCCTTGCTCCAGGAGTTTAAAATGACCTTATCTTAATGTCAACATTTTCTCAACACCATTTTGACCCATGCCGGTGGTTCTCAGTCTCTAATAAATCTCGATGTGGCATGGTGTCCAGCTTCATTAAGTTTTCTTGTGACACATTTTAATAAAATGGCTTACAAGCAAGAGACCAAGAAAGAGAAAGAAAGAAAAAAAAAGAGGCAGACATTGATGAACAATTTGATTGGCACATGACTCATGGGACATACCAAATGAGGGGAGACCCACGGGACACGGTAGAGATCTGATTAGCTGGGCATGGTGAAAAGTAGAGTGTATCACAACTAATTCAAGGCAGAGTGAAGAGAAATTGAAAAATTGCCCAAGCCTCATTCTCCTCATTGCAGTTTTATTGAAATTCAATACATCTCAGCAAACGTCTCCTTGCCTTTCTGCCAGTCTTTTTTTTTTTTTTTTTTTTACAGTCGAAACACACACACACACACACCGAATTTGGTTCATGGAATACACAAATTTGCCATTATAAATACACAGATCTGTGCACGCACACACACACACTGAGGGCTTTTATTTTCTCCAATGGAGTATGTTTTCAGTTCAATCATTACTCTTTGATACTGAGCCATTTTGCTCATGCTCAAGGCCATGCACTGAAGATGTGGAAGAGAAGAGTGGGGGGAAGGCACACACACACACACACACGCACACACATAGAGAGCTTGAACATCCACTGACAGTGATTGGCTCCGATGTTTTTGGTGTTAAGGCGGTGGTGCAATATTCTCCAACACAGTGTCAGAGTAGAGCCCAGCTGTGGTGACTATTGATATGGCTGGCACAGACAGGGGCTCCCTGAGGCCACAGCAGGCTTCAGCTTTAGTTAAGTGCAGTCTAAACTGGCCAGAGCACAGCTAATGCATGACGAATGACAAGGTTCACTACAGTGTACATGCTGTCGTGACTACTGTCAACACAGTTGCAGGATTGCCACTGTGGTGCTAGTGTGACTGTAATTTTTGTATTTAGTTTGAAGAAGCACAATAGAATTCAGCAGTCTGAGATTACAGGGGGAATCTACCATGGAACCACATAAAGTGAACAGTGACTGCAAGTTGATGTTTATAAACAAGCAGATCTGGTTTACGTGACTGCCATTCAATGTTACATTTGAAAGACGATTTTTGCGTATTGTAGAATTGTATTCACCTTCCTTGTAATAAAGCTAATTTGATTAAATTAAAACCTTTCCAAACAATCTGACAATCGTCATGCTGCACAAACACAACATATGAGGTGGAATAACTCACTTTAACCAAGAAAAAAATCTAGTGAACAGATCTATGTAGATGATTCTGGAAACAAATATCTGCCAAGAGACAGAAGAAAAACGTAACAGCGAAAGTACAAATAATTCTGTCCCTCCTAATTAAAATCGTACAACATTATAAGTATTTGCATTATGCACTGCTGGATCACTGCCAGGTTGTAAATTGAGCTTCAAAATGCACAAAGTAGAAACAAAAGCAAGAGAGAAAAAATGTAATGTATGTAATTTATGTTTAAACATTTAAACATCCACCCTGGAAAAAAAACACAAACAAAACAAAACTAAAACTGTTGTTAATTACTTCATAAGATTTTAAGGTATGCTATGTGAGAGTATGTCCAGTAGGGAATTTGTTCTGTAGCTTTATATAAGGTAACATATGGAACTGAAATCTTTTTTTTTTCTTAATCTCCTTTACAATTCATTCCTTAGTGTTTAAGGTTAGGGAGACATAATATGGAGGCTTTGTCAGACAGACGTTGTGAACATCAGCATTGTCCCGTTGAAAGACCCATTCATCAACATGCAGACAAAGGCCCTCAATCAAGAGAGAAGCCTGCTGCAACATCTTCAGATAGCCAGCTGCAGTTTGATGACCCCAGACAACCAGAAGCTCCATTGTTTCACTGAAGGACAAAAACCTCCCAGATCCTGATGGAACCTCCTCCTCTGTAGTGCACAAAAAATGTCTCCTGTCGAATCTTCTTTCAGAATCAACCTGATCATTTGTTTTCTTGTTAATGAATAATACTTTCATGCCTCTTCCTAATGTCCCATGTTTGGTAATTTTTTGCAGAGCTCAAGAGGTTTTTGGTACGGAAGGTTACGGGGCAAGAGGCAGTAAAAGTTCGGTTTTACAATGCTTTGTGAATTTTTCAAAATTAGATCCACTTTTTCCCCTCATTTCACTAAACCTGTTAAACCTTTTTTAAACTTTTTTTTTAAGGCTACCAATCTGCTGGGCATCTGAATGGCCACAGATACCCATTCAGTCATACACACAAGTGCATGCAAAATCCCCTCCTCTAGTGCATTTCCTCTCACAAGCACACGCACCTACCCCCAGTGTCTTGTCCTTCCTGTCTTCTTCCCTTTTCTCTTTCATTCTCCCCTTCTCTCCTTGCATTTGTTGGAGATTGTTTGAACTCGCTGGCTCACTAAGATGGTGCTAAAACAGAATATAAATTAGCCTCCTCCATCTCCCCCAGATCTGTCTTAATGCTGCGGCTGCTTATGCACCCCAACCCCACCGTCAAACTAACCACCAACCCCTCCCCATGCATAAATAATAAAACAATACAAAAGGAGGAGAGGCCCGCTGTCGAGGCACACATGAAAGAAGTGCCGAAGTCGGAGACAGAATGACAGAATTCCAAACTTCCTCAGAGAGAACGAGCAGGGTGTGGTGGGAGGCTGGGATGGGGCACAATGAAATAAAGCAAGTGCACATGTTTATGTATGTAGAGTGCATGAGTGTTTCCATCTACACACTGTTTGTTCTCTGCGTCTTGCCCTTCCTTCGAAATATTTTTTACTGCTTTTTTTCTGTTTGTCTTTGTTTTCCTCTGACTTTGCCGAACTGTGTTGAGAATCAAGTGTCAAGCATATCAGGTCACTCTCTGCAAGTCCCTTTTTTAACATAAAGCTGCAGATCTGTAATGAATTAAGAGAAATCATCAGTGAAAGCAACATGTTTATCCATCTTATTTATCAATGATGCCGTTTATGATGTTCAAGGACAAAATCTCAAGGTGAAATGTTGAAGAAGAGTGTATTGTCTTAAAGTGCCATCATCTATGGATCGGGGCACTGCAGTGCTAGCAAGAGTGCATTCATTTCCTCTTTTCTGTATCTTAAACACAAACACAAGAAGTTCAAGTACTGAAAAAAAATCTAAACATTCTGGAAAAAATGCCTGATCAAATGATTATCTACGTCAAGGATGGAGAACAGATAATCACAACTAAGTCAGATGTCACTGAATGATCTGTCAAAAAAACCCGTCAAGTATTCCATTGTCTACATCTATCTGATTGTTAGGTAAAACTTCAGTCCAGGACTGTGTCGAATGAGTAAGACAATAAAAATGTCTACAGTACGATGAGCAGGAATTATGTAAGCAGTGCAGGGATTCTTTAAAAATAAGCCGTTCCTACAGAGTAGATATGACTTTTCTGGATCTTCAGTTAGAAAAAAGGTTTTTCATAGTGTATCACATTTACAATCTACAAGCCCATATTTTTTAAAAACTTTCCTGCTTGCTCTGCAAAAAATGCACAAATTCCTAGGACAGTACTTGGTAACAAGACTTCCACCATTATGTATAAACACAAACATGTACATTTTAGTACCTTTTTCCAATAAAGATGGTAAGAATTTTATTCAATGCCTTTGAGCATAGTGCGCTCAAAGGCATTGAAAACAGCCTTGCAATGGCTGTTTTCAAGGAATTTTCAAGGAATTTTTATAGTTTCAGAAAAATGAGGGATATTGATTAGTTATACACACACTTCACACAGCCTTGAGTGTAGCACACTTGATACGGACAACACAACCATACAGGCAAGCCTATGGACAAATCCTTTTAGCGTCTAAAGAGTATGACCTTAACATTAATTCCATAGCCTTAAGATGACTGTAAGTTGTATTTTTCTGTTACCTCTCCATCACCTCCACCCTCTTTGCTCTCATATCTACAATTCATTTAAGTCTGTATATGTGTTAAATGGGATTTTGTTTTCCCAAGACATCAATTTGCATGAAGTACATGCCATCACTTAAAAAAAGGGAAATATTTTGCTTAGCGATGCTGGACTTTTCCCATGTATTAATGCTTATTAGTTTTGTATGGTTCATACAAAATTAATGCTTTGTATGCAGAAAATAGGAGAAAAAAAGTGGATTTTGTACAATATATCCCCTGTAAGGACTTAAGGTGAAACCATGAAGCACAGTGTTTTTTTCTGGTTTATTCTGTCTGATCCATCATTTTTACCACATTTAGATCTAAAATATTTGAGCTATAGAGCCCTTGTAATGAATACATCATAACCTGTGATGTAGATCTCAATAAACTCATGGAATGTTAACTTTTTTCGGGTTTCCTTGTATAAAAATGTTAAAGTACACGTATGAAATAATTATCCCAAATATCAACCTTGAGGTGAGACAGGGATATATTAAACCTGTATTCAAGTTAGAAAAGAAAAAAAAAATCCTTTTGCCATGCCAGTGAATAACTGTCAGTATTTCTCATTAGGAGCAATGATGAAGGTGCAAACGCCATCCCAGTCAAATCTCTTTTACTACCTCTTCTGGACAGGCAGCTTAATGTGTCGTTATTTAGAATTAATGTAATTCACTGAGAGATCCGAGGTCCATTGTACCTTAGATGTGTATTCTCATGTCTGGTCCCCTGAACAATGCTCTGTCATTTTAACAGAAGCTAATATGATTAAAGCACTCTGACAATAGATGGTGTAATTCATTTCATCATTAGGGATTGTGGACAGGGCCATGGGAGACGAGGGGGTAGATTACTGAGGCTGAATGCTAATTCAGGCTCAGTGGAGAAGGCCGACAGCCAAATGGACTTCAGATGAAAAGTATCATTTAGAGTCGAGTTGTCGGGAAAAGAAACCAAATTTCTGAAAGTGATCCATCAGACTATTTGAGGCAAGGGTGGAAATTCATCAATCATGAGATAGGAGGGAATTTATGAAGTGTAATAATTGCAATAATCCCCAGTGCGCTCCTGGTTAGGTTTGGATGAGGTGTCCATTTCAATGGGAGATGTTGCCAGGGTACAGAAGGATCAGTGTTCCTATTTCTAAAATACTCTATTTGCAGACAATTTTGCTCTATTGCTGTGCTTAGGAACAGGACATTGGACCTTTAGCCTCTACTGAAGGTCTGTTTCTCATTAGCATCTAAGCAGAGTTAGACAGTGTCATCTGACAAGTCTTTCATCTTCAGGGAATGCCTGGCACTCTCTGCAAACACCCAGTCACTGGAGGGATACCACTTCACATGTTTGCCTATAAAGTTACATGCCTATTAGGCCACCGCAGAAGAAGTGTGTAACATCTACCGTCTGGACAATTACGAATAAGCCTCAAATAATATCAAATTTTGCCGCCCACACCAAGAAATTGGGTGTTAGCATGAGAACAAAAGTAAGCTTCAGCATGGTTGGCAAGTCAGGACCGAAATATGACAGAAATGCAACATAGGTGGAAACTTGCTGGTGCATCAGGAGCGGCTGCATGCACTTTCTTAGCTGTAAAGTTTGTTTCTTTTTCAAATGGTGAATGTCAAACCCTGAAGGATTAAGTCTGCTGAACATTTTGTACATTTCTGTGTATTTTGTTCCAAAGTGCTTTAAAAAAGTTAAACTTATTCCTCAAACCACTTTTGACTGGATAGAAGATAAAACTTTAAGACTTCTCTGATATATTTTGCAACAAAACAGTGATCCTATATGTACAGTAGAGTGGACTACATATAGGATCTAAAATCAACCCTGTTGATTTGTGTCAGGGTATTTTTGTGATATAAATTAAATAGATTATAAATTTCAAACATACTTAAAGTTTAAATCAACTGCGAAATAATTTGTGGGGAAAATATAAAAAATAAAATGTTGCTGTAACCTGGTTGCATAGGTATGAAAACTAAAACTTTTGATTTATGTTCAGCTTCCAGTCTGGTAGAGTTCACACATGCCAACAGTTATAGGAAATTTGATGAACCTGAAAGAAACGCTACACTTGTGAGCCCGAGCACACATCTAAATAATCAAAAGAATAAATTCACCTTAAGAAATGTAATGTTTTATAATGGCCTACCAAGAGTCCTGAGCTAAATCTGACAGAGAATCACCTGAAGAGGGCTTTAGACAAGAGATGCTGCCACAATCTGAAAAACTTTGAGGAACTCTTGACAGAAGAAGAATTCTACTAAAAGTCGCTGATTGTTAAAATTAAATAAAAATGTAAGGTTGTCCTTATTTTCAGTCATATATTGTTTTTAAAAAAAAATCTAGGTTAAAGCTGCAACAAGTCAGTTTTAAATGGTACAGAACACTATAAATTTAGGGCAACAGTTAAAATCATCATGTAAAAAAAGAATCTTTTACACAACTTGTATCATTTAAAAACAGGTAAACATAACAGAGTTACTTATGACTTGCATTAGAAGAAAACTGAAGGCTGAAAAAAGAAATCATGGTCATTATGGTGATGCCAATGATGGTGGTAAAAAAAATCAAAAGACTCCCAAAATATATTTAGAGATGGTAAACAAGTGCAGATGCATTTCTCTCTAGATCATAAGTCTGCAGAACATCTGGGGAAACAATGGTATTGGGAACAGACAATTCCTCCCCTTTTCTCTCAAAGACGGTAGTGTCTATTAATAACTTTTATGTCTTCAGACATTATTGCACTCCATTGCAACACCCAGGGTGATTTTTAATTGCCAGTGGCAATACATTTCACCATGGGCTCTTCATTGTAGTCTTTCAACCTCTTAAGATTATCATATAACTTACCTACAGTGTTGTAAAGTTGCAGAAAAGTTTGTGTAATCTTTGAAGTCCACATGTCTTGTGTCCATTGCATGTTACTGCATTTTTTTAAATACCAGTCCTCACAGTTCAATACAAACTGTTCTCAAGAAATGTATGTGTCATTTTTTTGCATATAAATGTATAAGGAGAAGGGACCTTGACCTGGCAGCGTTTTAGGACGGTATTATGAATCTGCAGGCATATACCAATCAGGCATAACATTATGACCTAGAAGTGTATTGGTCTCACATTTGGTGTAATAACAACCCTAATCCATTGCAATATGGAGTTCATTTGACCCAACAAGACATGCTGTGGTAACAGGCACCAACATGTAAGCATCAGACTCTTCAAGTTCAGGAAGTTGTAAGCCTCTATAGATAAAGACATGTTAGCTTAGTAAATCTTAAAGATGCTCATTGGATTACAATCTGGAGAATTTGATGACCTCATCTCAAACTCGTGTTCCTCAAACTGTTCCTGAGCCATCTGGCAATGCAGTCTCCGCTGTAATGTGTATGTGGTCTGTAACAATGCTTTGGTAAGTAGTACATGAAAAAGTGACATTCAAATGAATAACAGGATCCAATGTATGTCATCATGAAAGTTGGTATTGCACTCACAAACACACACGATGATGACTGTGATCAGTCATCAAACTGGGATTAAGCACTTTATAACATAATGTGACTCACAACCTCCCAATTACAAGATGACTTCTCTACCCATTGAGCAATAGTCAAATAAATTCCTGAAAACAGTATGTTGTTAATCTATACAATAATTTTCACCTGGTGAATTGAGTTACTGAGAAAATGAACTTTTCAATAAAATACTGATTTATGGAGTTTGATAATATTATTGCTTAACAATATTATCAAATCTGCACATTCAGCCTGCCACAGACTGAAAAGTTTGATTTATGGAAACCAAACTGTCTGATTAAAACTGTCCATGTTACAAAGCAAAGTTTTTTAATAACAATCTTTTAAAGTCAGTTTATAAAATGTGTATGTCGTATTTTATGTATTCTGCTGAAAGGGAATATTTATAGCAAAACTTTGTTGCTGTATGTAAAACGAGAAAAATCTGTTTTATATTCAGTCTGCAATGATAAATGGATCTCAGCAGGATGTATAAGCCCTGTCCTGGCATCCAGGCCCTGTGGTCTACTCTGCCACCCATCTCTCCCAAGACCAACTCTCATCCTTGCCCTACCTTTCTCTCCTTCCTTAAACCTCCACCCACTTCTTCCACCCACCCACCCCTCACATCTTTTCTTTGCTCCCCTTCTTACACCCTCAATTGGCTGTGGAAGATGGCTTCAGTGAGTCATCTTGGGACTGAGATCAAAGGCAAATTACAGCTGACGTCTATGCAAAATGTAATATGGAAACCCTCAAGCTACATTCTCACTATTGATTTTTCTCTTTTCTCTTCCATCCTCAGCTTTCCTGACTGTGTCCCTTTCTCCTCATTTCTCTGCTCGTTTTTATCCAAGCACAATGATATTCAGTGTGAAATTTGAAGTAAAAAGGCCCCAAACTCTTTTTCCAAAAAAAGCAGAAACTGGAAAAAGCGGGGGAGCAAGAGAACGATTTGTCCCCAGTTATGCCTCTTTGCATTTAACGTCCATTTTGTGATGTAAATAGTCCTGTTACTTGTGTGGAGCGCCACTTAAGGCGAGGGTTCGGTGTCAAAGGGGGAGGAGTTGCAATATGTTACACCCAGGCTTTTCTCAAATTAAATAAACTCGACAGGCTGCGTCCCTCACAGCCAGTAGAGCCATATTTATTAAATATCTGGTTTTGGGGTTAAGATGTAACTGCGAGGCTAAATGGAGTTCTTCAACAGATTACTTGTTCTCTGAAGTCGCTGAGGCCCTGCAGGAAATTGAAATGAATTGAAGACATTTTCTGTGTAAAACGAGCCTGTGACTTTTTCTCTTTACTGTGAATTTGTTTAATAGTGCTGGAGTCATCGATTTCTGACCCGTCAACTTATTCTCTGACAGAGCAGCCATTTCAAATGGAAACACACACAGAGGCATACCCACTTCCACCTTAGCAGGCTTGAAATTGTAACTGAGCAATGTCTTCAATTTTCCTTCATATGCCTGGGTACCGTCAATGAGTTGGAAACAAGAAACTGATTACATACTTTACCATCACTTATATTATTTAAAGACTATTTTTATGTCCTGGAGTACTGAGCCTTCACCAAGGGCTCAAAGACATGCAGAATTTGAATAAATGCTATAAACTGAACAAAGGTAGGGAAGTGCACAGAATGGAACTTCATAATAATAATAATAATAAACAATGGCATAAGCTGCATTCTAGTTCTTTTCTAAAGCGTCATCGATATTGGAGAGATGTTTAATCTGGATATTAGAGGGCCTTTTATCTTGATGATGTAGATCACTCCATTTCAGGCCTCAGGGCGTAGATGTACCCAAAGCTTAGATGATTATAAATTATTAGAGGAACAATTTTTTAATTGAAACTTGGTTCCTTGATTCCTGTCTTTCCATATGTTGCGGCCAATTCGATATCCATGTTACCATTAAGAAATCAAAACCTCACAAGTCACAATGATCAAGCCAAGGAAATGACAAGGTGAAGTGAGGAAAAGTGGCCATAAAAAAGAGAAGGTGTGTTGCTGGTAAAGTGCTATGGAGAAGGATAAGGGGGAGGGGGTTGTGTCGAAACCGAGAATGAGAGATCAACAACGCCATAAATAACCTTGAGAGACATCACCTATCCTCCCGCAAGCAGCAGCTTGTCAGGGAAATGAATGGGTTGTCACTGTTGTCTTTGTGCCCATGGCTGAGGGCACTGAAGCTGGCAAAGCTGCACTCAGACGAACAGGAAAAAAGGCTTTCTTTCCCTTTCTAATGTCTGAGCACCTACGGTACTTAAGCTACACCTAACAAACACACAAACCTTCACACGCACAGTTCACAAACACTCTTTGAAAGCATGCATTCACTTCAATAACATTGAAATGCCAAAGTAAGGAGGTGAGGAGCAGGGATGGAGGAAACGTCATACCTACTCACCACGCACACTCCTCTCAAGCTCTGATTTCTATTTCAACTCCAAATGCATTGATCTGGTAAATTGCTGTACTCTCTTTGTGTTAATCAACACATGCCACAAAGTGTGTGTTATTAATTAGTTGTGTTTTGTCGACAACTAAATCAACCCTGATATATGAGGGTTTTTTTCAAATACAATTGTTCCCAAGGTCATCTTTACGCATAAAACAAAGAGTCCTTAATAAAAAAAAAAAAATTAAATAAAGTCTATCAGTACAAATAAATGTATGATTTCCACTTTAATTTTCAAATTCTTCCCAAAAAGAAGAAAGGAAAAAAGAATCCAGGTATCTGGCCCATATCTGACACTGTTGATTGGTGTATTTAGATAGTTTTTAAATATAACGGGCTGTACTATAGAAAAAATGTTGAGATATCACCATGGTAATGAGCATTTCAATCGGTCTATCCGCAAAATTAACCGTGACAGTTTTGTTCACTTCCACTGGCTGCCCCAGTAGGTGTCAGTGTATGATGTGACACATTACAGTCAAATGAAATTTCTTAGAACTTCATAGATAATACGTTATTTTTATAGGACTTTTCTATGTACTCAAAGGTGCTTTACAAGTGTAAAACAATATAAAATCAAACAATGCAAAATAACAAAAAAGAACAGTTTTAAACATGAATGCAGACCTAAGAAAACTAAACTGTCTAAACTACATTATTTAACCAGTAGTCTTTACTATTAGGCCAGAGATATTTTTAATAGTTCAGAAATGTATTATCTGATAAATGATGTATTTATTTGTAAAACCTGAATAAATAAATAACTTGAATAAATAAAAAATAATGAATCATCGAAAAATATTTACAATAAATAAAACAGGCTTAAAAATGTAATTTAAAACATAAATAACAAAAATGTTACATGAATTACCTGTAAAACAAACAAAGAGTATCTTTGTTTCAATTTGCATTAGAAACAGCAAAAACTACATAAGAAACCATTAAGCTTTTGTGCTACTGCTTGTTTTCTATTGGACGCTTTCTTGAAGCGGTTTGGATTTCTTACTCAAAGATGCTTGATCTCTGTAGGTCCAAGGCAAATTTAAATGTATGGCTTATGCCTTCATTACTCAAATATTTTGCCTCATGTAGACACAGCTACACAGCCATAAAAGCAAGGAAAAACACACATTACACACACACAAAGGCACACACGTTGCATGCACGGGTAATGTGATTTAACCTGCTTTGGCGAGCTCTGACGGGTACTCGACATGATTAAGAGCCAATATATTGCTGCATAAAGCCCAGCTAAAGATGTCTTTTTTCCGAGCCGCTCTTATTTGCCTGCTCTTTAAGTCCCTCTTTGCATCCTCCTCTACGTGTCTTTTAAGCTCTTCTGAGGCTTCTCCGAGGGAGAACGTTACACACATCATTTTGAATCGCTCACTCAGAGGCAGAAGCGTATCAAATGTCAGTGAAATCAGGAGCGCTGTGGTAATAAGGTGTTTTTAAGGTCCTTTCTGAGAGCCAAAATGCTGAAAAGTTTAGCATGGGTTCATCTTTTCATGGGGGGTTTTCTTTTTAAGTAAGAACCCCCCTTTCCATTTCCGTTAAGACCAGTCATTATGTGCTTGGAATCAGCTTTCTACAGATGCTAAAGTAGTTTTTAGGCGACCAGGTGAGAGCAAAGTGAGGGATTTTGTGAAAAAGTGGCAGAGGTGTGGTTCACCCTCAAGCTTCTTGACCCCCCCGTTTACATCTAAGTATGTGTGTCAGCAGAAAGTATTCCTGTGAACATGATGCACAAACCCGCTTCATGTTCAGTCCTCTTAAGACCTGCTGAGCTGTTCAGTATCCAAAACTTTCCATCCAATCGCATCCCCTCCTTTCCTGCCACCCCATTTGTCATTGCTTTCTTTCTCTCCTTCTCAACTTCTCTCCCTCTCTTTTCCATGTTGTCCCGCTGGCAGCTCGCGGTGAGGCAGGCATCATCTCGTATACATGGCGTGGTGCGTGATGTGGGACCACAGTAATGCAAGCATCTGCTCGGAGGGCTTTTGTGTTCAAAAGATTCAATTAAAAAATAATTACCAAAAGATTAGTGGTAGTCCGGTACGACTGTACTGTTTGAATAGATGTTTCTTTTTCATCTGCTGTAATAATAGGATGCTTTTTAATTAAAGAAAAGAAGAGGAAGCAGATGAAGAAAGAGAGGAGGAAGAAAAGGGAGAAAGGCGGACCCGCCTCAGTACACCCTGTCTGAAGACAAAGTTTGTTTGATGTGCAGCAAAATTAAATTTTTTTTTTTTGATCTAACAAATTAATTTTCACCCCAACTCCCTAGCCCTTCCTGTCCTTTCCTTTTCTCCCTCTTTTACTGGAGGAGATAAAGACAATTTAATTTAGATACAAATGCTGTGAAGAGCAGAGTGCGCATACAGATACACACACTCTCAGCTGGTCAAGCCTGATTTAAATCCACTACTGGTAACGCTACCGCAGCCGAACTGTGAGGTCGAGAAAAACGGAGGCCTTATAATAACACTGATGGGTAGCACAGGGATGTGCAAGTATAAAAGCTAAGTAGGTCATTGTGTTATTGTCTGAATGATTGAAAATGTTGTATGTTGTCTTACTTTGTGTTTCAAGTGTAGCAGCAAAAAAAGCAGTTGATTATAGTACAATCATTCATTTGTGCGTAATGTTTAGAAATGTCCTGTTATTAATTTATAACAAGAATACCTGTTGATTAAAATAAACTCTTGTCTTAATGCAAAAATGTGGTGCCTAAAGCCACCAATTATGAGATGCATTTGAATTCAGCGTCACTTGGTCAAACTTTTTGAAGAAGGTCATTTGGACCTGTCTGCACTGTTCTTTAGGCTTTATGATGCTATTTGCTGATGAACTAATTCACTGAATGGCTCAGCACCAGATTCCATTGTAGGCCTATTGTCATTGTACCAGCAATCTGGTCTTCTGGTCCTCAAATCTTAAAACCCTAAACTCTCTTTAGAGTTGCCTTTGATTAACTGATAATGGCAAAATGTAATGTTTATGGCTTGTTTTACAATTTGCTATTAGTTGGTTATGGTGTGAAACACTTTAAACTCCCGTACTGCTGAAATGTGCTAAGAAATGGACTAGACTTGACTTGTAAGTACTTTTAGCACCTCAAAAAGTTAACAGATTTTATTTTTCTTGATTAACAAAGCCAGAAGTTTTTAGCAGAGTACTTTAGAGCTATTTAACAAACATGTTTTAATCATTCATTTGCCGTGTACGTTCTTTTTCAGTTTCTGGAAATACGTTTTTTGGTTGTTTTCTGGGTTTTATGCAAGTCAAAGAAGGTACTGATTGAAGTAGTATATAATAATAGAATACAGAAATCAGTTTGTGTTACTTCAAATGGTTATGAATTCTTATTGATTAATAGTCTCTTTATTCTTTTCTATTTGGTGATTTAACTTATCTGCTTAACACAAAATGTTCTCTTTTTTTAATTTAGACAAAGATGTATTCATTTTAATTTCCCTTGTGAGTTTTTTTAGTATTTTAATTTGGTGTAATTACTGACAGAGACAGAGGCCAATTTAAAGGCATCAAATTGCAAAGTCAAAGTTATATTTGATGAATGCAATATTTTTATAACAATTGAAGGTAATACAAATACTTAATTATGCTTTAAAATAGCACTATGTACCTGGAAAATAAATAACATCATCCCTTTAGGCTCTCTTATTATGTTTGTAAAACTTTGTTTGAGAACATTTGGTATGTTGTGCTTTATTTCAGCTGCCTAAGAATCTTTAACTC
Organism: Xiphophorus hellerii; assembly: GCF_003331165.1. Lineage (NCBI taxonomy): Eukaryota > Metazoa > Chordata > Actinopteri > Cyprinodontiformes > Poeciliidae > Xiphophorus > Xiphophorus hellerii. The sequence continues at coordinate 7,546,527 of NC_045693.1, forward strand.
TTATTGCACCCAACTTAATCTTGTTCCAGCAATGTGACAGCAAGTTGGAGAATCTTACTATTAACTTCATCTGATATTAGAAATCCTTTATATTAAAATGGATGCATTCGACTCAGCTATGTAATATAAAAACACCAACCCAGAGGCAACAAGGGGTAGGAGGAAGTCTTAAAGAGGGAAACTGCAGTGAGGCAGGTGAGAGAAGAGCTTGGCTGAAAGAGATGTCATTGATTCGGGGTCCCGATGGCTTTGTTCCTGCCATGCTCTGCAGCACAGGGCCGACGGACCCTAAGTCAACGTGCAACAAATGGGCACACAGCGTTTCTCACACTCACTGGCTTTGTGCTTACTCTGTCAGCCACGGCAAGACCTGTCAACTGCTGACCACTTCATCGGACCCCCAGAGAAACAGCGAGAACCACGGAGAAGGCAGACAGACTACATAGAACTGAGGAGTCAAATGAAGGACCTCTTAGGTCCAGAGGGATCCTATCCAGCAAATTTCAATAAAGAGTCCTACAAGATGGAGACTGTCTCACCCTTTTATTTTGTTTTTAAATTGACTTCAAAATGAAATTGATAAGGTATGTCAAAGTTGTTCACATCGTTGCCTTGCAGGAATACATTTTTGGGTTCCAATGTCCGCCTGGAGTCTTTCTCGATGAATTTTGCATACATGTTCTACCTTTGAATATGTGGGTTCTCTCCAGGTACCCCCTTCTCCTACAGACTAAAAATATAACAGTTGGGTAAATCGATTTCTCTTGTGAATACTTTCCTAGAATTGTATTTAAAAATAATAATCAATAGCAGTAAATATATTTTAATAATTTCATTCTGAACAGGTCAACAATACAAAGAACAAAGTATTTTTATGTATACATGATGATTGTGATTAAAGATTATTTAAGCAGTTTACAAAAATAATTTTTTTTTGGACTGATTTAAAAGAAAGAGAAATCAGGGTTATTCAATATACATACAGCTCACAAAATGTACAGGTGACACTTGGCATCTCATTTTTTCCTTCTGTTAGCACAGGGAGGAATAAAAGACAGGGGCATGGGGGAGGAGTAGGAGCATAGAAAGATATTAATTAAGCAGGGATTGTGCATTGACTCTGTCTTGTGCATAATACAAAAGGTTAAGCAAATGCCAGGGCAACAGTGTTACTTCAAACAATGACTATTAGCTTTGGAATCAGTTGTGTGTCTGCTGAGGAAAGGAGTCTATTCAGACTCCTGATTGCTGCTCAGCACGACGTCTGTAGAGAAGGCAGGGGGTGGTGGTTTCAGAGCTGGGGTGGGAGTCACTCTATTTCAGTCTGTCATTAAATTAGCTGAAGGTAGCGGAGGTTGAGAACACACAATTATTGGTGTGAGTAAGGCGATTGGGTGGAGAGGAATGACGCATAAACAAGATAGCAACAGAGAGAACGATTATTTAAACAGTTGGTGGTCAACATAAGCATGGTGACAAGGAAAGGAGATAAGGGATACGTTTTTCTTATGGTAAACTAAAAAGTTTTGTCAAAGAAATCCTGAAACACCCAGTTAGCTTTTGCTTCAGGTCACTTTGCCCCCTCATGAGTTCTTACCCCTCCTTTGGTGCCCAGTTTCCCTCGGGCATTTTCTTGACATTATACCTTGAGCTAATCATAAAAATTGTTTTGGTGAAAGTTTCTAGGACACCATTATTCTACTATTTTAGTGTCTTGTTCATAATAGAAGGTAGGAGGGAGCAAGAGGACAAAGAAATTATGTCTCACATACAAGTGGGTGAGTTGACCTTTGTTTATAATAATGCGTAAAGGAAGGCTGTAAATCCAAGATATTTTGGAATAGAGCTCTGCTACATCGAAAGGATTCAGTTCAGGCTTGTGATCAGAATGCCTCTTGACTACCTCCCTTTAGCTACATTCCTATGGATAGAGTCCCAGCAGGGATCCAAAACCTGCTACCTATCCTTTCTGCTAATGTAATGCCTTGGGATGCCCAAATAAACTGCTGGGGAGAGGAATGTTTGGGGCTCCTTCCTTCCTGTTAACTTTGTCAAATGATCCTAGATAACTGGAAGGGTAAAGAGTGTTGATTGCTATCACTAAAAAGGCAAATAAAGCCAAAAGAAAAGAAAAAAATATATCAACTTACAGTAGATTCCAATAGGTTCTTGATGTATGAGGTTGAAAAAGAGTGAGTGAGTTGAATTCATGAATTCCATTTATTAAGACCAAAGTACAGCTAGTCCATTTGTTCATGCTATCCTTATGAACAAACAGAGCAAAATGGCCTCAAACAACAGTTTGCAATTCCCTTTGTTAGCCTCTATCTAAGCTAGGCGTTCCCTAGTGTGTCATTTCCCTTAGCCTTAGCTTTGCACGCATGCTCTATGTTAATGCATGTATGTGTATACGAGAATGCAAATAGCTAAAAGAGATGAAGTGAAACGCAGAAGTATTTATTTTCAGCTAAATGTATTTTATGGAATATATACACACATACATATGTGTATGTGTAAAAGTTACATGCTTTAAGCAGATCCAAATACAAAAATTTAATTGTAAATGGACATCAACTATTCAGCGATATGTGAAACCTTGCTAGCCTTAATCTATTTTCTGTCCTCACATCAAATAAATAAATGAATAATAAATAAATGAACGCAAATTTCTCATTCTCACGTAATTTTGTTCTCCTAATTGGGAGTCTTTCTAGATCGGGCCCAAAGACGACGAAAAAAATCATTTCAGGCTTCAGAGGTCTACAATTTTTTTCCAGTGTCCTATAAAATGGCTTAAATATATGTTAACATACATGTTATAGAATAAGATACATGTTCAATTAAGGAACCATTATAATAGGCAAAAAAAGTCATTTAACTAAAGTAAGCCCAGAACCTTCTTCTTAACATGCAAGGACTTACACTGAGCCTATTGAATAGCAGAAGCCGGCTTTAAACTAGAATAAATTACCGCATCAAAATGACAAAAAAAGGTGGAAATAAACAAACCAGTAAAGCGGAGAAAACCTAATGGTAGAAGCCCCTTTTGTATTGAGAGAAATTACAGGAGCGTTTGATTTGTGCCGAGGTGCCATCCTGAACATATGGCATTTTAATTCCTGCCCGTCTCATCTGGATAACTTGGGGCCTGGTGAATATTGTAGCACCTTCAGGGAAATATGGGCACAAGCAGAATGCTTAAAAGCAAAGAGCTTCAATTTCCCACCTTAATGGGCCTTCCCACCCCGTATCTCTCTCCTTTCTCTCTTGTTGGTCTCTTAAATCCTGGATGTTTTTTTTCTTTTCATTTTTACAGCCCTCATTTCTAATTTTTTCACTCCTCCTGCCCTCCCTGTTTCCCTTATTTGCATTGATTTCCCCACTTAGAGTTTGAGTGGACTCGGAAGGAAAATAGGCCTCTATCAAACCACACTTGTTTTCCACCACACACACCTAACACACAGAAGAGGACTAGTGGTGTGCACAATTTGTTTGCGGCTGTTCATTTTTTTAATCGTCTGAAGCCTTTTGTGTGGGTTGACAGCTTGAGACTAGTGACTAATAAGTCCAGGCCTGGTGCTGTCCTACTGGGCTGAGCAGTCTCTTTACACACGCTCACATACATACAAACACACCCATACAAAAAGAGACCCCGAGGTTGGCTTCTTATCCCACACACACACACATATATATACACACGCCTAATCATCCTTGTGTCGAGCTCTCCGCTGGCGATCACCACTCCACCACACTGCCATCATGGGCCAATTAAGTGGCCATATATCTGTCTAACAGTCTCCTCTGTTTGAATGGACAGTAGTGAAGTAGCCCTAGTAAGCAGCAAGATGAGGCCACCCGCAGCTAGCAGTCAATTTGTAGCTTGAAGCCCAGTTGCCACAACACTCCAGCATTATTAGGTCTAGTAGCACCATAGAGAATTTTTCTGTTTGTGTGTAAGAGAGGAATAGCAGCAGAAAAAAGGATGTCCACTACTTTGTATGTGTGTGTACATTTGCCAAAACAAACATTTCTGTTCTTCAGGCTTGCAACCACGTTTATATTTTCCATGAAAGCAGTTTTGATTTAGTATGAAATTGAGCTTATTGCCTTGTTTAGCTTAATCAGTTACTGTCTGGTATTATTCTGACTTGTATGAATAAAATGTTTTTGCAGTCAATTTGACTGTTAAGTAGAGATGGTTATTTTTAATGTAGCACCAGCTAAACAAATGTTAGCACTCTTTAATGCAAGTTGGCAGAATTAGGCATAACTGGGCATAAATTAGGTCACTAGATGGCAAGAAAGTTTGTCCAATGCATTCCTTTGCATGTGCAAAAAATGCATTAATGGGCTTTAGTTGTATTTTTACACCACATGACTCACCTCTACCACTGACAGTTAAATGTGATATGTGCAGAAAAAAGTTTATCTGAGTGCATTTGAACCTATATCTCATTGTACTATTTTCTGATTTAGTTTTAAATCCTTTTTCTGATATGTGGATTCAAATTACACTCTAGCTTCCTGTTTAAAAAGCAAATGTTATAGTAAGTTTATTTCTTGATTTTATATATTGCCCATTAAAGAGACAAAGCAAAACAAAGTGTGTATGTGAAGAATCACAAAAAAAATTTACATGAATTTCCAATGTAAATCAAAGGAGAGAAACTACAATATGGATAAAAAAAAAAAACAGAGGAAAAGGCATAGTGAAAGAAATGAGGTAAAGCCCAGAGTGCTTTAGAGGTGATTATTCTAATTTAGGAACCAATGTAAATCTAAATGAAGTCACATCAGGAGTCACCGGTTGGACACAACATAATCACCCTGGGACTTCCCATCACATCATCCTTCTCTCTCTTCTTTCTATCCACCTCTCCCCATCTCCATCTCTGAGACTCTGTTTGAGACCTTTTGAGTGGGTAACCTCAGCAACACCACACGCAGAGGGACCGGTGGAGGTATTATTGTGCTCGGTATTGGTTTTGGGGTGGAGTAGTCGTCGGAACGATACTATGGGAAAAACAGGAACGTAGAGGTGTTGAAGGTTAGACAGCCTATATGGGATCTCTCACAAACACCGTCACACTGATATTCCCATCTGGGTCCTAACAGATCGGGATGTGGAGACGTGTTAACAGAGCAGGTTTCTCCGTCCATACGCCCACAGACGACTGCATAAGCTGTAAGCACAGTATGTATACAGTGGCTGCCTGTAAATCCGATACGTACGCAATCACAAAATCAATGAACAAAAGAGAGATTTGGAGGTGATTTTGTTGATGGTTCAAATATTTAATTACTGAAAGCAAAACTAATTTTGTAACTACGCACGATGACATTGAAGGGATTTTTCCAATAACATTTTAGGATCCATTTACTGTTTGATTTTGAGACTAAATCTGAACCCAGGATGCCCCATAAAGCTGGACAAATAATGATTGTATAAAAATAACTCATCTAGGTTTTTATTTCTTACTTTGTAAATTATTAACACTGTTTAAGAAGATTCATCATTTAACAAGATTTTCAACCTTCACAAACTATTGATTTTTTTTTTTTTTCAAAGACTTTGCCCCCTATTTTAATGTCAAATCAAAGCTCTTGGTCAGCTGCTGATTTGTTGTGCCATCTTTGATTGCTGGCATCGCCCTGGTATTGGGACTGAAATCTGTTTTTACTGGTGGATGCAGCAGATTTGTTGATCCTGTCAAGCAATAGTCACACGTGTCTGATGTTGTGTACATCAATCTGCAACAGCCCAAACTACACAGAGGAAATGAAGAGAGCAGCATTTGCTGAAAGTGAGACTGATGTAAAAGCAGTTCATAACAGGATATATGTTGTGTCTCATTGTTAGGATGTATTACTGGTAATAACATCCCTGTTTTTAAAGCATCAGTTTTGAGAGTGCATATTATAGTTACCGAAGCCTTACGGATTGCTTTTTTTTAATCATATAGTTTTGGAACTGGAAAACTAAAAAAAATAAAATCACCTACAAGATGAAGGTGAAAACAAACGCATAAGGACACAGTCAGCCATTCTAATGTGAGTGTGTAGCTTTTAGTGTTTAATAATAAAGATACAATTTAATATAAGATAGAAATGACCCCAATTTTAATTTAGTTTCAACTATCACATGTGTAGCTTACTGAAGTACTGAAAAAGTGAACATAAATGGATGTGCATGTCTGCAGTGATTTGGGACCCCAGTTGAGAAGCCAGTGCAGGGGTGAAGCTCCTTGCACTTAGTGGTCATTTATCATGGGAAGAGTCCCAGATAACACCTGCCTTCACCGGCAGGTCAGGAGAGGGTCATCTGCTGACCTGGATGGCAAAATATTTAACCATCACCTCCCATGACCAACACACGTTGACTGTGTGAGGGCAGAGGGGAATAATCTCATTCTGTGAAGTGTAGCCTAAGTGACCTCTTGTCTACATTTCATCCAAGGAAGCTTGGCCTGCCTCTGTTAGAAGCACCAGCAGCCTGTCAACCTATGACGAGCCTATGCAACAAAACTCTCGTATATCTTTGCAATACATATATTAAACTATTATTTCTGCTGCTTTTGCATTCTCACCAAGGCAAACTCTCAATGAGGACCTAAGAATCTTCTGCATTAACTGTCCTCCCCAACCTTTTATACTTTAAGTCCCCTGTCTCAGCGTAAAGGAGAGCAGTGTGATACGGACAGGAATGGAGACACAGAGAAGATGAAGAACCCTTTTGATATACTGCTGCAGGCAAAAGGAGAGAAAATTGATTGAACCTTGATGAGAATAATATCAAGGGGTGTGTTCACTTAGTGCTGGACCTGCTGCATGCGCCAGGGATTAAGACACCCTGTACATATGTATGATCTGTGCTGGGCTGTGATTCTAGGTTAAAAGGAAGCGCAAGGGAACAGCACATTTCCATGATTTTTCCTTTTAACCCTCTTCTGACATGCCCTCTGATAACACTGGTTTGGGTCATGTAGAGACAAATAAGTCATAAATACATTCTGATAAAAGAGAACTTAAAACTGTCTCACTATAAATAAATGCATATCCACCTGGATGTAGAAAATGTAGTTTCTTGAGCCAGTGCACATTATGTTCTATAAGACAGACACTTAAAGAAAACGTTTTATTGTCTGCAAACAAACATTGTTAGAAATTAACATTTGAATCACTATAAACAACATTTATGAAAATACAGCAAATACAATTGCTTCACAATACTGATCACACTTGTGTGTGTTTACTTGAAAGAACGATGAAACTACACAAATAAAATAAAAGAGAATGATTCAGAGGAGGATAGTTCCACAGTCAGCAGCAACTATGTCAAAGAAATTTGATTTGGGCTAATTTATTGACAAAAAAAAAAGGATTTTACTGTACGTGAACAAACAAAGAATAATTAACATTACACTGGTTTCACAGCATGAAATGGATGTAAATTCTGGCAGGTTGACAGACTGAAAATCATTCCATCAGACCTCTGGTGCGGTCAGATATATGTGTGCATGCATCTGTACATGAGAGACAGGCTTGTGTATATATGCCATCTGGCAGAGGCGCCTCACACCCTGAGCTACCCGTCCCTGTGTGTCGGATCAGAACCGGCGGACCGTGGATCCAGATCATTGCTTGTACCAAATACCACCCAAAATAAACACACATGCAGCACTAGAGCACAGATGCTATGAGAGAACACACTAATTGCAGTCTGTGGTTGTCAATCAAGCCTCCACCTACCCACCCCCTCCTCCATTATCTTTCTTTTTAGCATCTACTCTCCCTTCCTCATGCCCCATGGAGATCCCCAGTCCCTCCCTCTCTCCACCACCTACTGGGGACAGCTGAGAACAATCTGGGGATGCTTTGAGACATTCATTAAGACTGCAGAAGTTGCTGAAGCTGCATATTTTCTGTGCAGTGGAATCGCTGTGGATGAAGATAGTCTCAGAAAGGTAAAGAGTGATCCAGAAACACTTATTGTTCTGTAAGAATTAGTTTGGTCCGAACAGCTATGACGGCTCTCAAAGGGTTAAAAGTTGGTGTTGCACTGTTTCCTTTCTTGCCATATAAGCTGGCATATTAAAAACACGTCACACAGGTCTACAGTATATGCGAAGACTTTAAGGGGATTTATAATAAGAATTTAAATTCCGTCACATATTTAATGTGTGTTGCTTTTATTATACTACAATCTTTCAATTCCTTTTTTTCCATTGAGTTGATGACTACTGAAAAGATGCTGGAAAGTTTCTTTCCTTCACTTTTACAGGACAGAAAAGACACTTAAAGCTGATGGCTCAGTCTATGAATTTGCTGCATATGCAGATATATCTTAAAAGATGATTTTTAGGGGGCATAAAAACATCGTAAATATGATGTGTGCATGTTTATGATATACCTTTTTCGATTTCACATAATCTGCAAATAGGGATGTTTTGTGATTGTAATAAACTGTAGTACGGCATGATTACTTAAGTTAGTTTTGCAGTACTCTCACCATGTCTTTTCTTCTTTGTGCATGACTCCAACTGGTCAAGTTATGACATGAGTAATCTGAGTAAGGTCAACTTCTCTGCCATCTCAAACACTTTATGCATTCGACATACCCTGGAGACCTAATTTTCAGCAGTGCAGACAGAGCATCTGCATATTTGTGCATGACGTTAAGTCATGGGATGATTTGTGCATGACAATAAGTCATGGGATGTGAACTTTTCTCAGATAGTTGAGTACATGCCACCAGGAGTGGAGGCTGTACTCTTCAACGCAGTTGTCTTGGATTCAGTTTCCGGTCTCGAGTCTCCATGTCTTGCAGCATGTCCTTACACTATTCTATACTGGATTCTAGAGACTAAAAAATCTTAAAAAGGAAATGTTTAACATTTTCCCTCTCTTATTATATTGATCACAAGTATAGTATCAAAGATCTTGATCATATTTCAGGTATTTTTTACTTTCCTTTTACCATATTTGTAACAATCTTTTGATAACATGTTTAACTTTTCAAAAGTATTACACAGCAAAGCAAGACTTAAGATACCTACCTGATGCTTGAGTTTATATTGTAAAGAATCTGTAAACATAAAAAGGATCAAAACATCAAGAAATTATTGCCGAGCATGACGGTTGTGACAAGACGCAGAATCAATTTATGCTTTTTCAAAACCTCCACTTGAAGCTGGTGGCATCCAAGAAGGAGCCAAGATGCTAATCGCCTGAAAGATCCTGGTGTAATGCTCTCCCTCCCATTCAGCTCGGCTCTGTCTGAAGCCCTCTTTCCTAATTATCTCTGTAGGACATACATTAACGGACCAAACACAAACGCCATCAAAACTACAATGGTCTCACAGTTGTCATTATCGCAGGGCACTAATTGATGTTATCATAATCACATTAGCTAGTTACAATAAGGTGCTCCTAATAAGTAGCTCCAAACATCTTATATATGCGTATATAGATATAAGCACTTAATGATTTGCTATGGAACTTTTTACTTAATTTGTTGAAGACCAGAGTTAGTAACAATCCAGTTGAAAACTACAAAAAGCATAAAATGAATGGTGTTATTAAAATCCTGTCTTATTCTGATAAAGGCAATGTCTTGTATTTTCCTGTTTTGTGACCCAGTTTCATTGATCCACCGCTTTCGGTTAATTCAGGAACTGTCATGAAAAAGAAGACTCTCTGGAGCAAAACCTTAGGTTTTTAACACAAATAATATGGCATAATGTTGATTGTAGCAGGCAAAGTAACACAATTAGAGGCTTTTTAAACATATATATACACATGTGCATGTTAAGCTAAATTAAATCAATAAATAAGTACAGTTTAACATGTGATCCAAAATAAACTATAAATAGAAAACAATCTTTGCGGCAAAAATTTACCCAATCTGATGGAAGTTAAAAGTTTAAACTAAGTTTTAGAAAGCAATTACTTTAGTTGGATTTGGATTTCGGCGCACATCCATGTGGCAATATGAGTTCTTTCAGCCAAGGCTTTTCAATGAATTCTTCAGAGACGGTGTTAGAAAATGCAGACAGAAGTTAATAAAAGTCTAATCAAGATAACTTCCAAAGCTTTGGCTTCTTTCACTTTCTAAATGAGATCAAAGCAAGAGTCGAAACCATTTAGGAACGTGCAACATCACAAAGAGAAACAACAACAACAAAAAAGAAAAAATGTAATGAATGGCCAGGCAACAAACAAATAAAATAATGGGAGAAAAAAAAACAGAGCAAAGAGGAGGGATAGAACAATCCACCCGGGACGCTTCGCCTTTATTGTCTTGCCTCTTCTTTCATCTCATGTATTTTTGTTTCTTTTGTTTATTTCTCCATTTGAGACATTTAGTTTCTCATGTGTTGTCCAAAGGGGCAGGATGTTGGGGGTTGCTTTCCAGGGGGTCGACTTATTATCATGTGTCGAAAGTGGGTGTAAGTGTGTGAGAGTCCTTGTTTGTGTAATTATGCTCTCCACATTTCCATATTTGAAATGTGCTGAGCTATAATTGGCTTGATGATGTGAACAATTGTTGATTAGTCTTTGTTTTTAATTATTACAGTGTCAGAATCTCAGTTTTTGTCATTCAGACTAGATTGGGAGACCAGTCAGGCATAACAATGGAAAGTTGAGTGTAAGGAAAAGCCATTGTCAAAAAATGTACACAAACAGCAAATATAAAGAGCCCATAGAGAATTCCAAAACTAAATCGATCCAAGAGTTTGAAGATACACAAGATGTGGACTGTACTGAAGTCAATTCTTTAAGAGACTCTGTACAGACGTGTGCAGGCCATGGGCCATAACTGTTGCACTCTTTGTGTTTAATCATTTCTAAACCAGACGACATCAGAAATATGGGTTAGAGCTAAGGCCAGCACCCGGCATGTTTTAGTTCTCTCTCTGGTTCACCTCATCTGAATGAAAAGATGGCGTGTTAGCAGGGCTCTGCAGAACACTGACTTCCAGAGGAGACATCTACTACCACGGTGTTGAAACAGCGGTGGAACTAAATATGGAAGGATACCGGCTCTTTAGGACTGACTTTGGACACCCCTGGATTAAGGAGAAAAAGGCTGACATCTTGCTCCAACGATCTCTTACACATGAAAGCGAGGCTCATCCCAAAAATCAGCGTGACAATTTTGGGGGCCAAGTCATCTGCTTGTGCTGGTTTGTCAGTATTCATCCCATGACAAATGTTTTGGAGATACTGATTTTTTTTCCCAGCATGATTTGATACTGGCCTCATTGCCAGAACCTCATTTTTAAGAGGACTATGAAAGAGGTAACAGTGCAGAAGAGCTAAAGGCTGATTTTAAAGTAACTTACGCTTCTTTAAAACCTCAACCACAAAATCATTGACTCCATGTTAATGCTCTCTTCATTTTAATTCGTGCAAAAGGACAAACTGAATTAGTGACAAATAATCAGCATGAGAATCAACAAAAAGATGTTATAGTTAAAATAAGTGTTTAATGGAGCGATGTAAATGATCAAATTTACTCCTAATAAAATTACTTTAACTTTTCAGTGATATCCTAAATTAGTGACATGCACCTATGCTTGACCGTATGCAAAAACTCATTTCTTCTTAGGATTAACTCTTTGATTCTTGACAAATCATTTTGGCACTCCATGTTTTTTGTACTTTAACCTGCACCTTTATTGCTTTTCTTGGTAAGTCAAATGTGGAATTCAATTTTTCTTCATAAATTGTAGAACTACTCCTTTTTATCACTCCTCACTGAGGTGTCCACTACTGCAACTTGTAAAGAGAGGCTGGTTGTCCAAGGAGAGAGGAGGGGCCAACCTGAGTACAGAAATGAAAGGAGGCTGAAGAAATCAATTTTGAGCGCAATCTCTTTTTCACCTTCCACTTGGAGAAGGAGGTTTGAGGCAGTGGCTGAAGGGAGGGGAGGATGTGGAGTGATGGCACTACAGGACACATTAGGTCAATAAAGAATCAATCAGAGTGGGTGAAACTGCAAGCTGAGAGGAAAGGAGTGCAGAGTAGGCCTTAGCTACTTCATATTGTATGGGAGGTTTTGGTACTGGATCAACACATAATGACCAAACCCTGTAGTGCTGCGCTGCACTAAGCTGTTTTTTAATCCAGTAACAGAGCTTAACAGCATTTAAATTCCAATCAGTTGGAAAAAAGTGAATGGTTTTCTTCATATTGGGAGTGACTCACTTCTCCAAATCAAGTCAAGTTGATTTGTACAGCACATTTCAAGAATGAGCTGCATTCAAAGTGCTGTATCTGATAAAATCAAGACGCAACAAACACACATAGATAATTACATTGCAGTATCAAAATAAAGAGAATTAATCAAATGCTGCAATTCAAAAAAGACTTAGTCAATGTTCCATCTATTCTTAATCAAATTCAAATCCATCTAAAAGGGCTCTTAGCCTTGATTTAGAGCAACTCTGTGTTTCAACAGTTTTGAAGTTTTCTGGTAGTTTGTTCTAGATGAGAGGAGCATAAAAACTCCATATTTGGTTCTGATTCTGATGCTGCAGAGCCGACTACAACCAGAAAACCTGCAAGGTCTTTAAGGTTGAAACAACAACAGCAGATCGTTAATGTATTTTTGCCAAATCGATGGAACCATTAGTTCTGTTCTCTAACACAGAATTCTGAATTTTATATTAACCTCAATCACATTAAAATTTTGCAGCAGGACAATCATCTAAAGTGCACCAAGTCCACCACTGAAGCTTTTGAAATTGTCAATTCAAAGTCTGAACTGAAGTTAAATTGAAAGTTTGATCATAAACAGACATTCATGCTTGTAAGTTCTCAGAAATTGTTGAATTAAAATATTTCTGTCAAGGAGATTGCACCGAATTTCCTTCTCAGCAACGGCAAAGATCACAGCCAGTTTTTGCAAACAGCTGACTGCAGTTGTTGCCACACAGGGTGGCACAACTAGTTATTAAATTTAGGGTGTAGTCAGTTTCCAGAAAGGATCAGGTTGGTTTGGATATATTTTTTTCTCTTGTTAATTGAAATTATAATTTGAGAACTGAATTTTGTGTTTCTTCATAACGATTTTCAGATATTTGTTTGATAATTTTAATTACTGAAGAAGGCAAAGCCTAAAGAAATCCGTAACAAGGCACCAACTTTGTCACAGCACTATGTTGCTCCTGCTACTGAACACCACCTTATAATCCATGGTCACACAATCTGTGTTGCCGACCAGATAACACCCAGAATGATTTTTTCATCTTTAAAGAATATAACTTTCTGTTGCTGTAAACATACTTGGTGTTAAATGTTTATAACCTTTAAACAGTAAATATCCACTTACTAATCACATGAAATCTACTCAGCTCATTCCCTCTCTGAAAACATGCCCAAGTCACTCTTCATTATAATTTCACTGGATGTATTGTGACATTCCTGACATGTGAAAAATAATGAGGAAATGGAGAAAGGATAATAAAACAGCGTATGAGAGCTGTGTTTCCTTTACAAACATTTCTTTGTCTCTCTGCTGGTGATGAACAAAGCTGCCACTTGCACAAATAAAGATATCAATTAAGAGGCATAATTGAGATGGTGTAGATATGTAAAAATGAATTTCCCAGAGGTGTCCTGGGTAATGAGTTCCGTAGAGGTATTAAAGGTAGACGTGTGTCATGGGCCTTGTGAAAAAGCTCTTGTGACACTTGCACAAAGTGATATCGCTTATCTTTTTGTTTAATATGTGGATCTTTGTCATTTTTCCAGCCTGATCTTTGAAGAAATGGTTCCATCTGATTAGAAGCTGGATGTTTTCTGGTTTCTGAGAAAGACTCATTTAACAGCTGAATTTTTGGTGTGCGATTTGCAGGAGAGGGCGTATGTTTTGAATAACACAGCTGATGTGTGAAAATATTAGAAAATATTAGCTCATGTATCAAGCATAATTCCTACATCTCCAGAAAGCAAGGATAACTTTATGCAGAAATGCCTTCAGCAAAATGGCCGTCAAAGCTTGCGAGGGCAGAATTAAGACTCAATTAATGTCGACTGAGTCTTGGCTAATTATGTCCTCATAGATATCTCTTCTGAGCACTTCATGTAGTCAGTTTCACTAGTATTTACCTTTATACATTTAATACTATGGTCTTTATTTAACATACAATGATACCATTAGAACACAAAACTACCTCTTCACTTGCTGTTTTATTTATTTCTTAAATAGACTTAGTGAGGTGCTGGAAACACCTCAGATTTGGAGTCATGATGATAGCCAATAGTATGCTACTATCATTTTGACATGGTACATTATCCTACTGGATGTAGGAATCAGAAAAAAGGTACACCATGGTCATCAATGGGTGGATGGACATTATGAAGATCAATCATACAGGTATGACTTGTATCAAGAAAATATCCCCCACACCATTGCACTACCACCACCAGCTAGCCCTTCGAGGGAGGAAGGAGGCATAGTATATTTTTTTTCTTGTGTCCCTTTCATCTGAATGTTGCAACTGAAATTAGCTCATCAGAGCAGTCAACATTCTTCCAATCTCGTAGCCTTGGTTTTTTGACTTCTGTTGCTTTCCATTTTCTCAAAATTGTCTGGTTGACCAGGGCATCATTTTTGCTGTGTTAGTGCACATAGCTCATTAAAAAAAATAAATTGTAAGAGTCTTTTTTTGTCAACTTTTGAAAACCTTTAAAGTTTTTGATAGTAGTTCAGTTATTATTTTTTACCTGTTAACAAAAGAACAACATCTCCTGAAAAAGGGCACAAAAACAAAAAAAGTCTATCAGAATACAGCTATCCAACTCTACAAACATAAAAGATGCACAGTTCTCCATCTCTCTGAGGACAGACTCTGTGTTCTGCATATTGAATGAAACAAGGGCAGAACGAGATCTATTTTCAGGGCAAAACACACACTTAAGCTAACTTTCATAGCTTATTTTCAGCGCTGTTGGCAACCTGGACAACAAAGGTCAAGATAAGAAAGTTTAGAGGAAGCTGAAGAGTCCAAACTGAAAAATTAACTTAACATTGTCCAATTAAAGAACTTGCCCACCCTTCAACTGTGGGACATTTTGTGAATTTCAAAGTTTCACACAAGATCAGAAAACTAATGGGTTAGCATATTTCTATGTAGAAGGAGATTGTTAATAGTATGAAGGTAGATTGGACCACAGTCTTCTTCAAGAACACTATTGGTTACACATTTCAGTATAATGAAAGGAAATCTTGTAATCCCACTAGAGAACATCTACACTCTGATCATAATGTTGTCAAACATCTGAATAATTCAGTGGAAGCTAGGGAGAAAGTTGGTTTGAACAAATGAGACTAAAGTAAAATTCTTTGACTTCAACTTGATTTCCAGTGTTAAGACTAGAAAAATGTATAACCCAAAGATCATAAGTAATATCCTTACCGGGTAAAAAAAAAGACATCACTGATGTGGCTTAACATTTTTAAGAGCCACAACATCTAGGGTTTAAAAATAGTAGAAATTTTGTCCAAAAAAGGCAGAAAAATAGACATGAAAAACAATTAAGTTGGTCAGGTATGAGAAACAGCAAGGTTCAAGGAACTGAGGAACCAAGAATAAAAAAAAATGAGGATGAGTGGAGGGGTACAAAAAACACACAACAAAGAAAAGTAAGACTGGAATTGAAGGGAGGAAACAGAAGAAAAGGAAATGAAAAGAAAGAACTAAATCAGAGATGTGCACAGGAGAAACGCTGCATTCCTTTGAGTTTGTATGTGTGTATCGTGATGTTGTGATGGCATGCAGCAACCTAGCATGCCTTTTAATTCTGCTGAGTAAATAATGCATCCAGCACAGTCCATAATTTATATAAGTGGACATGCAATCAGTTCAGATTAACATGCATGATGCTCTTGTGTGTGTGTGTGTGTGTGTGAAAGAGGAAGTAAGAGGAAGATACAAGGGGATCTCTGTAACATGACAGGTCACTAACTTTCTCTATCAGTGCAGCTCTTTGCCACTTGTTCCTCAACTGGTTTCTGCTTTACTTTCACGTGAAAATAGCAGTTTGCATTGATTTCAAAATAGACGTTTCATTCTTGTGAAAATTCATGCGAATTTACACATATGTTATGGCTTAAAGAAATCTTGCAATCTGCTTAAAATTGAGGCTTAAGCAAGTTCAATTAACCAGTATATATGTCAATTAATAAAATTCAATATTACAGACAGATTCAAATTCAACTTATGAATTTGAATTTGGTCTCAGTTACAATATAATTAAATAAATTTCAGTGTGCAAAGCCATTTGGTAAAATAATCTATTTTTGGAAACCTGTTGCATTGACTCACAATAAATATATTTTTAAGGGGATAAATAAGAGACATTTCAGATGAATGCAAATCACATTTTGTTCTACAATTGCAATATTTATAAACCAGAATAACTATTTGCTAATGAGGAATTTTATTTTTCCCCAAAACATAAGCAGTATCAAAAGTCCTTACAATAAAGATTAAAAATATCAGAGTAATTCAGAGGGAAACTCCAAAGGAGTCTGCTTGGAGCAAGAAATGTGGTCCAACATGTTTCATGTCTCATGTCCAGCTTTATTCCCAACTCCAGCTCCTGCTGTTTTTTTTCCCTGCAGCATGTTAAATGGCTATTCCACAGATAGATCTCCACCGGGCATTTGGTTTAATCCAGACCAAATGCTAATAGGGCTGTTTGGTTGCTGGCCATCTGCCTGGGCTGGTGGTCAACTGTGGCAAGCTGTGCTGAGCGGTGCTGTGCCTAGTCGCTGTGCCAAAGTCTGAGCTGTCCAGAGACCACTTCATAACCAGAGGACACTTCACGACCAATCGTCCACACTCACTCCACGGCGGGGTAATGTGGTCAAATTGATCTTTTCATGATTTTGGAAGCAGCTTGTACATCTCTCACTGCCACACCATTAAATTCCACATCAGAGGATGTTCTTGTTAAAAATTGAGCATTTGGCTGTGGCTACTGAAATTAGCTTTGATTTATTTCTGAGAGAAAAATAAGATGTGCTCTCTCTGCAGTTACTCACAGGGGGCTGACAGTGCTGTGGCCTCAACACCTCCACTAGGACAGAAGATCACACTGAGAGGTTTATTTGTATAGCACACTTCAGCAACAAGGCAGTTCAAAGTGTTCAAATCTCATAGTAAGAAACAAGCTATAAATGTTGCATTCTGCCAAATGCCATCAAGCAAATACACAACAAATATGTTGATCAACTTTCTACTAATTGAAAGCATTTCAAAATAGGTGGGTTTTTAGTCTTGATTAAAAGGAACTCTGTGTTCCTGTTTTGCAGTTTTCTGGAAGTTTGTTCTAGATTTGTGGAATAGAAGATGAATGTTGCTTCTCCATGTTTGGTTCTGGGTTGACATAACAACAACAACAACAATAACAACAGCAGACATTTAATGTATTTTGGTGCTAATGCTACCCTGCAACCTTGGATGGGCTGATGGTAATGTAGAAATTCTCTTCCCTCAACGTGTGATGCTGTGGCATAAGAAAGACGTGACACAGACGTTGAATTTCCTTTCACATTCAACAGAAAGATTTATCCTTCTGCGTAATAAGCACACTTCATATACAACAGACTTCAACTATCACATACTGCAATAGAGAACCCTTAGCTTCATTACATCAAAAATGGCTGAAGTATCCCTTTAAATCAAACAATTATTCTTTTAACATGTTCCACACAGCATTATGAATCTCATCAAATGACAAAATTAACTCACAAATAGCTTGTACTTCTCTAAACCATATATGTTTTGTAGTTAGTGCTTTAAATCCAATACTTTGTCCCCTACACTACATCTATAGTAGAAGTGCTGTTGTCATATTGAGATTAAAAAGGTGGGAAAAAATCTCAAGGACATGCAAACAGAAGTGAAGAACTATTTAAGTACAAATGTCAGGATCTTCATGATAACTTCCACACAAAATTAGTTCTCTCAAATTTTCAGCAAAAAAACAACTTTTAGAAGAGTCATGGATTAAATCCGGATTTTAGTGACATATTAATACAATTTTAAGAGAGCCTTAAAGATATAAGGTAAAATGTATTGATGTGTCTTGGAAATTTTGGAAATGGAGTTACAATTCCACACATAACATAAAATGAGAGTGCTAACCTTTTGACTGCAGAACAAGGAGACAAAACAATACTTTACCATATTTTCAGAAATCCAGGTTGCCATGTTTTCTAAATAAAGTTTTTGGAGGTATAATAGTGGTATTCATAAATTCTGTCACACAAGGAAAGTACTTCTTTCCCTAAAGCAATGACACAACTGATATTAAATTAATAATTGCAAAACTTGCCAATAAATCAACTTTTAAAAAATTACAAAATAAAAATTGTTTTCAAATTCTTGAGGTATATTTATGCAAAAATATTGAGTCCTAGCTCCTCAAACAAAGTGAGAAAAGTAAATAAAGAAAATGCAGGAAGTGCAATTTTGCCAAGTGCTGAAAGTAATTGTTTCCACAATTGTTTCCGTTTTTTATGCTTGTATTATCTCTGCTGGGACTTTTATTGTTAATAAAGTGAGCCAAGCATATTATAGCCTAATTCACAGCAGTCAGGTCTTTTCTCTCTTTTTTGTCTTGAAGTCAGCAATAAAACTCAAATCAGTATGCAAAGTGCCACAGCGTATTGGCTCCTAACAGCAAGACATCTAAAGCTTTGTTGAAACTTTTGGACACCAAGTGAAGCCTCCTGAGCTGAGGGAGAATGCCTACGACACAGACCAAGGGAGAATTAAACAGAGAGTATCAGCACAAAAGAGAAAGTACGCTTCTAACATTGTGTTTCCATCCAGTACTCTCATTCTTGGCTACAGTGTGGTCGACTTAACTCCCAAATATAGACGCTAATGCCCACAATCGTGGATTTTGGAAGGCCTAGCCGGCCTTACAGTGCGCCCGCCGGCTCCTGAATATGCATGGTGCCGAGCAGAGAGAAGAGAACGCCAGGCGAGACACAGAGGATTTGATGTTCAATAAAAGAAAAAGCCTTTGACATGGAATACGAGCGGGGTCCAGCCTCAATATAAAAGAACCAGGAGGGGAATTAGATGGATGGAGAATTCCTTCAGAAGTACAGACAGGGGACAGACACAAAAAGAGAGCTGAGAGGAAAGGAAACTGGATATTTGAATGTCTCTGAGTGCATTTGTGTGTGTGCATGTGTGGGGGTGTGTGTGTGTGTGTGTGTGTGTTAGTTGTGGAACAGCAAGGAGAGTACTTACTATTTAAGTAGATACATTTCTCTCTGCAGCCTCTTTGAGTATGGATAATACAAACCTATGATACATGCATAAGTAAGGAAATGAAAATCTCTCCAGTTGCTTCTCCGACATTTGAAACTTACTTCCAGTTTTCACACAACTCTTACTAACTTTCTCCGAACTTTGTACTGCTCTTAAAAAATTACCTTTAAAAAATCAAGTCATTTAACAGGCTCTTCAAATTAGGCAAGGCCTGTGGGTCAGCCTCATTACACTTCCTATTAGTAACCATGCCACAAGGCTGTACATGAAAACTGTTGTTTAAGTGCTACTTAATGTAGGGGGGTTATCTTTACAAGAGGAACATTAACTAAATTGCCCAAATGACATATTTCCTCATTTTAGATTTTCATTGAGTTAAAAAAACAAGAAACTCATTTCAGCAAAGACCATTTCTGGTCCATGTTAACATTGATAAATCACCAACCCTTTTACACAGAGATGGTAGTGCAGTCTAAACATGCTTGGAAAAAATATTTCATACTTGTTTAAATAGTTTTTTGAAAAATTGAAAATTGCTGAAGTCACATGAAAATTGACCATAATTATTTAGCCGGACTAGGCAATAAAAGTTCATTTTATTCAAAGGTTTAGTGACAATTAAGTGCACTTGAGGTCAGCATTACAAATGAAGTAAACCAAACAAAGTAATGACAACATTTTCCCTCTAGATTTTCTGCTAGGGGAACAGAAAATCTAGAGGGGTTTTCTGTTCACATGGGGCTTTCAATACAATATTTCTTAGGAAAACTCATTAATTTAACTGCACAGTTATAGTCAAAAAATGCCACTACTGGATAGCATGCCAATCACAAAATGAGTCAAAAGTACAAAAATAAAATCCAAAATCAATTACGCATCACAGCCAAACGAAACATTACATCTTGGCACATTAATCTATGTTCACATTTCCCAGGTGCAATTCAATTATAAAAGTCTAAATTAAACTTCAAATTTGTAAAACATTTTCTCAAAGTAGTTCAGTGGTTGCGGTAGCAGCTGTGTAACAAAGGATTTTTAACAAGTAAGCACCGTTTATTTTTCTATAAACTGAAAAATAAGAAAAATCTTACCATGTGAGTTGAATGTATAATATATGTTGTGTGGCAATGGATTCTGAAGAGCAATAGATGGTCAATTCTGATTAGAACACAAAGTTTTCATCTGACATCCTCAGCAGGAGCCAAAATCTAATGCTAAGCAAAGGTTGACATCCCCTTGCCAGCTGACTAAATTGTTCCAAGGGATTAATGATCATGTGACATTTCTTAGTTTCTTTATAATGTATTTTAGTAACATGGGATATTAAAATGAATGAAAACATTTTGGTTAATTACAGACAATTCAAGGAAACAAACACTTCTAACTTAAGGCCAAGATAATTTGTCTGATGGTCTGAAGCCTTCAAGTCTGACAACAAAGCTTAAATGGAAGAAATAAAAGTATGTAAGGGTATATTTATATGACTCATCATGTGTCTTGAGATATTTATAAATTGGTACTAACTGAATAATCTTTTCACTTCCTATTTCTGTTGGAGAGACAACCTCAAAAGCAGTGGAATCAGTTAAGGAATAATTTAATTGATTTTTAAAACCTAAATCCATGTAAGAGTTGTTACTGAGATTAGACTGAAAATGCAAATGATACAAAAACAGTGTTGATATTCATGCTCATATTTCCATAAAACTGTGCACTGCATGGTCACAAATACAAAAAGAGGCGTTTCCTTTCGCCAGTTGGGAATGCTATGCGTGTGCGTTGGTTCGGGCAAGCTCCACATTAAGTCTGTTTTTGAATGCAATTAAATCTTTGGCCTGATCCCTTCTGACATGGTAATTGTTATTTCAAACTCAGATTAATAAATCATGGACATCTAGTTAAGAATTAAAATAGGTCTTCAGCACTGCTGCAGCCCTGGCTAACCTCCACAGCCCAGTCTCTCCAAACACACACAGCTTTCCTGAGCACAGAAATTCTCATAATTCACATCCTCTCTTTATTCACAGCACAAGCATTTACAAATCCATCATATATATACACATGGTAGATTTTTATTGATTTGAAGCCATGAAATGAACATTTATGAATTGAAACTCTACAATAAGTATGCAATATGTTTATTTACAAGGTATGTATCTCTCAGGCTTTTAAGAAATGGACACATTTGCAACTAAAAATAAATACTTTCAGGTTATTTTGACTTTTTTACACAGGTTTTGTTTTGTAAGTCACAACAAACACTTAAAGATGCAGTAGGGAGTTCTAAGAAAACAGTGCACTTACCCTGAAAATTTTAACAAGCGCAGATTATAGGTACCTCCCCCCTGCTAACCAGCAATTGTCAGCTTGAACAACGGCAAGCCCTGTGTGGGGGATGAGTAGTCCATACATGAGCATGACTGACACTGGTAAGACATTCCTCCTGGGTCTGATTGGTTGTTTTCGATCAGGAATGTTTTTATTTCTATGAATGGCAGAAGGACCACTTGGAGGAGCTAGAGGAGCTTATTTTTTCACAGATTAGTTGTCTTATATTCTACTATCATAACATAACAAGAGTTTTTGTTAAGGTTTTTTTTGGCTCCAGTGGCCTTTATTTGAGAGTAGCTAGTCAGGAAAGTAGGTAACGAAAGAGGGGGAAGACATGTGGCTAAGGTCATCAGGCCGGGAATCGAACCTGCGATGGCCTCCTTCTGTGTGTTATGCTCTACCCCTGCACCACCACAATACCGCATATAGTGACAGTTTTAACAAACATGTAAAACAACATATTTTTCTAAAAGCTACCTACTAGAGCAACACAAAAAGTGTGGAAAACATCTTTCTTTGCATAATGAATGCATGAGTGACACTTTTTAAGTCAATCACCAGCACATTACATTTTGATAACACTACCATATTCAGAAAAAATGAGAGAACAGCACTAAGACAAAATAAAAAGTTAAGCTGATCACTGTGACTGTATTTGCACAGCAATCTGTTAGAGGTAGCCATGTTTCTCTCATATCTCTCTGTTTCAAATGTATTCACATATATTTTTATACTTCTACGTTTAATCTTTTGTTTCAGTTTTTTCATGTTTGTTACTCTCTTGTTCAGTTGTCTTGTGAACTCGTGCTCCCTTTGTATTGCTCCCTCTCTCTCCCCATCATTTGTACATAGGATGACAGGAGCCTTGTGGCCCGTTGCAAAATTTATGAAGAATAATGTGCATGGTGGCCATCTCTTGTGTTGTCTTTTTCATGCTGCCTGACCAAAAACATAATCGTACAAACAAACACACACAGTCTCCTGTGGTCAACAAAGAGCACTTTAGCTATCACTGTGGATTAGCCTGACACATGTAATGCACTTTTAAGTATGCCAGGGCCTTTTTAAGCAACAAGCCTTCTCTACACACCCTAACATACACACCCCTACAGACACAGACAATACTAACTCCAACCAACGTTCAGCCAACTTATAGAAACTGACCATCTTCAATGTTCACATGTGCCTTCAGATATGAACATGTAAATTTACATGTCAGTTTTAATATACGTGACGATATTACAATACACAAGTAGCTGTAATTGCAACTAAAACACTTTCCTTTGTGTCTGTTTTGTTTTTTTTATAAAAGTGTTTCTTGCTTCTTATTATAAAGTTGAAAAGTGTGTTTTCACCTAAATGGTGCCATTTTGAAAAGAAAACACACTCGTCTATCACATTTTTTCTACCAATGCCAAATAGCTTATTTATTTTGCCATTGACTCTTGATAGTTTTTTTTATTGGAAGATCTTGGTCATTAAACTGTTTCCTTAATGTCACAGGCTGCGGCCATAAAGAATTATTAAGATAATTTTTTTTTATTCCAAATTTGGAAAATGAATTTGTTGCTGAAACAAATGCAAGTTTGCTCAATCTTTGTATTATAAGAAATAGATTTTTATGTTTTGCTTGCATGACAAAAACACAAGGCATATTGAATGTTTGAGTCCATTCTCAGAATTTTTTCCTTTCAAGGAAAGTACTTACTTTGTGAAAAAGGTTGAGAAATCAGAATACCCATATTAATAATACAGTTTGTATTTTGGATTGAATAGGACGTTCTAAGTCAGAGTTTTGGCTTTGGCATACACCGAAATAGCTTTTTTTGCTCAGTGGGGACACATTTATGTTGCCCAAAATTTGTGTATATAATTTATAATAGATGAGGCCACCATTACCTCTCTGACTGTGGACTAATATTTTTGATAGCTTGACTTTAGCTTTTTTTAGATTCTGGGTGAAACTGTTTGGAGATAAGGAGTAAAATTTGCATGCTCAGCCTCTGTATTGTTTTTTGCAGATATTACTATTTCTGGATGGTTCTTCCAACCAGACTTGGTATCCGTTTTTTAAGTATGTAGTGAAACTAATGATGGCATTCCCGAAATAAACTTTTGTTTTCATATTTTTATGTCTGTTAAGTTTTTACGCAGTGTGATAGTATCCGGAGATTGTTTTCCAAAACTCCAGTTGACCCTGTTTAAGGTTACGGTGAGTACACGTGTACAGGCTTATGTGATGTGCAAGGTTGTGCTGCCTGTGGAAACTGCTGAGATGGATCAAAAGGGCTTTGAAATGTGTTTCAGCACCCCATGACAGATCAGCATGCAACAATCCTCTGAGTGGCCCAGGGAACCCCCTGTGGATGACCCCAACATCCAGAGTGAATGCAGCCACTTAATCCAGTGTGTCATCTTAAACACCCAGGCCATCCACCTTCCAACATGGAGACGAATCAAAGAGAAAGGGCCCTCTCGCTACTCTCGCTCCCTGAGAAAATACAGCAGTGGAGAGATGACCTTATAAGAAGGCACAGATTAGATCAGATGGTGAGCTGAGAGGTCAGAGAGCGGAGGAGGTAAATTTAAAAAAAATGAAGTAGAAAACGTACTATTGAAAGAGGAAAGAAGTGGGGCAGATGAAGCAACAAGGGCAAGAAGGGAGGGCAGACCACTGTAGAGTAAAGAGAGATACTGTAGGTCTCAAAAGGATTAAGTGGTCATACCTAGGTTGGTGTGCGTGTATCTGAATTTAGTTGAGCTGCAGTGAGTATCACAATGTTAGTCTGGTGTCACTGAGTCATTCATTCTGCATGAATTAAGTCACATTCTGTCAGCTTTGAATAACAAACTTTAGAGTCATTTATTGTAATCTTATGTGACAGATCAGAACTAACTCATGCATAATTATGAAGTGGAGAAAGTAATACATGCTTAAAAACTCTTCCTTCAAAACATTCTGAATAGTGTGGCATGCATGGGTATTCAGATTGTCTGAGTTAAAACATTTAATAAGCGAACAGTTCTGTAGGAAGTTTTTTGAAGTGTTCATCTATCAGTTTTGCACATTTGTACAGGGAAATTTCTGCCTGTTCATCTTTGCAAAATTAGAATGAGGGTTTGTGTGAACATCAGTTTTCCAGTTTTTGTATAGATGCATTGTGTTTAGGTTTACACTTCCACTGGTCCTTTTCAAAACATGAACAAAGACAAGTCCACGACATTCATTGTAGTTCTGTCTTTAGGTTTTCTTGGATTTTCACTCCATTGTGTAATTCTATTAATACTCCTGCCAAGTCTAACCATGGTGAAGAAAAATCATCTCAAAAACACACTTACACCATCATATTTCACTGTGGGTATAATTTTATTAAATAGATATTTTCCCTGATGTACAAGATGCTTTACCTACGTACTCAAAAGGTAAGTTTTTGTTTCATCTGACCACAGCATCTTCTTTTGGGACATTTACTGTCCCATGTTAAGACTTTTGGGAAACTGAAAACAGGAAGTGAAAATTTGTGTTTTCAACAATGGCTTTTTTCTGGTCCCTCTTTTAAAAAGATCTAATTTGTGAACTAGAAATGATCTGTTAACTGATTTGTCTGCCTGAACTCTGCAGCTGCTTCAATGTTACCTCCTGACTGCATCCCTGTTTACTACTCAACTTGCTCAGCCTGCCAGTTAAAACAGTTTATAATGACTATCAACCATAATCCAATGTGGAAACATCTTTTAAATCCACCTACAAAGATTGTGAAATTAAGTGTTTCTTTTTCATCTTGACGGTCAGGGTCAACAATGCTTGGCTTTTCCGATCTAACCTATCTAAATAATGTTACAGTTAACCTTTCTTCTAATCTGTTTACTTGGTTTTATTGGACTGAGTGGGATTGACTTTGACTTACATATAAAGATGGACAAACTGTTCTTTCTGGTGCCAAGACCTCACAAAATTATATTCAAAGACTGCTTTGAGTCTTGATGCTGAAGTCTGTTTTAGCTCTGGTGAATAAAGCAATGTTTTTAATCCAGCATGGCCCTGGCAGATTTGTTTTGTATTTTTATTGTTAAGAGGTTGCACTTTCCTCAAGTAACCGAATGAACAGGCTCTCCAGAAGTGAACTGTTGTAAATAAATCAGGTTTCTTCTTCTCTGGTGGTTCAAATGATATAAAGACATTTTAGCTCACTTTAGTATGCACAGTGCCTTGCAAACTTATTCACTCCGTTGGCATTTTTTGTGTTTTGCTACCTCACAACTTGATGACAAAACTCAAAATGAGACTTCCTCTCTATACCTGCAAGCAAAAGCTTTTTTTTGGCCTCTCCTTCATAAAGCCCACCTCTATGGTGTGTGTGGCATATTGTAGTTGTATGTATATAGATATAGTATAGATACTCCAGGCTCTGCTTGGGAACACTGCTGCTCCTTCAGGGTTAGCTTTGGTCTCTGTGCCGGCTCTTTCTGATTGCCAGACTGAGACTTTTGGTGAGCGGAACTTTCTTGGCAGATTTCTTGTGGTAATATGCTTTTTCCATTTGATGATAATGGATTTCGTTGTGCTCCAGGGAATAATCAGATTTAGACTTTTTTTTTTTGTAACCCAGCCCTGATTTGTACTTCTGTCAACTTCAAAATTCAACTTTGTCATGGACTTGTTTAGAAATCTTCTTGGTCTCCATTGTGTTGTTTAGTTATTATACATATACCTATTTGTTGAAAAATAGGAACAGAAAGGGATTTTGAATTGAAAATGTTGCTTATTTTGACAATATATGGTTTTCAATTAAAATAAGATTAATTAATTACAGACGCTGCAATTAACTTGATTAAAAATTTTAATCAACACCCACCACTATTTAAATTACATTAGCGTTTTTAGCGTTTTAGGTCATTTATCCTTACAACACACAAAACAAATACTCAAACAAATGGATGCTGATCATCTTTTCCTTGTTTTGCATGTGAAATGATGCCTTCAGTCTAGCGAACATTTGTCAACAACCATGTGACAATTCACACCAACCAGACATACCTACTCCTGGACCTTTTTGTACCTGTAATCTGCCTGCCTTATATAAAAAAATTACCCCACTATTTACAATTTTAAAAAAGGGATTTCAAATTGAAATATGTTAAATTATTATTCGGTTATGCTTTTATTATCCATAATTTATTCTTCTTTAATCCAAATTAAGTTCAATCTGGTGAATTCTGACGTCACTTAGAACCCAGTTAGGTATTAATAAATCAGACGACAGGACCTCAATCCTAATACTAATTTGAAATAAAACACACCAGATTTTCTTTATTATTGTGAATATTTCTTGATAAATATATCAAAAATCAACACCGGACAACACTTTTACTTGTTTTTAATCTGTGTTGTGATCATAACACACTTGCAGTTTGAATAACTCATTCACACGTCAATGTCCGTGCATTTTGTAGTGTTTTGTTCCGTGAGACATCAAATTGTAAGAATGCAAGCTAATGGTGTTACCAGCTTTTTATTCACAGCGGCCCTGAAATCAATTAATTTAATGTGTCTGAAGAGTCTGCAGTCTGTAGATATCTTTAAACAAGTTACCATGGTAACTTCACAAATGCATGTAATTTGCACAAACACTAAGAGATACTCTATTTATAAAAAACATATGCTATATGCTCTTGACCCACCTACACAAGCATTCACCCTCATTTGCACACACTTGAACACACACTTGAGCACAATGCATCTTTCTCGGACACTGAAATAACTTTCTGCACAAATGCTTTGGCAATCACACACTGCTGTGACCCCAGAGAGCGGGCCAGCTGTGCGTGTGCTGGAGCAGTAACCCCGGCGTTAATTATAAATCAATGGGCCAACTGTAAGCGCACACAGAGTTCACACATGACTTCTCCCATGCATGTCAACATCCATGGGGTATATAAGCTGTTTAAAGTGCTGGGGTGGCTGCAATATTTATGGCTGATTATAACAGATGGCTGACACTCACACAGGGAAGCACACGGCACTGATACAGAACAATGATACAGACAGATTGAGAGGGGAGCAATGGGTTAGGGCCGGGGCATCATGAACTGATAACCACTGCAAACAGACTGCCTGAAAGATCCATTTCAGGCCAAAGCAAGTTCAAACAGTTGGCAATTATCTACATTAATGAGCTGCTCAAATAGAAAAATCTGTTTGCAAGCTATTAAATGTTTAGTGTTGTAGGAGAGAATAAATGATTAAGGGTTGCATTTTGCCATTTAATTTTACTGACTTCCTTTTCCATTGCTTCATCTCATTTGAATATTTTCAGCCATTCTTGATTTGATTTGAGTTTTGCTTCTATTTTTGAGACTAAGGTCATTCTTGGTTTTGTTTTTGGAGTCTTAAAAAAAGATATTTATTTGGCTGCACACT
Organism: Xiphophorus hellerii; assembly: GCF_003331165.1. Taxonomy (NCBI): domain Eukaryota; kingdom Metazoa; phylum Chordata; class Actinopteri; order Cyprinodontiformes; family Poeciliidae; genus Xiphophorus; species Xiphophorus hellerii. The sequence goes on from NC_045693.1 coordinate 7,574,580, forward strand.
GATTATTTTCCTAAAGGTAGACCTTATAATATTTCTTCAAAAAGCTACTGTAACATCCATACATCAATCCAGAATGAGGTACTGAGTGATCAAAGTTTTCTTCTTGCTCAGTCACAAAAATTTTTTATAGGTGTCTTTAATTTCAAAGTTGCTAATGTATGAATTGTCTTAACAGGTTATAAAGTTTTTTATATCTGAAATGTGCAAACTTTGACGACAGATTCCACTCCACTATGTCATCTGTCAAACTATGGCCGTGTGAGATAAAGAAAACATTTAATTGTGATACTGTTCCTGAATTCTGCAATGACGATATCAATCAAGATCAACCAAAAAATGGTCCCTTTCTTCCTCACAGTGGCTCAACGTGCTTTGTGATATTTAGGACATCTCCCAAAAAGTATGGCAAGGATCAAAGACAGACAAAGTCTATCCATCAGGAAAGTTATACTATTGCATTTGTAGAATTCCACTAACAAAATAAGATCCAGCATGGCGTGAAATATAATTTTGTTTTGGAAATTTTCAAAAGACATGCTCTATAGAGACATCTTTTCTTCATAAGGTCTGTGGTCGTTTTTATCAGAAAACAGTGACATTCCACTTTGTGTGCAACCCAACAGTACTGCAGCATTAAATTAAAACAACATGTGTGCTTTGCTTTCCTGTCTACAGTCTGCCATTCAAATCTCCAATTCTGGAAGAATTAATTAAAAACTAATTAATTAGAAAGTCTACAGCCTATTGATCTATGTCTGACTTACAGTAAAACTTTACCAGTTAACATTAAAATAGAAACATAAAAATTAAACATAAGTAACATTTTGACATCTTTAGCAGTGTGATGTCCTCATGTCAACTTTCCACAGGTGCATACATTTAACAACCAAATCAATAATGCATACAGAAATACTGTAGTAGTGCTGCTGTCATTGCAATGTCAGCATAAGCAGCTTATACTTAGAGTAGCAGCAGAGGGGAGAAATAGATGGATGGAGACAATGATGGAGATGAAATGAGGAAGATCAATTAAGTGGTTCCAACGATTATATGTAACTATGAGTGCAATTATGGATCTATATAACCAACTGCAGTCTGTCAAAAATAGTGACGGCTCAGCATTTGGATGTGATTACCAACACAGTGCATCATGCAGAGGACGCAAAGAAGGAATGAAACCTGATAATAGATTGAGACTGCAGGTTAGTTTTGGTGGTTCATTTTGTTTGAGCCTCTTAATTGAATTGACCTCTATGCTGTTTCAGACATTAGGGTAACCTCTAAAGAGTCTGTCACCTTTCTTGTTGGATCTAAGAGGTAAAAAGTGAAGGCTGTAAAAGTCTAAAAAAAGGTTTGCTACATGCTGCTAAAAGTTTTTTTTTTTTTTTTAAACAACTAGCAATATGTTAAACTTGGTCCTTTACTGAACAGAATGTCATGGCATGAAATCCTTTTTTAAAATAATAGTATTAAAGCTTTTATTTACTCTACACTCGAATAACATTTGTTCATTATTAGTACTAAATGTTTTGTATTTACACACATACCTCCTAAAATTTAAGAATAAAGTAATTTTTGCCTGACATGAAAAATAAAATGCATCAACTTATTGTTTCCAAAAAGAACAAATTATGTATTTGTATGCATTCAATATGTATTTCTAAAACATCACTGGCAGTAAAGACTAAGCTGATTTTAAGTGTTTTATAGTGACATCTATTCTTGCAGCATGTCACTGTAAACCCCCCAAAGTAAGAAGATCATGAGAGTGAGCAGAAGTAGGGTCACTGAGATGTCATATATTTACACCAACTGAAATCCATAGGTGTTGAGAAACACACAACTGGGCACAACGAACCACTGGCCAAACAGCAAGTCTCCCGCACTGCTCCTGCATATGACCACTGTTTCCGTATGCCTGCACACGCTTCCTCGCTGCATATTTACAGGCACATGCTGTCGGAAGTAAAGACAACCGCAGTGTCAACAGGCAGAAAGAAAGCAGCAAGATTCAGAAAGAGGGAAGAAGGAGAGATAAGACAGAGGAAACAGATCCAGTATAAATCACTATGCTTGACAGATTCGGAAAAGAAAACAGACGGCCCCAGTAAAAATGTTAAAGTATGGAATTTTTACATGATTTAGCACTATGAATGACACTGAAGCATACAAGTCATGGTTAACACACACGCACAAACTCGCACACAGAGAAAATACATCCCAGTTGCAAAAAAAGATGAAAATAAAGCATATGTTATGTGCAAGTAGTGACAACTTCAACGAAAAGTAAGAAAAACTTAAATGAAAAAGAATTTTTTGTAAAAACTGAGAAATTAAAATGTTCACCAAGTTAGTGTCTTTAGTTTTATGATTCTCCAGAAAAGTTTTATGTTTAGACAAATTGTGTCCTGCATTAAATTTTCCTGCAACAAAAACTTTCAAAAAAAAAAATCTTATGAGCAACACTGAAAAGCTTTCAGCTTTTTTAGCAGATGTGCCTACAAAATACAAAATTTTGTATGAAAATGTGGCATTTTCTTGCAAATTTTTGTCTTATTTTGTATGAATTCCATATAAGGAAGAAAGTTAAAAAGTAACACAATAGGTGTTTAAATGATGTAGAGGGATTCTTTAGCTCCAAGTATATCAAGGTCAAATACATAGTTGTGAGTCTCTAATTTATCGTTTCCTCTGCGGTCCGGTACAATATCATATGGTCGGTTATGTTCAGAAAAACTTTTCCACCGGTACTTGGTCAGTTTATCACAAATGTCCAATGTTACGTCATACTAGTGCAACAAAAATGTGACGTACCATTTACCTTGAAAATCAGAAACTCAGAGCTGCAAATGCCATCATACCTGAGTTAAGGATGATACTGAGTTAACCAGATAACATAGTCACAGAAGTTTGGCTTCCACTATGGTCGACTAAGTGGCTATTGTTTATTTTACCTGTCACCAACATTGACTTAAAAACTTCCTTTTACATGCAAACACTGTACCCCAATCAATGGACTGTGTTGTGTGATGTCAGCAACTAACTGCATCGTTGTCCTATGGACCTACAAGGAGGGCTGCAAAATTGTATAAATCATTCAATGGAAACAAGACACAAGAACACTGGCATTGGAGTTCCAAGTGCCTTTAAAGACCTATCATCAAGATAAAAAGAAACACTATGCTAAAATTAGAAAGCAAGAAATATGGAAGAAAAGGGAGAGAAGGTGCAAATATGGTAAAATGATTTTGAGAACCAAAAACATGGAGGAGAGAATAACAAGTAAGAAAAGAAGGGACAAAGTGATTGAGAAAGAAGAAAGAACAGCAACAGAGAGGAAAAAAAATCTGCCAGCTTTTGCACTCTGTGAAGCTTCTTAGAGGCCTTGGTATCTCATGTATATTAATGACGCTGTGATATGACAATAGTGACACAAAGCCTGTTTACAGTAACTGTGCTGGCTGTAGCCAGGTTCAAGATGTTTAGCATGAGCCTCTGCAGGGATTTATCTCACTGCGCTCATGTTGAAGGCTGCTCAGCCTAATGCAGCAGCACAGGGTTGTTTTTTCTTTTTCCTGTGGTGAATTTACATTTTTTACAGCACCCTTCCAGACATTTACAAGCAACATATGTTGAGCAACTTACTATGATAACAACTTTAGTATAGGATTTTCTTTGACACACACATGCGCGCACGCAGACACACACACATTAATATATATATATATATATATATATATATATACTGCTCAAAAAAATAAAGGGAACACTTTAAGTGTTAAACACCTGTTTAAGTGTTCCCTTTATTTTTTTGAGCAGTGTATATATATATACTCCTGTAAATTATGTTCAATTCTAAAGGCAACAGACTGCTGACATATGTTGCCCCACAGAGAGTTTGCACTGTGATCGGCCTAAACAGCTAAAGGTATGCTTATATTTTGCGACCTGGAATATTTTGCCCCTGACTTTAATTTCCAGAAACCTGAGGAGACACATGACCACCCATCTCAACAGCACAGTTCATAAAGCAGTAATAAAAATGTAAACAAAAACAGTGAAAACAGTCCGATATAGAATTGATCTCAAATTGTTTCGGAATGGTTTTAATTTAGAAGGTAAAGTCATTTCAAATCTTGTAGAAGCTGCTATAATGAACTTTTCTGATCCCAATCCACATGTGTGTGTGGTAAGAGAGCAAAGAAGTAGTAAATATAAACCTCCATAATTTTTAACCTTTATACCAACACTTTATAACTTCAGGAGAAGGAGTAACAACTGCAAAAGTACCCAGTTAGGGCAACAAGCTGGTGTTCCACAGCCCCATGGTTGGGATAGCTCTAGAGCTGTTACACTTTGGACCAGAATCAAAGTCATTTCTAAGTAAAAGAAAGTCTGTAATATCCTTTGTTTTTATTTATTGAATTGTGCAATATATGTTCCTAAAATCATGCATCACACACACACAGCAGCAAAAGCCATCCATGTCTGTTTCTTTCCTTCTATCATTTATTCCATGCTATTCTGATTTGACTGTGATTCTTGCTATGTATTTTTACAAAGCTAAAAGACTGGCACCAGAAAGGTATCCTGTCATGGCAGAATGGCAACCAGATGGGAGTCTCAAAATAAAGTCAAATTCAAGTCAGTTTAATTTTGATACCAGGGAATCAAAATTATGTTTCTTACTGTCTCCCTGTGATGACAAGACATTCATATAAAGTTGATGGTTTACTCAAAGAAGAGCTTGAAAATGTGGAAGAGAAACATAAACACATAAACAAAATGCTCTGATGGAAAATAAATAAAATCAGCTGGCTTGAAACGCTTGCATTGGTAACAGCTGAATAGAAAAAAATGGGAAAAAAATGACTAAAACACAAAAACTAGTAAATGCAGAACATTGAATGTGCGATTCAAGGAAGAAGAGGAAAATGTTTTAAAGTCTCAAACAAAGAAGATCATCTGATCGTATTATGGGCAACTCATATTGAGCATTTCTGCTAGTATTGTTTTATTCACACAAGTGGTTTTATCAAGATTTTAAATACATTTCAGAATCTTATCTAGGGATAATTTAGGAAATAAAACAACAATCATCTGACTGAAGGACAACCATGTGCCACGTTGTGATCCATGTTGGGGTCGAACATTTAATCCCTTCAGAGCAACGAGGGAATGGCAGTTCAATTGGCTGTGGGGGGGAGGGGGAGGAAATACTTTTTACAAAAAACCCCACAAAGGTTAAACTACTTTTTCAAAGACTGTAAAAAAGCCAATCCTAATTAGTACAGCAAAGCATGCAATCAAAAGTTAGAATTACTTGTGATGTGTGGGATATTTTAATAAGTAAAACAAAAGTAGCATACTGCTCATCCGCAAATCCACAAGTCTAATTTGATCTACAGACTCTTGCAGTGCACAGTTTGCCTCCAGCACCTTCTCCACCTGCTTGGTGAGAATAAGACGGATCTCTCACTCTCACGTTCTCACCCTCCCTCGTCCACGGTTATGCCCACGTAGAAGGGGTGGGGGAGGTGTGGTTAGGTCTGGATGAGAAGAGATTCAAGTCTTTATTGAAAGATCATATGGGATGACTGAGGAATCCCATTACTTGTTGATTAAGTATTGATCCTGAGCTGTCCAAGTATTAACAAGTAAGCTAATATGGGCTGACCCATGGGACCAGTGGCTTGGGGGGGTTGTTTGTGCGTGTGTGTTTGTGCACGCGCAACTGTCTGTGAGTTAGTGACTGAGTCAGAAAACAAAGTTGAAAAAGCAGAATGGAGGGAGTGTGCGTCTGAAAGTGTGACAGGTTGAGAGATAGAGGAGAAAAATATAATCAAAATAAAGGCTGGCGGAGAGAGGTGGCAATTAAAGTTTGAGATGACACTGAGACAAAGTGCAGCGAGAGCTGAATGCACACAGAAAAGGTGGAGCCCAGTAAGTGTTCATGGGTCAAACGAAGAATGAAGAAAAGAAGAGAAAAAGATCAGATGGGGGGGAAAGAGGCTGAGAGGAGATAGGAGATGGGTGGGCTAAATGCTGAAGGCTTTGGTTGAAATGTCATGTGCTCACTGAGTAATGAAGATCAATTCTGTCACTCTGCTCTTACTATTAAAATCATCACATGACATTTCTCTATGGAACTGATGTCTGTTGTATAACACCCATTTGCATCCAGACACTGAATTCCTAAAACATTGTCAGCAACACAAATAAGATAGATAGATAGATAGATAGATAGATAGATAGATAGATAGATAGATAGATAGATAGATAGATAGATAGATAGATAGATAGAGAGACAGACAGACAGAGTTAACAATGCAGTAATAAAAAATGAAACAAAAATAGTGAAACAGTCTGATATAGCATTTAGAAATGCATCACGAATCATAATGACAACATTTTGAGGGTCTGATCTTCTCATCTACTTACAGCAAAGTTAAATTTGAGTTGAACATGTTTATTGTTACTTACTGTTTGCATATTTTTTCTTGCCTCTTACATAAGAGTTGCAGGATTTGCTTGCCATCACTGAGGATTTGTCGTTCAGCATCTTTCTCATCACGAATGTTGAGCTCATCTGTAACTGAAGTCAGAGTTGAAAGAGATATTCCTGCATCTGTATGACACAGTGAAATTGTACCTAGAAATGTACTACTGTTTTCGCAGAGTCAGCACAGTGGATCTTTCCATTTTTCTCTCTTTATGCTTGATGTTCTACCTAAAGTGTTGGTTTGAACAAGTGTAACAAGTTTTGAGCTTTCATTGCATGTACTAAAACATGGCATAAAACAGTGGCCTGGACTAATGTACTTTAAAGTGATCGTAACGATGATCTGTTATAGCTGTTACATGGACTGAACCATTTAAGTTTTTGCACCAAACTTTTCCAAAGTTACACAAGACATAGAACTTGGTTTCCTCCTGTTGTGAAAGTAGAGTCTTAACCAACAGAAGCTAGAGAGAGGCATGTGGAAACAAACAATGTATGAATAGTGTCATAATTAAAACTTGGTTTTGAAATAAAAATTAAAAATCAAGATAAAATGACTTAACTTTAAATAAAACATACTTGCGCTTAAAATAGGCGTAGTCTCTTTTGTTTCTGGAGTTCGCTTTGATTATAAACGCTTTTAAAATCACCACTTGTTTATAAATCCTGAGTGAAAAGGCGTAATTCCTATTTGCATAAATGCCAATCAGATATCAATGCTACTCAGTGTTGTATTTACAAACAATTAGTATTGCTTAAAACAATGTTATTAATTAAGCAGGTGATATTAGGATATTTGTAGGAGGTTTTATTTTATTTGACCAAGAAGTGCCCCTCCCTTGCCACACTCAGCTCCACCTAACTTGCTGGAGAAAAACACCTGGTGGAAATGATGAGATCATCATACAAACTACTTCTCAGTCCAACGCTCCTAAGAACAGTTTTAAACGGCATCTTTATGATGACGCATTGGAAGCAAAGTGTTGGAAATAGCAGGAGCTACTCAGAGACAGAGGCCAGTTTCAAGGCATCAAATTGCAAATTCAAAGTTATTTAAGTTATGTTTGAGGTTTACAGTATTTTTATAACAACTGAAATAGTTACTTGACTGATTGTGCTATAAAATATCTCTAAATGCCCGGAAAATACATGATACACCCCACCGCCTTTGCAAAAGAAAAACCTTTCATTGAACAGAATGTATGGAAACTATGTTAAATTAAAATTCATTTTCTAAAAGCAGGAGGTACATTTACTGGATTAGGCTCCAACTACATATGTGGGATTTGGTGCGCACTGTAAAAACATGATGGGATTTAAAACCTTTTTTCTACGTGTGTAAAACATATCACTGTTTCAAAAAGACTTACATTGGTCATATCACCTTCATACATTTCTCCTTACTTCTCTGAAGGTCCAAGCAAACTAATTAAAAATGTCTTTGTTCATCAAATATACAAAGTAATCTGCTTTAATCTGCCTAGTCAGTGTATCCAAAGCAAACTCCAATAAACTCCATGATTGCATTACATTCAAGGCTTTGATATCACCTGCTCTTCTTTCTTTTCTGTCTTCTGTCCTACAGCCACAGTAAATAATTCATTTTTCATTAAAAACTCATTACCACTAAAACCCCTGCATTTATATCATCACAGACTACCACCAAAAAAGAGAGTTAGAATTTATGTGTGTGGAAATGTAGAGAGAAAGAGAGAGAAATAATGGAGTTGAAATATGAGGCAAAGCCATAAATAGATTGTATGCTTTAATGTGATTGTCATCCTGTGGTTGCTCTTTGTCTGCAGAGAATGCAGAGTGATGAGTCCAATGAGAAAGAGATCAATGAACGACACAGAGAGGAGAGAGGGAGGATGGTGGAAAAAAAGAGTGAAGACAGAAGAAGTGGTGAACAGGTTTTCTGTTTGTGTGCGTGTGTATGTGAGTGTTTGTATGTGGACGCATTTGTGCCGCATACTGAGAAAGCGAGAGCTTATGTATCACACTGTTTTCATATGCAGATCAGTTGGTGTTATTATTCACTGTTCACAATCTTCACTGTATGTTTATTTATGTGAATATACAGTGCTGTCACATAACACTTCCATCTCTGGCACTCATGTTGAAGGGTTGCAGCTGATCAGCATTTATGGTGGTTGCTTGGAGAAAAAAAGCCAACACCCAAGGTTGTCCAACTTTAATAAAACCTTCAAAATTTGTGTTTCTGATTTTGTTTGTACATATTTGTCTTCCAATAAGCTCTGACCAGTTTCCCTATTCCTGCTAAGGAAAAGCATCCCACATGCACTGCCACCACTACACATGGGGATGATGTATTCAGGGTGATGTACATTGTTGGCTTTACTCCACACGTGTTTGCATGAAGGCCAAAAAGTTTAGCTTTGGCATCATCTGACTAGAGCACCTTCTTCAACATGTCTTGTGTGTCGTCATGGTAACTCTGGCAAACTTAAACCTTTACTTTTAGCTTTTCTTTTAAGATAATCTTTCCTCTCTTTCATTAAGACCAGGTTTGTGGACCGCACAACTAAAATTTGTCTAGTCAACAATTCTCCCACCTGAGCTGTGGGTCTTGGCTGCCTTGCTGGTTAATTCTCTTCTTGCCTGGTTGTCAGTTTAGATGTTTTGCAATTGCGCCAATCTCTTCTTGTTGTTTTATATGATGGATTGAGCAGTGACCCATGAGATGATCAGTTTGGGATGTTCTTCCATAACCTAACCTACAGTAGAGCCAAAAGGGGTTAAAGCTCTTTTCTTGTTTGAAGGTAGAAATTGAATTGCAGCGCTACTAAAACGGTTTTCAACAGTCAGCTTACTTTATGAAATATGTTCTCGTCAACACAAAAAGTTCTCCAAAAAATGAAAATCCTTGCTGAGATGTACGGACAGATCTTTACCTGAATGTTTTTGTCTGATTATGTGACAGACCAGGCCGGTGTTTGGCATTCGCCTCGTCTCTGGTCCAGTCAATAAGCCAGCGTGATTATTGAGGTGGGCCTCAGGTTTACCTCTGTCCTTCTCATTGACTTGATGAAGGTTTTAGTCCTGTTAAGAAGCTGACACACTTCATTACGGAGAACATTCCCATATTGATTAAATCATTCCAGGGTCTGGCCTTTCTTTCTCAGGAAGTAACACCTCAATAATATCAATACCCTGCTCAAATGCAAACAAAGATTTTGCACATACACGCAACTTCATGGACAAATGAAATAAAATGAACTGAAATTAAAATGTAACAAAGATATTAATTTTGGTCATTTTTTTCCAACAGTAAAATGCCTGTAAACTTTGGTTAATAGTAACATGGATCAAATGTCTTAAAGTCGGGGCACAGCTTGATCATCATCATCATCACAAAAAAAAAAGCCAAATACTTTAGTCTCAGTTACATTGTTTATAACTACCTGCCTGATAAGGCTTAGATTTTATAATAAAAGATTACGGCATAAGTCCAGCTCTGGCATTATCTGAACAGCAAGATAATACAAATCAATGGAATAAATACAGACAACTTATCTCTATTATACAGTTGATTAACAACATAATTCAACATTACATTTAGTATCTTTATCTAACAAACTCACTAAGGTAGTGATAAAAAGATAAAAGAATGACTAAACTAAAACTAAAAAAAGACTAACAGTAAAAATACAACAAAAGTAGATAAAAAATAGAACAATAAAATGAACCAACAATGTCACAGTTCAGTATGAATTGCTCTGGTCCCCACAATAAAGTAAAGTGTTAAGAAAATGGTACTTACAATGTAGCAAATACAAAGGCACACACACATACATTTGTATCTAAAGATATTTAGGAGTACAGTAACCACCTACATTTAAATATCAGGCCTTAATTCTAGAAGACAATAGTGATGACCGTCTCTCATAGACTTAATGCTCAACAATGCAAAGGAACTTATCTTTGCTGGTCAGATTCCAAATAATAATTGCTCAATAATAAAACAGAATCCAGCATACATGTTCAGCTGTTATTAACTTCAATGAAAACAACTGTCTAAGGATCACAGAGTCTGTTTTTGATAGATTCATATTTTATTCAAAGCAGATAAGTACTGTTGAGCAAAAGTAATGTAAAATTCATCAAAGCTTTCCTTTTTTCATTCAGTTTACTTGAAAGCACATTACAGATAGACGTTTTACAATACACATCTGAATGTCTCAATCAAAGACATTCATGTTGCATATTTCCAAATAAATTGATATCCTACATAATGAGGACTGAGTGATACAGATGTCAACTGTGTTCAACCTTTAGTTGTGTTTTTATTCATGTGCGCAAATAATGTAAACGGTCATTTTAAAGTCCTGAACAGGCATTTAATTGGACTGCATTTGATAACTGCATTAGACAGCGAACATGGTATGGATGCAGTAACGTAAAAAGGAAGAAAAACTTTAGTAAATGAAAGATGGGAAATATGGAGACTTTACATCCATTTTGTTTCTAACTGTAAAGCAGCATTGACTTTCTCTGTGACCTGATCTAGGTCACAGAGATCAGGTCACAGAGAAAACAAGTCAATAAAGGAAAAATGGACATACCCAGCAACACTAGCAATACCTTGAAGGCCAGACCAGAGGGGAAAGACACTCCAGAACAAGTTTTATGAGGTGATGATCATAACCAGGTTGAAAGTATTTGTTAAAATGGCTAACAGAGTATAAAAAACAGGGGTAAAGGAGAGGAAATTTTGTCAAAGAATTCAAAATTGCATTTGAACTAAACTTCCTGTACAGTCAGCTAATCAAAAGTTTAAGATCATAGTCCTAACAAGTTCAAGTCTGTACTTTAACATCCTTTCTCATTAGGTATTTAACCTGTCATGATGGCAAATGAAAAAAAGCTTTTATGTCTTTCCATCTGTCAGGATTGTTGATAAAAGCAGCATAATTTGGCTGCTCAGGCTGAATGAAGTATTATTTGATTACTTTAAAAGAATCAGAGGGAGGGAGGTAGGGGGTAGGGAGGTTCACTAGTAAACCCACAAAATTCATTAAATCAGAAGATTTGACAGAGTTGCAGAAGCTCAATCCTCAACCCATATTAAATGGTGAAGGGATTAGAGGTTAGGTTTAATTTCCAAGCGTTTTTTTCCTTATCATATGCACATAAGAGTACTTTGGTATATTTTTTGAGCCAAACATAATCAGCAATATCTAAAGACCTTCCCATCTGTTCTGCCGTTTGAATCCAGACTGCAAGTATCTTAATAAAACAGGCCCAACACATTACTCACCTTAACCCCTGACCCTACTTGCAACTGTAAGTTACGATACTATAATAGTGGCACTGTTACTCCTTGTACTTCACTGCACAGTTCTTCGTTTTTCAAGACTTTTGGCCAGTAGCTTCATGGAAGTTCCCCAAAATACACACACTGGCGTGATTGTGTGGGCGCCACCTCGGTGATTGCCTATTTAGTGAGTAATTATCCTTGTCTTTCCCACTCTCAGCCAACACAAGCACTGATTGAGTTCCACTCATTGTGGGTAAAGTCTTATTTATCATAAGAGCCCAGTGTGAGATTTATAGAGAAAAAAAAACAAGAAAGCAAACAAACAGAAAACCAAAAAAAGAGAAGGCATGGAGTGCAGTCATCTGCAGCTTTGGAAGATAAGAGCTACAAAAACAGAAGGTCAATATGAGTTTGGAATGGTTTGGCATGAGGAAATTGGAGTCTTTGATTTTGTCAGGCTAATGATAATGTAACAAAAAAAAAAGAAGTAAAAAGTTTTTATCAAATTAGAGAGGTCATGTTGCTTAAACCTTCTTTAACTTGTTCACTATTGCAGGGGGCTGGAGGGTATCTCAGCAGTCACTGAAGTGGTACCTGGTGCACAAATGTGCATGTACCGTACATGTATCCACATACATTCACATTTGTATGTATGCATCATAGAAATAAAAACAAGATATGAACATTTGAATGTTGGCACTCTACGAACAAGGTTGGGGAGAAAACAGACGTCATAGTTTAAAAAGATTTGTACCTATATCTGATCAAAAATAATAAACGTCGTAAAACTCACCGTATAATGAGAAACTGACGAGCATTCCTACAGACTTCAATGTCTCCCATGTTGTCTTCTAGCTCCTCCCCTACTAGTCCAAACCATTTTTCATCGTCCTCATCTTCAGCTCACTTCAGCTGGAAGCATGGAATGTTTTCCAAAGTAATGCAGTTGCTGTCGTCTCATTATTCTGCTTCAGCTTGTTCTGATTCAGAATCTGAAGTGAGATTTGCGTAAGCTTTGGTTGAGAAGCACTGCCATAGCAACGCATTCAGCGTGGTCCATCTTTGTTCAGTAACAGAAACGCAACCAGGTGTCCTCATTAAATAGCATGAAGTACCTGGAGGTTTAAGTCGCCATGTGTTCCTTTCAGATGTCTATCTTATTGGCAGAAACCAACAAGAACAGTAATATGAATAGCCAACCAGACGGTATGTTAATCAGCTGTGTACTTTGGCACCCGGAACATTTTCTTTGTAAACAAGTTGAAATCAAACACAAAGTTTATCATTTTAAAATTCTAAAGCATAGGGTGGTTTCTTCATAACATCAACTGATATATAAATTTTTAAAAAAAAGGAAATCACTGTTTTCTGAGAGATTTATGTTTTGTTTGTACTCTGATGATTTGTTCCTGTTTTTTTCCCTGGCTTATCACATTTAGATTGATGAATAAATGTAACATGGATGATTTTGGTCTGTTAACCTGGAGAACCCATAGAAAACCCAGGCACAGGGAACACATGCTAACGACACGCAAGAAGACACAAGCAAAGAAAGTGTGTTATCGCTGTGTAGCAGTCAGCTTCTAACCTCATCTTAGCTTAAATTAAAACAGTTCCAGCAAAAATCTGACTTCATTTACTCAGCATTGAGGCTTCAGTGAGTAGTTTTCTATTTCTGACACAGTTAAGGTCTGATAGTGCTTGAGCTCTAAAGCTAATCTGTTTCTTTGTGTTTATTGGTAAATCAAAGGTCTAATCAGCTGCAAAGCTGCTCAGGAGAAAAGAAGAGGACGAGAAGAGGAGCGGAGAGGAGGTATCAGCTATTTTTCAATCTAATGGCCAATTAAGATCAGGCTAAACGAGGAGGCAAAGGAGCATTGTCTTCTGCAGATCTCATTGAGGCTCTAATAAAATGTCAAAATGCCAGTGGTTTTGTTGCACGTGCATCAGCAAACGCAGTTGCTGTGTCCCTTGATCACTTTGTCCAGGCCTTTCATTCAATTTGTTTCAGCTTTCCATTCCTGCTCTCTAATTTCTTGTTTTTTCTCTTCACCCTGTCATTTATTTCGCCAGAATACACAAACATTTACAGTCTCCACTCCTTCTTTTATGGCTTCTTCATCCTTTGCAGCCGTTCCTGCACTCCTACACACTGGCTTTGCTCTAATCTCTTTTTTTATTTAGAAGGGCAAAGACAGAGATTTGAGCTTCATACTGTATCAATTTTGCCCAGTGTAAATGACCTAAATAAGGAATTCAATACTGTGGGGTCTGAATAGGAGCGCTTAGTCCACATATTTATTGAATCCAGCCTTTTTGTCCAGTGCCAGTACGCTCTGTGGTTTTACACTCCGTTCCAGTGATCCAACGTGGAATGGAAATCCGATCAGTCTCCCTCTTTTTCTCACTTTCTTGTTTCTGTTTTTCTTTCATCAAGCATATGCCTGGTGAGATGGAGATGAAGGGATGATTGTGGGGGAAGGGGAGATAAAATAAAAAATATATATAAGAAGTCAGTGAGGTTGTCTACACTGGTTAAAGCTATAAACTATGACCAATCAGATCAATCTTTGCAAACAGAGATTATGTGACATCAGTTCACCTCACATTTTATGAAATATTTTTGCTCAGTTGTCTGCATTGGCACTAATCATATTTTACTTCCAACGTGCTTGATGGGATGGCATTAAATGAGAAAAACTGCAATTCTGCAAAAGGACATACTCATAATATAAAATACATGTTCCATGTAATTTTAGAAATAATCTGTAATGTGTTGGACAACAAAGGTGGTGTGGCTAATCATCAATGCTACACCCATGGTTAAGAATTACATCATCAACTATCTGAGGGTGAACTAGCACAGGACTTAGGATGTTCTGGTCAGTACAAACATTGTTCTTGGCCTCAAGAGGGCAAACAAATCTGCCAGCTCTTGAGGAGTATGTGCATGACTGGACACTATTGATCATTGAATACAGAGATTTATACTGTGCATAAATCTCTTACCAACCATTGGCTTTTATATTCACCGTCTGGTGTGTAATGTATAATCGTAGGCTTTGGCACTTGTGTATATTTTCATTTGCAAATCAATAATTGTTTTACTACCAGCTTATCTACCTTCTCATACTTCAAAAAAGTGACTAGTGTTCCTCTCACACTAGTCGCAACATGAGTCGCTGCATGCTTTAATACATGCAGCAACCCATCTAACCGTTTAAAACTGGATTGAAAGAAGCTTGGACAGATTCTTTTTGTTCGTCAAAATAAAAATAGTGAAATTTCACTGAAACTTGACTGCTCCTTTACAAGAGAGCACAACTCTTTTATTTAAACCTCACATGTTACATGTAAAAAAAAAAATTAAAATTTAGTTTTGAAAGACAGAAAAAGTATTAGTGAAGCAAGTTTTAAGTTTCTGTTTGTTGTGAGAATGCTCTCTTGTGTCTATGTTTTGGGTTTTGAGAGGCTCCCCCAACTCATTTCACCACTTGGTAACAAAAATATTCAAGTAAGCAAAACCTGAGGCACCTCAGTAGCAGAGTTAGTTGCACAAAATTGCATGAAGGTTTTCATCCTTGTCCTTTGTGTGTGTTTGTGGTTTAGGGGTGTGTGTGTGTGTGTGTGACCTTTTTAAGAACCAGCCACACAGCTAAACTCCCTCCCTTTGTGCCTGTCATTTACAGGTTGGCTATTGATGTCTTACAGTTTAAACTTGAGGGGGGTGGGGGGTTGGAGAGAGCATGCTAGCGTCATACACAAGGTTTTCCACAAAACTCGCTTATCTACCAGCCAGCTTTTCAGATCTTACGGACATGAAGAGGACCAGCAAAGACTGGTGTGCTAACTCTGTGTATTAGCACACCTTCTTCCATGTGGAACCTATTTCTGCTGAAATGCTGTCAAAGATTACGATGCAAGTACATCCCTTCATTGTCGGTGATGGACATGGGTTCAGAAGAAAAGTTCCTCCCTGCTTCCACACATCTGGTTTTGGTAGATTTTGGGGGCCGGAAAGTCACGCACCCATTCCAAATCAATAGCTGTATTTATTTCATCAAAGCCTGTTTAATCATATCTGCTGGCAGGCTTGCACATTGGAAAAGCACGCAGACAGCTGATCCCTGCTGTGGCTACAGGCTACTTGCATGTCCCAGTGTGTCTGCTGCCACGTACCCGGGCTCTTCCAGCTTTGCCTTTCAACGAAGGTTAACACGTAAAACATCTCTCCCCTCTCCCGGTCAACTTCTCTCCCTGCCAGCATCACCTTTGATTCAGAGCGATCTTGAAATGTACGCCCACATAGGGTAGTTTGTTAGAATAGCTTTGGGGGGTAATTTTGCTATGAAGAACTCACATATGCTCTTTATCACAAGTGAAAATGAGAAAGGAAGGAGAAGGCAACTGCCAGCTGTCTGGCGCTGTTGGAGAAGGCAAAATGGACCTACTGTGACATGTCAGTGAACAATACTAAAGGCTTTCATAGGCTAAACATTTACATTAATTGCTTTTAATGGTTATCAGGGGTACATTTAGCAATCCTCTATATAAGTCATGGATGGGATTGAACACAATCTGGTAGGATCCCAAAAAACCTTAAATTTTCCAAATAGCCTTCTTATTTCTCCTCAAGTTGCAGATTTACTTGATTTCATGAATTACTTTCTGTTCTGCAACTAAGAAATATGCCATAGGTGACACGATCCTTGTTTTTTTTTAAATACTTGCAGGTGTATGTTGTATAATCATTCAGCATTGGAGAAGAACAGCTCAAATTAATCCTTAAAAGCCCTAAATTGATATGACATTCATGCCTATGATGAATCTGTGTAAACTTCTGACCGGAACTGTAGCTTCAGATTAACAGCTCTTTTTGGAAGAGTTCCCTCCAAAATTGAACCATTTAATAAGGAAACAAAACAGAAAAGAAACAGACCTGTTTTTCCCAGATAAGACCATTTCTTCAGGCTATTTTTGACAAAAGACACTGTAATACAAAAGCAGAAACACAAAATGGCTCAATTCCATGAAGCTGTTTGTTTTCCAGGGTGCTGTTACCCTGTATGAAAAGCTCAGTGTCACTGTGACTTGCTCGGATTCAGGAATAGAAAAGAGCCATTGTTAATGTTCTTACACCTGGGCTGCTCTCACTGCTCTGTAAATTAAATACTGATTTGAAAATTGGACCATCCAAGTAGGGATAGAAGTCTGAACAAAATGTCTGATTAACTGACCAATAGATTTTTTAATAAAAAAAAAGAGTTTACCTTTCTCAGCATAAAAAATTACTCCTGGAAGAATCTCTCCAAAGGAATCTTTAACACATTATGGCTCAAATTACCAAATGAGCAATTCGAGCCCCCTGGGATTTGTAATAATATGTAATTAGACGCCTACATATACATGAAATGTACACAAAGACAATAATATTACAGCAGAATAACTCACAAAACCGATCAATTGCACTACCAATAGTAAAACAATCAAAGGGATTCAATACAATATGCAGTTCAGTCTTAATAGACTCCCAGATTTGTGTTTTCTGTGGAATGTAGTTTCGATGTATTAAATTAAAAATATAAATTATTTCAGAGTTAGTGGCTTATTAAATTGCTCCATAGGTGTAGGCAAAATAAATGCTATAGGGCAACAGGAAATTCACATTTCTGGATGCAAAGTAATCATTGAATTTATTTCAGTTTCAGATTCAATAAAATATAAAGAAGTGTGATTCTTCAAGGTTTGCCAGGAATTTCTTACTCAATAAGGTGGTCACCATGTCCAACGAGCTAAAAAAAAAAAAACATCAGGCTCTGTGCCTCATGAGGACGTATTTTAGCAAAATCAGCTTTATCCTGCAGATACCTTGATTCTTTTTTTCTTCTTGCAGCTTTATTACAATACCATCAGAAAAAGCAATATCCGTACAAGAAAATGGTGACCCACAAGTTTTACATGAACAGACATCCATCTAATGATGAATGAACCATCTCTATAAAAATGGAACAAGCTGCAGCTGCTCAGAATAACTGTGAAGAGCTGCAAAAAGTTATTGAATATGCCTCTGATTTTACCTTTATAAATATAGGGCATTTAAGCACTGGTTGTAAAAAAAATGATTACGGTTGTTTGCTTTGTCAAAGTCTTTACTTTTGATCTGTTACTCTTCAGTAAGAAGTCACAGGGAAAGTTTCATAAAGGGTATTATAGTAGCAGTACACGTTGGAGGGAAATTTACATCCTGTCAGACACAATTAAAGCCCACTCAAAAACAAAGGGTCCAGTAAACAGATAAAATGTGTGTGTATTCACTTGTGTATGTATCTGGGATTCTGCTCCCATTTCACAGGTTCATATGGCCCCTCTATAGCAGATATGGTAATGTAAGATTAAGGAGAACTCCCTGGGCCAGGATCCAAGATTATGCTGACAAGGCACTGGCAGCGTTTTAAAACCTGAAGTATGTCAAAGTAAAGCTGCTTCCTCCTTGAGCAGTTACTGTCAAGGTGCCCTTCAGCAAGGCTTTGATCCGACTCTTTCACTGGTGGATCGAAACATCTTAACAATACCAACTCAAAGAGGAGGTAAGTGTATAAAGAGTCAGTTTAACTAAATCACAAAATAGTAAATTTTCTCACTGGAGAGTAATAGCCATGGAGTATTCTTGTTTTAATGATCAGAGCGGCAGGAGTTTGAAATTGCCTGTAGCTAATTTTGTTTTTGTGAATAAGATATTCACTCTTTCCTAAAAGTTGCCACTGTTTTCAACAGGGTTGGTTTATTCTAAGAAACAGATTTTTGAAGGCTACAGCCATGTGAGTAACTTTCAACAATGTAATAAAAAGCATTTGAATTAAGGGGAAGAATATTTTTTAAGATCTAAGAAAAGCCAATTTTTGCAGCCTCCACGGGATTACAAATACAGAGTACCAGCTCTTCTTCAAAATCATCATCGATTTCACCATTTCTGTTAAGACATGAGATTTGGCACCATTCTGATCCAGAACTTACAGGTGTGCATTAACTAAATGCTATGGTGGAAATACATCTGCAATGAAATAACGACAGCAACTGTTTGCTGCCCATAATTTAAGGTCAATCCATCATTTTACAGAATTAAATTTTATCCACCATTAATTTTTTTTTTAAATCTCAGATTTAATCATCATATATATATTTTTTGTCCTTAAATAAACTCAAGTACATTCACACTGCCCAAACTGGAAAATCATGAATGCCAGACTAACATTTGCCAAAAACAACATAGATATAGACCAAGACTATTGAAATAAGGTCTGGTGTGTGGAGATCTCATGCCAACTGGCAAGCAAAGAGTTGTAAGGTTGATGGTTTGGGCTTGTCTTTCAACCAGACAACCTGGACACCTTGCAGTCAATGAGTAAACTGTGAATGTCTCTGTACTCCAGAGTCAGATGTGAGGCCATCTGTTCAACAGCTGAAGCATGGCCCAAAATGTGTCATCAACAGGACAATAACCTCCCAAAAAGCTGCAAGTAGCCATTATAACAGCCAAATAACCTTTTAATAGTCACACTTATGTCTAATTTAACCACGCATGCAGAATAGAAGGACAAAACCATACAGCAAAACAATGTCATAGCATTCATATTTATGAGGAAAACTATTGCTCTTCATATTTGCTTTTGATGCCATTTTTAGTTGCTTTAATATCCCGTTGCTTGCCACAAATAATGCTGGATTATGTCCAGAACACAGAGGCTAATTGAGATGTAAGATTCACAACAACGAGCAGTAGATGAGAATGCATAATGAGAGACGGAGCTGGGTTGTACACTAAATATATTGACATAGGTGAGGCTTCAGATCACGCTGAATATGAGGAGAGTCTTCTCTTCATCTGCTTGCTTCCCACACATGTACACACTCACCTACACCCACAACACACAGGTGCATGTGGCCAATGACCAATCTCAGGAATGGACGGAAACACAAGTACGCGCATTCACATGCTCTATATAAATGTACAGAGATTGGACGCATACAGAACCATATGAAGGCTTCACAATCATAATAAAAACACACACACACACAAACAAACACAAGCGCAGGTCAGAGAGTCCCGGTGGTGGAGAAACTGGCAGGCTTCCTTCCACTGGGCTCAAACAATCCGGGAGGCTTTTCTTTACCACACTGCCAAAGGCTGCACGCATACACACACACACACACACGCTTCTCACTGATTCCTTTCTCCTCTCCAATCATCCATTATTCTAAGCCCTCACAGGCATTGCAGACAATGAGAAGTTGAATGGGAGAAAGTGAAGCTAATTTGTGGACATGTGCTTTGTTATTGTATCAATAAAAAATTCCCAATGAACATGACAATTACATAAGTACAACAAAGAGGCTTTTGGCAAAGCATCCCATCATACATCTTCTGTACAGATGTCCCTTCAGATATTCTGTGATGGATAATTAGCGAAACGTCTAAATAGATATCAAGAAGTTGTTGGTGATTCTTCATCATCTGGGGTTGAAAAGTCGTAATGATAAAATAGGACTGGGATTTAAACTTTGTGAAGAGTTTTACAAAAGGAAAGACAAATATTTCTGTCTGATATGCAGGGGGACTGGATTTTAAAATAAAAAGCCAACACTAAATTTGTGCATGATTAAGAACTTCATTCCCGAAATGTTCTGTCAGTACATATACCGTACTTTGAAAAAGTATCCATACCTCTTAAAATGTTAAAAAGTGCTAAGAACAGTTACTCTGTCATCTGCAGCACCTCCAGACATACCTTGAGGCTCATGGCTTCTTCTGTGATTTGTGATGTCATTGGCCAAGCTGTCAGTTTAGGTTAGCCAGTCTTGGTTGGTTTACAGTTGTGCTGTACTGTCTCCATTTTCAGATGGTGGACCCTGATGGTGAATCCTGTGGAAGGAGACAGATGCTTTTTAGCTCCTTGCGATTTCATTCACGCACTCATTGCTGATCTATGAGTGGCATTCTTGCGATTTTGGATAGTAATATTTTGGTCTGATGAGTTCATGAACTCAAGATTTTCTTTTTCATTTATTTCTTATCTATTCAATTTTTAAAGCTGGACAACACAAAAATAAGCAGTGATAATATTTTAGAAGCTCGTTTTTAGTGGATTTGATCACACATTTGCAGGTAGCACCTCTGTCCAGACAACTCAGGCTGCATTAAATGGATCATCATACACCAGCAAAAAGGAGTATGCATATGAATCTAGCAAAAGTGTAAAAGAGCAGTGTAAAAAGTAAAAAAAGTTAAACTCATTTGCATTTTCCTCACAAAGATTTAAGTATCAATAAGTATGTTTTCCAGTGGTACAAGATTTAAAACCAAGAAGCACTGTTACAAAGAACAACCAGTCAACTAATCAGAAATTATTGTTGTGTTAAGTTTAGTTGCCTATGAGAGTCAAAATCCTTTTATTAATTCAGTAGACTTGAGTTTGCTATTACATGTTTTATTGAAGAACAAGCATACCTAAGCTTACACTTGCAACATAAAGTGTCAGGTATAATCATAAAGTCAGTTTACAGCTTCACTTTCTGACTTATCTTTGACCTTTCATAATTAGTGTTTTATGATTCAATGGGTAATTATAACACAAATCTTAGGTTTTCTGTCTCTCTGGTTTGCCTTCAAATTAACCCCATCAATTTTATGACAGCTCATATGTCTTGTTTGTGCCATCATAACTCTGTTTCACCAATTAGTCCCCTTTGCTAGGGATGCATCTGTCAAATAATTTGTTTAAAAAACTACAAAAATGCCTTTTGATACCAGTCTGTAATCAGTCTCATAACAGGGAGGCACAAAGAGGCATCGTGGGTCATGAAAGTAAAACCTACAACTTTAGCAAGTCTCGTGTCTGACCCACATTTACTCAGATTGGGTCATTTGCACCGTTCTTAAGCATCCTTTTCCCTTCTACACACACACACCCACCCCCACACACCAAAACAAAGTAACAGTATTTTGGGCCTAGCAGCTCTTGGCATCCACTTCATGGTTTTGGCTTTTTCTCTTGCACTGTGACACACAGACACACACACACAAATACACACCCATGCATGCTCTCCTCTCCCATGCTCTAAGATCCTGCTCATCAGCCTTTATTGTCCCAATCAAAGCCTTGCCTCCCTGACCGCTTTCAATATTCAACACTGCAAGATGGTACATGAGCCGTTTGTCTCACTCTACACAGCCGGCTAAAGGAGGACACGATGTGTGTATGTGTGTGGGTTTTGTGTACGCAGGCACGTATCCTTCCACACAAAGTGAAACTGGATAGCTGCGAGTTGCCCCTGACACCAAACTTAATTCTCCGAAGCGAAGCTGGGGATAAATATTTCAAGGTCATTCTGTTTGCTCTCTGTTGTCTTGTTCCGGGAGCACTGACTATAATAGGAATATATGCATGCCTAACTAGGGACTTTAGAACAGAATGACACCGCCTGCTGCTCGCTCTCTGCCTATAGGCACAGGCCAAGAGATGAAAGATGACTGACAGAAACACTGCAGTGGACATATAGAACCATGTGTCTTCATCTGTATGGTCTAGGGAAACATCTCTACTGAAGTGCTTCTTTAATCTTTTTTAATGCTGCTTTAATCAGGCCTTTGCTGTAAGGAGCTGGCTTGATTTGCCAGTCTCTTCAAACTGAATCGTCCATCATAACATAATCTTGGACCTGGAAGGTAACCAATGCATCTCTCAGAAGCAATGTCGCTTTTCTATAATAACTATTGTTTGATTTGAATTGAAGGCCAGAGTCTCATATTTATTACAGTACAATTAGAGGTTATGCATGTATTAACTCTTCATGTGAGAACATCTTCCTTGCAATAAAGAATTGCGGACAGCAACCTGCTAGCTCCTGGGAATGGTGAGTTCACTGATCAGAATTGATTCTGATTCTCGTTTTTCGGTACAATCAGTGGTGATCAGACTTATAGTTGGCCCGTTGAGATCAACAGTAAATTTATGTTTGTAATTTAGAATAGTTAAATCAAACATAGTGCAGTTAGCAAACAAATCCTGCCTTGTAATGGATAGCCTGCTACTTTAAAGCCTTTTCATTAATGAGACTGATTTGTTTTTCTAAGGTCGTGTTTCTGTTTAAAATAGATGAAAAGGGACTTGGCATTCAGCATCTGTTTATTTTGCCTTTTGTACCATAAGTGTATGAAACTATGACCCAAAAACCAAGGCTGTAACAAACTATGACTGTTGTGTAGTCTTACAGCCCTCATTTCAGGACCATCTACCAATTTATAGACACAAATCATGAAGTTCTGCAATTTGCAGATTGTGTGCTATGTATAAGCCATAGTCGGATTTTTAATCCTTATTTGACACATCTCCAAATAGCCTCATTTGAAGTAAATACAACTGAATCAGCTTGAAGCTAAATTATCTCATCAGTGTACTTCTGAAAGTGTTTCACATTTCCTTTTAGAGGTTTGAGAAAGGCAAAGGGGGCAGGAGACACTAACGAAGCGTGGTCAAAGTGCGAGCGAGGAGAGACTTTTCTTCTTGGCGATAGATGCAAAGTAATGAAGTTGACACCAGTGTCTACCCCATTAAGCCGAGCCTGCATGGACCATTACAGGCAGGGTTAGAGGACAGCCCAAAGCCACAGGACCCATCGAAATACACACACACGCATCTAAAAAACAAGGTGGTTTACACACATGCTTGGATGAAAATGTTGAAAATGTCCTCACATAGCTTTCATTCCTCAGGGGTTTGTCTATACCTACACACAAGCTAAGTACTACTTGTGTCTCTTTGTAAATTCGTTTGTACAGGAAGATAAGCAAGAAACAAAGTACAGTCCTGCTCATTCTTCTTTCACGTACAGAAATATAGAAATGTTCAGCCTTTTGAGGGACTGTATCTAAAGCACAGTGCCTTGTAGTGGCATTACCCCTTGACGATTTTTCCCCGCATTTGGTTGTGCTGTAAACACAAACCCTAATGTACTTTATTGAGTATTTGCGTGTTAGAGCAACACAGCAGAGTGAATACTGCAATTCTGATGTGGAAATAAAATGAGTCCAGGTCAATTATTTGCAGAACCACATTTAACTGCATTTGCAGCTGCCACATATGTCTACCAATGTTCCTTTGCTTGTTTGTTGCTTTGCTTTCCTTCTAATAATTTCTTCCTGCTGAAAATGTGCTACACACATAAAACTGGCTTGCCTTACCAGCTTTGTACCACTAGAGACTGAAGAGACTTTTGTGCAGAACAGCACAAGCTGGAGATTGGCTGGAAAGGTTCTGTGAACATCAGTTTTTATGTCTCACTGCAAATTTTCAAGTCTTGACTTTAATAGGGCCCTTCAAACAAATAAATATGCTCTGATGTAAACTAACATACATTTCTCTGACAATATAATTAATTTGAATCTCCACCTCAGCTTCAAGTGGTTTAGTGTGTCTAACCGGTCTTTCTTCCAGGATTGTCAATGTTGGTCTAATCTGATCAGAGTACCTTCATCCACATATTTATTGTAAGCACCTACATGGCTTTTGGTAAACTGACTACAGAACTGCAGCTTTGTTTAACACTACTTTTCTTCTTGCTCCTCCTCCATCGAAGAAAGATATCTGAAGTGCACAACTAATATTTATCTTGAATCTCTGCAGCACCTCCAAAGTTACATGGGCCTCTTGGCTGCTTCTCTGATGAATGTTCTTTTTGGCCAACCTGTCAGTTTAGGTGGATGACCTGAACTGTCATTAGGTTTGCTGTTATGCTATACTCTACACACTGAATTGTGCTCCAAGTGATGTCCAAAGCTTAGGATATTGTCTTACAACCCATCCCTGATTTCAACTTCTCTACAACTTTATAACTGAGTGGTTTGTTTTGTTCCTTGTTCTTCATGAAGCTGTTTGTTCACAAATACTCTCTAACAAACCTCTAAGCCTCAACTGGACAATTGAATTTGTACTGAAATTGAAGTACACACAGGTGGACTCTATTTTCTAATTCAGGGACCTCTGAAGACAATTTGCTCAACTTTTTTATTTAGATGTATTAGAGAAAATGAGGTTAGTCTTACCTAAACATTATATTTTTGAGATTTTGATTGTAAGAAATGTTGAAAACCCTGCATCATTATCTTTACCTCTCACAATTAGGCACATTGTGTTGATCCATCGCGTACAACCATGCAAACATGCAATTAAGTTTGTGGTTGTAAGTTGCAAAATATAAACAAAAAATTTGGGGTGTGAATATTTAATTTCAAAGCTCTGTACCTCTGTGAATGTGTGCGTTAGTCTGTGTGGACTGGAGCAAGATGGTGGCAGCCTCCATTCTCCCACTCGGCCTGTCAGGGAAATATAATTTGCGCCTTCGGTGCTTTTCACCTGGCTCATATGCAGCATGCAAATTTATTTCTCTAATAATCCGAGTGCGCTGTGGCCCTCCTCCAGGATTAATGACAATATTCCCGGGCCCTGCCTCCACCCTGGATGGTCAGAATATTACCAATGCTCCTACCCCATACCCTCTATCTCATTCACACACGCGCACGCACACCCCGACTTTGACATGGAAAAATTGTGTTAGTTCTACACAGAAAAACGGTGGGGTATTTGTCCTGCTAGACAATATAATGGGCTGGTGCATCATCAGATTGCAATGTCATTTTGAAAAACCTTGAATACAAATAATGTGGAGAAAGTGGGGGAGGATGCGGAGGGATAGGAAGGGGGAGACTTGGAGGATAGATGGCGCGTTTTCTAATCCTGTGTGGTTGTTATCCTTCATTTCAGGTAGAGTGGTGTCGCCATGACACACACACATATAAACAGTAGAAAAACACACTGCTCCGTTATTCAAATGAAGTGCGCCGCATTGTGCAGAGCTTGCTGCTTTCCCCGGACACATCCCTTTTCTTCCCCTCTTCCACCTTTAATTAATCTTTTCTGAATCTTTTTTAGCATCCCTTCCTCTCCCTCACAACACTCCAGAGCCGTGGCTCTTTCTAAGCAAACAGTATGAAATATGGATATGGGAGAAGTATTAATTATAACCCCACGTTGGAGTGTAGGTGTGTGTATCTGTGCATGTTGGAGAGAGGAAAAGAGAGGCGAGCGAGAGAGAGAGAGAGAACGAGACAGAGGAGGAAACAATGTGCCAGCGCCACCACCCACCGCCTGGATCTGTCACAGGAGGCCGGGGAAGGAGAGAATAAGAATCAGAGAAAAGCACCAAGACAGTGGGAAAGAGAAGGCCGAATAGTTGTGGGCGTGTGAGTGCGTGTGTGTGTGTGTGTCTAATAGAGTGTATAAGTGCCAGCTCAGCCTGTGTAGCCCTTCACCTGCGAACAGAGAGCCCCTCCATCACAGGTGAGGCCATACAAAGCTTCAGTTGGGACTGTCAGCTGCTGCCATCCAGCATAAAGCGGGTTAACTTCAGCTGTGGCTCTGCACCCTGACAGGCCACAACTGCTGGTCACTTATCTTTTTAATTAGCTTCTCACTCGGCCTCTGCTTTCTTGCACTCCTCCTCCCTGCGCTTCCCCTCTTTCTCTCCCTGTCACTAATTCTGAGCACATTTCCATGAAATGCTTTTGGCTTCGCAAGCTCATCTTCCTCACAATGCTGTAAAACTTGTTGTACCATAGGGAATTTATGTCATTTAATGTAATTTAATCATGAGTCAACATCTTTCTTTTATTTGTGGTTTTATTGAGTATGGACTCCAAATCCTTTCAACTTGCAGCTAAACCGGTATCTGTCGGTGGGTGGGTGGATGGATGGATGGACAGTTTAGTATGTGGATAAATGGATAGAGGGTGAAATTGGTAAATTAATGGATATATTGGTGCTTGGTTGGACAGATGGATGGATGGATGGATGGAATGATGAACAACTGGTAGAGATTGATGGATGGATGGATGGATGGATGGACAGACGAGTGGGTGATTCTTTTTCATCTCATCCAGCTGTCGTGAGACAAAAGGTATTTTATGAACTGGACAGCCTGTCAGTCCGTCACTCACCTTCACAGTCATCAAATATTTTATACCACTTCTAACACAAAGCCAGCTTAAATGTACTGAGAAGTTCTTTACTTTTGTCTACGTAGAACCACTTAAAGACAATCTCGAAAGTTGTTTGTTAGCGGCTAACGTCCTTGATGTTTTCATTGAAAAGAACCAAGGAAAACAAAAACACCCATAAAAGCTTCATCAGGACAGATGGAATGCTCTGTGTAAATACTTCAAAGTCCTGAAGTTAAGGTGCAGCTAGGAATGACAAGGATCACTTTGTTATCTTTTCTTTGATATAGATATTATTTTAGTCTTCAATGTGACAGAAACTTCAGAAATACCAAAACACAATGTTAATTGAAATTTCTGACTGCTCTATAAAGAATACATTGTACAGTTTGCTTTGAAATTAAACTTTTTCTTTCCTTCTGTTATGAGATACAAGTGAGAGCAACCAATCACTGAAAGATTGGTGTTCCCTTTGAGGTGAATGTTTGATCCAGGGCTCTTATATTGTGTTTCTGTCGGTCCTTGTTGATTCTTAAGTGTTTACATATCTTTGCTGTCACCTTCATTTCCAAGAAGAAATCAATCCCTTCAAAACACATGAATTTATGGGCAAAAATGTGTCATCAGAATTCAAAGGAGAAATATATTGAAACAAACAAGTTATTTACAAAGAGAGTCCAGGTGAAATCAAGGACATAAGGAGAATAAGTGGCTCTTGGACCATATAAAAAGCAAAAACAAGTGTCTTCTAACAAACCAACATGACTAAAGTGTAATCACGGTCATCTACCTAAAAAATTTCAGAATGCTAACTGCACAGTATTCCTTTTGCACACATATACAAGTTGTAAAGGATGAGTTTTGGGTATCTAAAGTATACAATATATAAATGTTATTGTAAGCCATTGTTTAAAAGTTATATGCATCTTCCCTGTGTTTTTGCTGACTCTATACGTTTTTGTGTCTTGTTCTCCAGCACATTCAAAATTAACTCACACAACAAGTATAACTGCAGGTATCCAGTATACCAATTGTGGAAATTAGACATAAACGAGGCACACTTCCAACATTTACATGTCTACAAAGTGCTTTAAGTGTGATTGTGGTATGTGCTAAATGTGCATTAACTTGCATACCCTATCTGGGTTGCATTGAGACCAAAAGCGAGGTCAGGTAAATTTTTGCCTTCAGTCCCCAAGAGACTAATGCCTGGTTAATGCAGAAGTATTCATTTATAGTGGAATTGGGCCATGGAAATACTAAGAAGATTATAAGTTTGTGTCGGAATGGATTTGGAATTGGCTTTCACTAATTTCCAAATCTGGATAAGAAGTAAAAAGAAACTAGAATAGAATATCTATGTCCAGAGTATCAATATGAGAAATGTGTATGTGTTAATGGCATGCTGTCAGATCAGTAGATGGTCATTTGACTGATAAAGCAAGTCAAAATGTATCTTAATAAGGCAGTTGCCCATTTCTGGTCTGAATTATGGGAAATTATGCAGGAAAACAAACAATGACGGGCCATGTAAATGACATTTCTATCATTTGGAATGCTGAGCAACAAAAATACACTTGATTTGTTACTCTGGTGCATCATCCTTTTGGCCCATGCACTATATTTATAACTGGAGTGGGTTTGAAAGAGTTATTGAAAATGCTGACGGTGAAAATAGATATGCAGATTTAAGTGATCCAGTGCAAAACCCAAAACGAAAAGGCAGAGAAATGTACCAGCTTAATCCAGATCATCATCTATTATCATCTATTCAATATCAGTTTTTGATAATCATGTTATAGATATTTCACCATACAAACTGTTATTATACACATGATGCCTCTTACCTTGTACCTGAATAAGCAAAGAAAATATCTATTTCATATATATTTGTATTTCAGCAACTGGAACACATCATAAAGATTAATTACAAATAGACCAATGTTTTAAGTTTATATTTCCAGTAATTATGATGATTCTTCACAATGAAAACCTGACATTTCATTTCTTAGAAGACGGGAATATTTCATTAAACCAAGAAAAAAGTTGATCCCTTTTTAAAAGTTTTTGTCAAAATGTACTTTCAATCTTCCAATCGATCCTCATCAGTATCTTATCATATTTTAGTTATTGAATATGACTAGAGTTCGAAAACATTTAAAAATTACAAATAGCTTGCTTTTCTATACTTTTTGAAATCAAAAATATATTTTTTAAATCAAATAAAATCAGATTTTATTTTAGTCAAATAACAGTCCAACCATCTATCCGTCTGTTGTCTTATTCTTGCAGGGTGGCTGGACCCTAACAAAAGCTTATGGGGAGAGTTAAAGAGGTGGCACTTTACTGATCCACATCCATATTATGAATTCATCAGATAGGGGACTTAGGACTGAACTTGTTTCCTGGAGGGCCTGGCCATGTATACAGATGCCAGACCATCCAACAGCCATCACCACTTCTGGAAAAAGGGCAAATCACCTGTGACCAATTAAATATGAAATTGTGGCTGTGCACCTGAGTGGAAGGGTCTGATTTAGTTGGTAAGACCTTATGTGGCTGGAGTTTTGTTGGTGTGAGGCTGGATGTGAGGCGAAGCCTCAGAGCTGGACCTTCTGAAATGCCCCCAAGCTCATTGGCAGACACTAAACTCAGTGAAGACCCTGCTCAAGGCAATTGTGTTGTCTTGAAATTATACACCATCATTAAGCATCTCAACAAACAATAGTATTAGATTGTGATAGTCAAAGCAAAAAGTAAAGTTTTATGCTATTTCATAAAAGGGCTGATATTGAATTATTCAAATAACACAATTAAAAAAAAAAACGTTTTTGATCTTTATTACTTTTAGTTTTTAATCTTTGCAAATCATTCTTTAGTGTTTATTCATAATTCTTCCCCCATCTCACAAAAGAGCTTTGATATTTTCCTATAAAATAAGCCATAATGTCATCCGCTGCTCAATGTCCATCTGAGCAGCGGATGAAGACGTGACAGCCTTTAGGGGATCGGAATACTATTATCGTTGGCGTTTCATCCCAAATGGGCTTTTATTAAAAGGAACGCCTAATTAAATTCCAAGATGAGGGGGCAGTGAACAATACCAGACAGTGGCTACTTTGATTTCTTCCCCCCCTTGTTTTAAAGTAATTATGCAGACTTGACATGAGTGAGCACACTGCCGGAGACCCCTCTAATGAGTTAAGCAAGAAAAATCGCCACAGTCGCCTTGGCTGGCAGCAGCTAATTGCATTGGCCACATTGGGCCACGACTAACACTGTCATTTAAAATGTGCTTTTCTTCATCTGCTGATGGTATTTGTTCTTAGTATGCTGGTTAATTAACATTTCTGTAAATGTGGGCTTTAAATGTTGGAAGAGTCAGTGCTCTGTAAATGCGAGATGACGCTGGTGTGTGGAGAAGTGGCCTGATGGTAAGGCAAGGGTCAACACATTTTTACTTAAACTGCTTAAATTTTACTCTTGGGAACTTGCTGTGTCATATTAATAGCAGTGTGTTATGAGGTTGCTTTCCAGGGAACCTAATAGGCTCCTTTAAAGATCAGAAAAATGTCTCCTTTCTTACACTGCCTTGCAAAATAAATCATGCACATGAAGTCCCTTGAAAGCAGAAAGACAATTGCTACGTGTAAAGAAAATTGTAAAGAGTTTTAAATAATTTTCACAAAGAAATCGTTATTGTGTTGTACATATGTATCCAACCCACTTTAGTTATCCCCTAATACTCTCGGACACACATTTTACACCTTAATTTTCATGAAGACATGAGTGAGTGTAATTTAATTTCAATACAAATACAATTTAGTGTAAATGTCCTGGTTATATTGTAATACAACTTTACCTTTGACATTTTTGAAAATTCAGATTTTCTTTGAACATGTACAGCATAACAACATTGTTATATTGACAGTGATGGTATTGAAACAAATTTCAAATTAGTTTAATCTTGGTCACACCTGTCTCAAATTCTTGGTCTTGACAGGTTAGGTGATCTTGAATACTACAATTATGATGGGAGGCATACTTTGATTCAAAAGGAATACTTTACCTTTTAAATTAATGACTACTTTTTGTTGGTTTTCACACAAATTTCAAATCAGACTAAGGGAAGTCTTTGGTCTTAATGTGGCAAAATATGTTACAGCTAACTAATAACAATACTTTATAATGCACTGCATGTTTGACCTGGTCTCACAGGGATGAGCGATAAAAGAAATTTTACATATCCATTATTCCATCTCTAGTTAAAGGAAACATTTTCCAAGAAAACACAAAGAGAAACAGAAAGGAAATGGTCTCAGTGCAAAAAAACACCACATTTCAGTCATGACATTTTAGTTGCCCTAAGGTAGCGATGTCCAAATCTATATTAATCAGTTGGGGGAAAAAAAAAAAACAATTATAATGGCACCAAAAATGTCACAGCAGCCCTGTCAGTCATCTCATCTCACACGCACACACACACAGCACAAAGATAACCATGCCTTTGCCATTGCATCTACAAATGTATCTACATCTGCAATGCCACTGCTAATATTGGTGACTGTTTCTAGACCTCCAAACAAGGGAATCAGTGAGACAGCACATAATTATTCATATGTTTCACTTAACCTTTAACATGCAGTCACGCGTAGTGCCCCAGCCAGCGTGTGCATATCGCTACCAGATTATTACGAGAACGGCTAGGCATTTGTCCTTGTTTACGTGCCCTACTGAAGCATCCTTGGCCGTGCTCGCCTTACACTCCAGATGAATAGCATTCCAAGGCCCCCAGAGGCCCCCCAACTTCTCCTGAGACCTTTAAGTGTTTGTTGACAGAGTAACAGACTTTGGCTTGTTTAGCCTTCTCCACTCTCTAAAATCTGAAAGGTCACTAGCAATTCCTGAATCAGTTGCACCAACCTCCATACCCCCTTGGAGAAGAGGGAGGAGGAAAAGAAAAACAAGACCTCAAGAAAATGCCCTTACGAGCGGACCTTGAGTGCTCTCTGGGAAACAAACAGGATCCCTGCTGCCACGGTTACCAAGTTGCCAACATGTCTCTATGGCTACAAATTAAACAATAGACAGAAATTTGCCCATCCTCAACCAGAGAGACAGACAAAGAGGAAGAGAAACCAAACTTGACATACCACAGTTTACCTGGTGTTGCCTCATTGAAGAATTTCACTGAATATTTTCTTGGCAAAAATTTTTTAAAGCAAAAACCACTGAGAAAATATGCTCCATATGGCACATTTATGTGGTCACTCTGTGTCACAACATGGGGTGCAGCAGAACAATCAAATGATCTGGCAGAACATGCATAATTCCCCCTTTTACGGCAAACGAGCACTGCACCCCGTTATTTGGGGTCTCTATTGTTGCCATGGCACAGCTCATTATTATGGGCTGTCTGGTTCAGGTCATCAGAGAGGCTTTTGCCGCTGAGGTCTCGGTGGAAATCGGCAAGCCCATCTCTCTGCTTAGCAACCAAGCCCTGGGGCCTGTTTTGCACAGTTTAATTCAGATGAGAGTGCAGCACAGAGGATTGGCTAAATTCAACCCGCAACCCTCTCCTCCCTCTGACACTTGCTGACACACAACAAGCACCTGCACTTACTATCTCCTCCTCCTTCACCACATTCCTACATTGGGTTTCTCGTCTGCTCCCTATCTTTTTATCTACCTTGTTTTTTGTGCTTGCCTCAAGCTGGAACACATTTTGAAGGTGGTTCTGAAATTGGTTGCAAGTCTTTAGCACCCTGAAGAAGTCTGGAAGTTGTTCCCTGCAGCATCATGGGAGGATGTACCAGTAAAACCACTGTGTTTGTTTAATGTTTGATGAAAATATCAAACAATTTGCTGCTCCCAAGGCTTGTTTCAAAACTGCATATGAATCCCTCACCATCACTGTGTACTGTATGTATTCCAAACATCTGCTGAGATTATTTCAAACAATTGTTACATCTCTATTATGTTATTTTAAATGATAGAACCTCTGAAAATAAATAATTTCTTAATGTTGTAGTTAATTATCCAACACTACAGGCACAATACAATGAATTAAAATATAGTCAAAAATATTTATTTCAATAATTCAATTAAAAAAGTGAAATTCTTATAGAGATTAATTAAGAATTACTTTTGTTCTCATTAAAGATTGTGGCTTACAGTTTAATCCCAAAACTGAATATTTTAGAAACTTTGATTATTACACAACATCAATTAAAAATGGGGACCAACCATCACACTGCTAAGAACAGAGACAGGTTTTGTTGGGAAAAAATGTATGAATGACATCATAAATACTGAACCTGGAGGAGAACCCATGGCTGACAGGACATTCAGAGAGGAAGAAGCAATTCTTTCAATGGCAGTTTGAAAATGCACTCAGTCCTTGACTTTCAAACACATGCCATGTAGTTTGATTAAGACAAAATGGAAGAATTTGTCATTAATGACAACCATAGTATTTAGAGGAAACCTTTTAGGTGATTCAAGCATCAGATTGTCTTAATCTGTTTCCTGTATCTATCCCTATCAAATAAACAATAAATAAAGAGAGGAGGAAGCCTGTAGGCCTGTGACAGTTATTTGAAACTGTTTAGATGTTTTTGTGCTGCAACTATGCTGATTGAAATGACTGAATTAGCTCCTAAACATTTTATCAAGTTCTGCAGAGGTGTGGAAATGAACCAATCACTTGGATCTGATGTATTTAACCAGGGAAAATTAAAACATGCAGGACATTGGCCTTGATATTCTGATGATTTGCCAATTGTCCAACATAAAGTCATCATAACTCTCCAAAAGGAGGGTTAGACAGAAAAGTTCATTGCTAAAGAGGCCCATAGTTCTCAGAGTGTTGTCCAGAACCAAAGACAACATCAAAAGTAGCTTACATAGAGGAACAACTCTCACAGAATCCATCCAAAGTATCAAAATCGCCT
Source organism: Xiphophorus hellerii (assembly GCF_003331165.1). Lineage (NCBI taxonomy): Eukaryota > Metazoa > Chordata > Actinopteri > Cyprinodontiformes > Poeciliidae > Xiphophorus > Xiphophorus hellerii. The sequence continues at coordinate 7,608,365 of NC_045693.1, forward strand.
CCTGTTGACATATTTGTGTGTTGAAAATCGCATAATTTTTTTCGGAGTGACTCATCCACCTCATTGAGTTGTGACACTGAAAATTCAAGTGGGTTTGCAACATCACAGTGCCCAGTGAATATCCTGTTGCACCACACAGCCATACATGACTGCCAAAAATGGAAGAACGATTTTTTCCCCTCTCCGTCTGGGCCATGAGCAGGATTGGGTGACATGCTCCTTCGCTGCCTTCACCATGGGTAGTTTATTTTGACTCAGTCCCACCTGCACTGTCTGCTGCCAGAAACAATCAGTTAAGCACCACTTGTGCACAAAACCCACCTGAAAATAATTCCCAACAGTCACAGGGATCTGAGTGGTGTGCGCACAACTGTCTTGTCAAGCAGGAAATGAAGTTTATATTATAAACTATATTGCTAAAAATTGACATCTGCAGTTAAATGTTGTATTTCTTCAGTGACATTATTAACATGTGCCTATTTATTATTTATTTCAGAAATACTTTTAATCATGTGCAGAGAAAATCTCTGCTGTGCAGTTTTTTCGCTCCCTGGAACTAGCCTGTCAGTCAGTGAATGGTTGCCATGGGAACAGATTTGTTTTTGTGGGATGGCTTTGTAGTCTGCGTATGTAGGTGTTACTTGCTTGTCTCTCCGTCTGCCCAGTCATTACATTCACAAAGTGGATCCTTTGAGAATTACTCCCAAATGAGTCAACCAGCTTAAAGTTTATCACAGTGTGTTATTATTTTTCAGATGCAATACTTCAGAAAATACACTAAATATATTAAACCAGCAGCCTAAAGAGCCATGTGTGTTTTATGAATCTCCCCTCCTTGCCTCTTTACCTCTTCCTCATCTTTCTCTATCTCTCTCTCTCTTCCCCAGCACTCCCTCTACACAGGTTTAAGTGGATGGGAGTGGGACGAGAGAGGCATCGACAGCGGTGTGGCTGTGACTCAGGCAACCGGCTGCTGCAGTGTTGTGACGGTAATGAGGACAGGGTCAGCGGATACAGACAGACTGAACGACAGAGGCACACAGGAGAGAGGAGAGAAAGGTAAAGAGGCAGCTATACAGATGCTCGAAATAAAAAAGCTGGGTTCACACAGGCAATGAAAAACAGTGCAGCGGAGAGAGAGAGAGAGAGAGGAAAGATAGGAGTGGACAGATGCCAGCTGATAGCAGAACTCCACAGCAGTGATAGCCCCACGGTGAAAGTTCTGCGTTAAGCAACTTTTTGTCACACACAAGCTTGGGTGAAAGGATGCTGAACACATTCAGAGTCACTTAAGGACACAGAAAGGATGCAGGAAAATGCTTTGTTTGTTTTTAGAGCATTTATGATATCTTCTTCAGTGCTGTAAAGTCCAAATTCCTTCCTTATGTATATCTGCTGGTTTTGATTTTGGGTCACACTTAAATGTTTTAAATTAAAACCAGACAAACATATTGAGTAAATACAAAAATCTGTTTGCTGAAGTGACTTGCAGTCAAAGGAGGTAGTCATGACAAGTAAATCACTAACAAAGATAAGAAAAAGTCATTTTACCCACTTGTCTGTTCTATGAATTTGTCTTATGTGTGATTTCAAAATTTAAAAAGTCGAAATAACTGAATTTAGAAATTGCTTGTTCAAATATATGGAAGGAAGGTGATGTGAGGCAGTGATGAGCTGTGCCTCTGGGGGCGCCATATCACACACTGACTGATGCAGGCAGCTTGGGCAATTCCCATTGTAGTCTCTGTTTACTCCGCCAATATTCAATGTTTGATTACACACGTTACACATGCCGATGTTCTACAGTCTGAAATATTTAATGTGTGACATATTTAGTCTCTCTGATTAGCCATAAATGCATACTAGTACATGGTGAGGCAGAAAGTATCATGATAAACTCATAGGGGGAAGTGCCGAGCTCCATGGGCACAATGAGCAACAGAGGCTCTTTTTCCAGTCTGAAAACATGCAGTCAAAACGAAACGAATCCAGGATGACTTTCCTTCTTGCTGGTACTCTCCAATGAAGCAGGCAGATTTTTAAAAATGAAGGCATGAATTTTACAACAATGATGAAGATATCCATGAAGAAGGTCATGCAAGTGGACTTTAAATTGAAAATTTTCAATTTTGATTAAAATTTTTTTTTTTTTAAATCAGACAAAAAGAAACCCCCATGATAGCAATTTTATTTATTATAAAGTGTCTTGGTGCCAGTAAATAAATAAAATTAAAGTTACTACCAAGAGAATAAATATTTTGCAAATGTTTTTTTTTTTTCTTTAAGAATTGTTTTTTAGTGATACAATTCAAAGTGTTGATTAAATGTTAGGCCAGTCCTTGAGAAATATCCCTATAAATTAGCACTGATTAAAAAAAAAATGAATCAGATGCCAAGTACATCATCAACAAGCCGTGATCTCCCAAGCAATGTTTACTGTGCCCAACATAGGAGGGGGCTCATTGGTCTATGACTGGCAATAAACCACTCATCTAGGAGGTCACAAACAGACAAAGCAGAGCAGGCCTCACTTGTCTCAGTTATGGTCAGTGATCAGGATTACCAATAAAGAGAGACATCCAAAGTGAAAAGATCACAAAGCCCTGATTTCCTGCCAAGAACATCTTCATTATCCCCAAGATATTGTACAGTTTTTTGGACTGACAAAACAGAGGTGGAACTTCTTGGAATGTGTGTGTCCCATTATATCTGCCATAAAATTAACACATTTTAGAAAAAGATTGTTTTGCCAACAGTCAAACATGTGGATTGTAATCTGTTTGCTGCTTCAGGGTCTGGATGACTTGCCATAACTGATGGAATCATAATTTTTTATCTCTAAAAGAAAATCTTGAAACAGAATCAGTTTTTGGTCTTGACCTCAGGAGAATAACGTAGATGGACCAGGAAGTCCATTTCTCAATGCGTCAATAAATGGTACCTTTCCGTTTTCTGTTTCTGTCTCCTGTACTGTGACTTTAAAATCAGCCTAAGCATAAAGTATCTCTAGGGAAAGTGTCAATAAAGCTCAAATGATAAAAATAAAGTTAAAACACTTTTACAACTGCAGGTACACACCCTCTGTGAAACAAAGAGACTCCAACAGTGGGCTACAGACAGAAAACTGAAACTGCAGTTTTTCAGCTTAAATGCAGTATGCAAATGCAAAAAGGTTTCAGTGAGTATTATTTGAGCTTAAGAAAAACGCTTTGAAATAGCTTCACATCAACTATAAGGTAACTGAGAAATATTGATCAGATCTTCAGAAACATATTTCAATATTATTTTTCTTCACAGAAGAATGTCCTATCAGCAGATATTTCAGAGCTGAGCAAACTTTTGTGTATAAAATCAGAGCTAATTACGAGCCAAAATAACTTCTCTGAACACTTCAGTGACTCAGTCAGTCCTGTTGAAAATGCAGACTTCTGCTATTATCTCTAACTGGTTTATTAGAGGGGGTAGAACATTTCAAGCATTTATGTAGGAAGAGAAGGAGTGAAATAGAATGAGCCAGTGGCAACACAGACTCCACTATAGACACAGTGTTTAACATCTTCACCCGTGGCGGCTCAATTACCTGAGTGTAATTGCAATAACTCCAATGCCACTGCAGTCATGCTTGACTATTTCCAGACCAGGTCTGTAATTGAAGGTTGATATATGCAACTGGAAATCAAAGGAGGCTAGCATGGTAACAAGAGAACAGCTAGGCTACGACTTTCAGAGCAGAGCTGTGAATTGCTGCTGTAATAAAAGGCCGGAGTTATTAGCAGAATTGTGAGTGGCAAATTGGTGTGAATGCCAAATCACTGGGGTAAGAGCTGAATGAGATGGGAAGTTACAAAAGAGAAAGGGAAGGAATTGGGATAACAGAGTGGATAGCAGGCAGGAAAGGTTTGGCTGTATTGTATGGAGGCATTTACACTCTTAAGGAGCTGAAAGGTAAGTTGTCAAAAATACTCTTAACTGCTATTGGCGTTGGGAGCAGTTACTTAAAAAAATCTTTTAAGTAATCTTTCAAGTAAATTACTTAAAAGATGCCTCACTCCTCTGACAAAGAAAATGGAAATAAAAAGTGCATATGTATGCTTTGTTCACAGAGGGTCATCAGTAAAATGTTTAGCTTTTTTAGCTTTAAACAGGTTGCTTGACAGACAGTACCGCACCTTTTAAACTTATTTCCACGAGATTTAATTTGGTCAACCTAAACTTGACCAAATTTCATCTGGTCGTAACCATTTCAATGAAAGCTTTGTTGGATTTATCAAGATTTTTGGTTGAAGCCACAATTGGATTGTATAGACTGCATCATCTTATTATATCAACACAACCATTACGGCAGTGTGCAGTTTTTGTCTTAGATCATTTGCAGTAACAGCTGTCTTTATAATTTCCATTTTCATTGCTTTGGCACTTTGAAGCCACTTGTGGTCAAGTTTGCTTTGGGACCAACATGTGCGTGGGAAAAAAAAAATGTTGAGCAAACAACGCTTCCAACTGATTGACGGCTGCAAAGTTCTGGGTGACCAGCTTGTACAAAAAACAGCCGAAGTTCCATCAGAAAGACCACACTTAGTGCTACTGCTGCACTTTAATGTGGTCTGAAGGAAACCTGAGACAGTGTGTGGTTGCGCATGGAGAGCTGAAGGGCTTTGAGTGATTCCAGCATTCCTACATATATCTCTAGACAGTCCAAAACCACAACCCCTGACACAAGCGGTGGTTCCAGTGTCAGCTGCCAAGATCCACTGTGCGGAATATTCCTGCATTTTGTCCAAGAACCTTCCATAAGGATTTATAGTGGGAAACATAAAGTACTGAGAGAAAATCTCTGTCCAGAAAAAAAGTTTTAAAAGACAGACTTATGACAGCTGTAGGAAAGTAAGGAAAGAAAAGCACAGAACCTGACCGTAACCATAACTTCTAAAGACTTAGGTTACAGATGATGTGTTTACAAAAACAGTAAGACCTAAAAATGAAATTTTGGGCATATCAAAATCTTCTAGATTGGATCAATCAAGTAATATGCAAAGCCTGGCAAAAAAAGGGGTCACACTGTAATATTTTATTTAGCTTTGATTTTGGCATGCATGTGCTGTGGCATTGTTTAGATAAGCTTCTGTAATGTCACAAGATTTATTTCCATCCAGTGTGGTATTAATCTTTCACTAAAGTCTTATTTTGATTCTTAGCGGGGTTAAGGTCTGGACTCAGTGGTGGCCAATCCATGTGTGAAAATGATGTCTCATATTCCCTGAACTACTCTTTCATAATTTTAGCCAGATGAATTCTGACATCGTCATCTTGGAATATGCCCATGCCATCAAGGAAGAAAAGACATTGATGGAACAACGTGGTCGTTCAGTATATTCAGATAGTTGACCTCGTTCTCTGGGCACATTATGTTGCTGAACGTTGACCTGACCAACTGCAGCAACTCCAAATCATTGCACTGCTCCTTTTAGAGTAAGCACTAGCCATGTTGGGTGCATCACTTCATTTTCCTCTCTTCTTACCCTGATGCTCCCATAATTTAGACCAGGGTAAATCTGGACTCAGACCACATGACCTGCTTCCATTGCCACATACTCCAATCTTAATGGTGTTCCCTATTTTCCTTCCAGTTTTTAATAAAGGGTTAGACATTTCTGAAAGGCCCCAACATGTTTCATCCAAAGCCGAACAGTCGACGTACAGTCACGTGGTTGCGAACCGTTCAGATTCACACACACCTTTCATACAACAGCACAGACCAACTGGGCAACACCCCTACCGCTTCGGTATACGTCACGCCACTACCAGCGGGGCTTCCCCTTCCCTCCCTGCATCCTCAGTTTTGATTTTATGAAACAGTCCCAAAGCAAGCGCCACACTTTTCTGTCGCCAGTCTTCTCTTGAACAGTAACAATTTCCATCTAAGACAGGGGTCTCAAACTCCAGTCCTCGAGGGCCGCAGTCCTGCAGTTTTTAGATGTGCCACAGGTACAAAACACTGGAATGAAATGGCTTAATTACCTCCTGCTTGTGCAGATCAGTTCTCCAGAGCCTTGCTAATGACCTAATTATTCTTTTCAGGTGTGGTGCAGCAGAGGCACATCTAAAAGTTGCAGGACTGCGGCCCTCGAGGACTGGAGTTTGAGACCCCTGATAAGAGTTATGAACCATGCACTAAACAAATGACACAATTCTCATCAGGTGTCTAGGTTATTGAGAACCAATTTCGGCAGTTCAGATGAAGTACGTCAGTGCCTTAAACCAGTTTTAGTAGTTTCTGCCATCTCCTCAGTCCTTAGATGTTTTTTCTGCTTTATCCATGCAGACCATCAAGTTCAAGTCAAACAGACCAACATCTTTTCCACAAGATGTTTCTTCCAACATGGTTAAGAAATGAGAAGCTACTCGTTACATCAGTTGGGGTTACATAACTTGTTTCCTGCTGAAAGACAATCGGCCATACTGTAATTATCAAATAAGAGGCACATAAATATTTACATAGTAAAATGAAGGCGCTTTAAAAAAAAAATTTGAACAGGCAATGCATGAAGTGCTTACTTTTAAAAAAAAAGTGTAGTAGCACTATGATCCCATTTAAAAATCTAGTTAAAGCCCACACCAATACTGACAGAAATTAAAAACTACAATAGTACTTGTACAGTACAAATTCTGGAGCTTGTCCTCATACTGTCAGTGTCTTGAATTCCTACTTCATCAGGGCTCCTGTTAAACAGACTGTAGGAAGACAATTTGGGCTGGGGGTAGAACGGGGGGAAGGGGGGTGCATTGCAAAAGCGCAGAAATGTGGCAGCACACTGGGAATAACTATTGGCCGAGGAGTTAATAGGCATGGAATGATGACAGATATCATGGAGTGGACACCTCGCAATGACTGGGAAGGAATTAATAAGCAGGAATGGGTTAATAGTGCATTAAGAGCCAGCAGGAGAACGGCAGGAGACTGGAGCAAGAATCTTCTGAAGTCAGCTGTGAGTAATCAGCCCATGGCGAGCCTTCAACGATTACCATAACAGAGCAATTGGACGTGAAAAATGGATAATAGTATGGACATAGAAATGTGGGGCTGTGTGTGTATGTGTGAGGTGGCTGTGGGGGAGGAATAAATGCACAAATCCCACTGGCTTTCCAATTGTGACAAACAGAAGATGATGAGGTTTTTTCAAACAAAAACACTCATGTAACCAAAGTGTCTGCTAATTTGATTTTAGTACATTTATCTGAGCCTTTTCTGCTTCCAGAGGCTAACTCAGAACTACAGGTAGCATACAGTTGCATAAAAGCTTCTTTTTTTTCCAGTGATTTAATTCAGAAGTAAAAATCATATCCAGCGTAACTATTTTTATTTCTGTTAATTTTGAATGGATTATGGATTACAGGTAATTAAGCTTCTCAGAATAATAAAAATAAAGTAAGAATATAAGAGAAAATAATTTTTTCATACATAAATATGTTGCGTTACGTCTTCATAGTTATTGGGAAGATAATTGTCCAGTCATTGAGGGTAAATCACATAAAGTGATTGGAAAAGAAGCTGACTGTTCACAGACTGATGTGTCCAAGGTTGTAAAAAGAAAATTGGGTGAGGGAAAAAGGTTGATGGAAAAAGGTGCACAAGCAAATCAGTTAATTCAAGTCTTGAAAAGATTATGAATCAAAACCCGTCTGTGTACTACAGCTAAGGGCCGCCACACAGTCAGAGCCAATACATGTCTTATAAGGAGAGGTGGGATTTCTGAGAAGTTTTTCACAAGCACTACCTTCATATTTAATATGGCACCTTGTTTATGAAAAACATTAAGCCCAAAGTAAAAACAAAAAACTGTATTTCAACAGCTTATTTTTGTACTTGGAAATACAACGTTGTTAAGTTAATGCAGTTTCCATATTTAAGTTCTGACTGAAGAGGTAAATCAATCACAGCTATGAGTAGCCATCAGCCCTTGTTCCTGTCTCACTATGCTCCACGGCCACACAGTTAAGCTTTTCGTATTTCCCTTGTAAGTAATTTATTCCAAACTTTCTTCTGAGTAGGCAGCCTGAGTACAACCAGAAGAACTTGTATCACAGTTTATAAACCATGGCCTCAAAGGAACTTTGTTGTGTCTGAGGATGATCTTTGTGGCCTTTATAGAAACTTTGTTTACTCTAAGCCCTATAATTTTGCTTAACTCAAACTATTTATTATATGCAGTATGAGGGATTTCATTTGTCCCTGCTACCATTTACCTTTAACTTTAACAATCCATGAGTTTTGACAAACCCGCTCATTTACTTCTAGTTTTCTCTATCTGGCACACATCCAGGGTCTTGAGTATACAAAGTCATAAGTTATTACACAGTTCCAGACCAAGACAAAAACATTCAAATATTATTACCAGAAAATAACATACCCTTAGCATGGCATATTTGTATACTTTTCCAACTTAATCTGGAGGTCAGAGAAGTCTATCGAATGCTTAATTTTGTGCATACAATCCTTTACTAAGGCTATTGTCCCTCCCATACGTCCACATTCAATCTCCTCCAATCAAATGGACATTTATCTCTGGGAAAGGAAAATATTAAGCTGCAAAAATGTTCAATGATTATGTGATAGCTTAATTACACTCTTAATTTCATAGGAGACAGATCACTCTCACCAAAACTATCAAGATAAATGACCCACTATATTATTGTGGAAGGGTCTTTTTGTCTGTGCCTTGGATCAGTATATTATCTATCTATTCCCAGCAAAAACTATGAGCGTCTTACTTTAAACTAATTCAATGCATGACTGAAACAGGCAAGACAAGGGCATAACTGACTTCTTATGGTTGTATTTGTCAATGCTAATATTTAATCTGAAAGTATTTTTTGAGTGGCACCAATAGTAAAAACACATTTCTACTACGACTCAAAACTGGGACTTTAATCAAGCTGTCATTTGTTTAAGCTGATGTTGAATATCCCTAATGTACCTGTAAAACCTCCTTACTCTTTTGTCTCAAATCATGGCCATGTACAGTTATCCTATTAATGTTGCAATTAACTGTCTTTGTTGTTCCTCTGTTCTCTCCTAAAGCAGGTATCCCTGGCCGGATTATCTTGTTGGGTTCTCCTGGAGGTCATTTGTCTGAACTCTTTTTGTTCTGAGTCAGGATTTTACGACGTAATCCAGCGCCGACATGCAAGAGGATGACAACACATTCCTATGCAAACACAGATATGAAGTATACAAGCAAGAAAACTGGTTCTGAAGTCAAGTTTGGATTCTTGATTATTCCAATATATGTAGAAAGTTATGGATGAAAATCTAAGTCTTGGAAGCATGTGTGGACCAATCAAACTAAACAAAAAAGTAGCAGTCAAGATGCTCTTGCTGTTAGGTGAAGCAATAAAGTCGTCTTCCATTCAGTCCTGGTGAATGTATGTTTTTGTTTTTCTTTTCAAATTTCACCACTTCATCCCAGGGATCAGATAAGATCAAATCAATACGTTGTTCATACCAATACTTGAAAGTTTTCTCCTACTTACCCAAGAAAAACCTGAAAATCTTCCTCAGACTCAAAGTTTGGGATGCATATGATAATACTGTGAAGGTTATTTTCTGCTGCAGGGCAGGAACAAAATACAAGCAGCCCAGAAAAAAAACTATCAGAGGCAGCAAAAGTCTTGTTATTGAAGCATAAGTTCACCTTCTAGTAGGATCAAAATCTTTAACATTCAGTCAGCCATTTACATGCCACACTTTTCAGATTTTTGCTCAGTAATAAGTTTGGAAATTGCGCTTCCAGTTCCTTTCCCTTCTCAACTCTACACTGATTTGTGTTGGTCTGTCACACTGAATCTCAATAAAATACTCTTACACGTATGTACTTGTCCCTTATGTCTAATCAGTATAAGTATTTTTGAAATCTCAGTAGGTACTCATCAGCCAACATTTACAGTAGGTAAGTTGAGTTGAAGTCTACTGCCAAGCTAACTCTTACAGTATACATAATGCTAAATTAGTTGTCATGCTTCTTGAAAGCAAACTCCAAAGCAGTACTTTAGGTGACAAAGAAGATGAAAACCACGGAAGTGAAACAAAAGGTTTGCAGAACCCTGCTTAAGAAATCACTGCTGACTGCCTATTAACTACATTTGCTTCACATAAAAGCCTCTTTCTTGCAATTATTTTTTTTTTCTGTGACCACTTTTTTTCCCCCCCCAAGCCTGATGAGTCACTTGCTGCACTCCTCTCGATCTGCCCAATGCGGCCCACGCCATCACATTTAGACCCTGACTCTGAACACCGAGCAGGTGGCAGAGAACATTAGGAGGCAACGGATTGCAGACCAGCACAAGCTGCAATTTGCTTTTTATAAATTACATAAGCGTAAGGACAATGAACAGAATGTGAGACAGTAGAGATAGAGTCTGAGTGTGTTTTTTTATAATTATGCTATACATAAGAAACTTTTCCAACTGTTTCTGACAAGTTTAGACTTTTTAGTCTAAACTTCTTGACACCGTTTGCCATGCCAAAGTATTAATAATCCATATTTTTTCACATTTAAGTCACATATATCAGTTTTACTGGAACTCCATATAATAGAAAGGACAAGATTTTGAAAGTGATGGGAAAGGATTTTAATAAAATTTTATAAATCTGGACAGTGTGGCATGTCTACATGTATTTAGCCCACTTGAATGAATATACTATACAAACATCAGCAGCCTCACACCATGGTGCTGCCATCACCATATTTTACTAGTGGTGGATTCAAGCAGATATCTGATCTCAGTTTTCTGCTACACATAGTTGTTTGCAAGTAAACCAAAAAGTTGCATTTAGGTCACATATAAACACAGAATCGTATTTTACATGATTATGTTTTCCCGTGTGACCCCTTGTGACAAACTTTGATCTGGACTTCTTGTTGGCTTTTTTCCTGCCACGTTTCCACATTTTCCAAATGTTTGTTTGTAAAAGATTTTTTTTCCTTCCACATCAAAATTAAGTAGAGTGTTTTGTTGATCTGTCACATAAAATTCCAATAAAGTATATGGTTATCGTCATGTTAATTTTTAAAATTAAATTTAAAGGGTATAATACTTTAGCTAGGCAGTTTACAGTTTTTGTGTGAATGGCTTCTCCCTGTATGGGTGGCTGCTGTGGTCATACCAAGTGTGTGCCAATGTCCCTGAGAGTGTGTAGGCCTGTAAATAGCTGTGGCAGCTGTAATGATACTGTATTGCAATGTGCGATCCTAGAGGGTCCAGATAACCAGATGGCCAATATGTTGCTGCCAACACATACAGCATTTTAAACACAAATACATAGACACTCAGGCCAGTGGGACTGCACCTCAGGAGGCCTTCTTTCAGGCCTGGGCCACTGGTAGAGCAGAAGCCCGCTGGCAGTGTCCCTCTTCTGGGTAATAGTCCAGACGCATACAACCCGGCAGCCAGCAGCTGCTGGGCCTCACACATGGCAGCTGAATCCTGCTGGAAGGCTAAATGTGTGTGTGAGAGAGTTTGTGTGCTTGCCCTCAGCTTGTATGAGCACTCCCCCTTCCTCTGGGCACCAAATGCTCTGATCAGAGCTTGTGAGAGTTTGGGAGATTTGTACCAAGTTGCAAAGTTGTCTATCTAAAGCATATCGTGGCCAGCTCGAACAAAAGCTTGTTGTTAAGCCAAGAAAAAGAGAAGTTCAAAGCGTGTATGTGCGCCGTGTTTTGTGAGTTTGTGTCGACAGATGTCGAGTACATGTTGGTCTCTCGTGTGAGGAGCTGGGAGTTTCTGTCTTACCTGAGGCTGCTGTGCAGCTGTCCTTCGCTGATCGCTGTCCCTACAACAAACACTCAGAGTGGCTTTCTGAATGTGTGTCTATGTGTGTATATACGTGGTAGTGATGGTGAATGAAACCTATAAGTTCTTATAATTTAGGAATTATAATAACTTATAATCAGCTTTGCATAGTTTTTGACATATTGTACAAATACTGTGTTGTCTCTGATGGCAACATCTGAAACCACTCATTGGAAATTAATCAAGTAGACAACATACAATTTGTCTTACTTTTCTTTGTAGCTTGGACCAATCTTGAATTTAGGCCTTTTTGGGCGAGGGGGGGAGGGGGTACCGTGACTTTGCAGCACTGTCACCCTGCAGCAAGAAGGTTCTGGGTTCAAATCCCAGCTTTTTTGCATAACTGGGTCTCTGGATATTCTGGTTTCCTCACACGGTGCTTTTAGTCTAAAAGCATGACTTTTAGATTAATTGGTCTCTCTTAATCTTCCTTATATGAGAGTGTGTGTGCACGGTTGTCTGTCCTGTGTGACTCTGTGTTGCCCTCTGATGACCTGTCCAGGGTGTACCTCTCTTCTAATGACCACTGGAGACAGGCACCAGCTCCCTCGCAGACATGACAGCAGAAAGACTAAAGGCATTTCTCACCAGGACACAGACAAAGTTTTTGAGTATTTGTTAATGTGAAATTAATTCTACAAAAATTGTATCTTCCCACACCATTTCCTTAAAAACAAAAATCCTCGTAGTGTTTGTTCTTCTACTTGTGTTCCAAATTTTGACTTTGTTTAAACGCTGGGTGTTTATTGCCACCCTTTAAAAATGAGCCATCAGAGTGCAGTCAGTGTGATTTCAAAAATTTGGATGTCTCCTTTGAGAGTTGTCTGAAGACAAATCATTGAGCGACATTGAAGGATCATCCTTGTAAGATCTGGCACAGTTATCAACTAATTTAAAAGAAATTAACCGCTATCAGTGGAGACATTTAAAACATCCAACCAATATCTTAACTGTTTCAATGTCAGAGAAGGAGAAAAACAAATTCATTTATATCATATCATATCAGTCTTTTGTTATTGTAAATCGTGTGGCAGTCTTCTCATAAAATGCTCTCTTATTTTTTTTAGTTTTTGTTTCCATTGATGAATTATTAACATGTACTTCTTTAACAGAACTTATACTACTTTCCTCATTTATTGTCACCCCGAACAAACGTTTTGAAATTAATATTTAATAACACATTTATCATTATTCTGACTCTGCACGGATAAGTGGAAATGGATGGATAAAACGAAGGTGGGTGAAAATCAACGCTTACGTTGCCACATAATGAACAATCATTTTCAGACAGTTCACACATATTTTTCAGAAGTTGTAAAAAAAGTAGATGACCCTGCATTTGTTTGTTTGTTTGGGTCATGAAATGGATTTATAGACTTACTTTTTTAGGACACTTATTAAAAAATGAGGATCATTAAATGCTAGCTTTGGACAAAACCTTTGGATCCTTCCTCTTTTCCTTTTGCCCGGGATCGAGCGGCGTTCTCCATGAGCGACCCGCAACCGCGTGCTGTTAAAACGAAACAACAACAAAACGTGTTGACGTCACAGATCACGGAGTTTAATCTCATACAAAGCAATCGACAACAAAGCTGCAGAGGTACAGAGATATACATTTTATACAGACAAGAGAACAGACAACACGAAACACAAAAGACAGACAAAGGCGCCCAAAATGTGGAGGAAAAGATGGAAAAAACCTCTCTTGCTGGCTTGCTGACCTGTACTTTTTAATGAAAGAGGTGTTTCCCTATTTAATATATGCAGTCAAGGCGTTCCGTTCTTTGACCAATTAGAAACTTAGAAACTCCCGGAAACTCCCCTTCTTTACAGCTCCGATGTCTGGTTTTTATCTAACCACTTCGTGCCCATCTCCGTCCGACCTGGCCGAGAGGCGCCAAGAAGTCTGTTCTGCTCTCTCGGAATTGTAAATTTTATTGCTGTGTCTGTCAAAAGGGGGAGGAAAAAAGGCCCTGCTTTGTCTGCTGAATTCCCAACTGCTCAACAGAAACTATTCCAAATTAAAGTGTTGGCTATACCTTTACACATGTCGTGGATTAGCTATATTAAGCACCAAACAATAATTATTTTCTTTACACACTGAAAGATGTAGAATATAACTGCCAACAACCAATGTTTCAGTAAGACACTATACAGAAACAAATATCAGTAAATTTTAGTGCTTTTTGCTCAACACCAAGCTCTATAGTTACAAATCATCTGGAAATGATTTGTGACTCTATTTATTTCTGCAATAAATTCACAGCAATTTTTAAACATTATTTGTTAACTATCCAAACTGTATAACCTGATCACTTTGAACTAAATGCAGAAGCAAGCAGCACAACAAATGTTGCAGAAAACAACTTAGCACAGAAGAGACCGACAGTTATAAATGGAGAAAAAAATCTTCTTGAGGGGGAGGCATGAAGGAGGACATGAGAGTGGAGACAGTCTGTTCTTCTACACCTGCCACCAACCTGCAGAAAAGCCTCATAAAATACTTTTTTAAAGACCTGAAAAGCTACATGCCTTTGGAATTACAGCCTCACTATCAGTAGCCACAAGCTCCGGCGCGAGACGGCGTGACAGGTGTACGTTTCAGCAACTTAAACAGGGCGGATTAAGCCACTAGTGGCTCCTCTTCATATGCATTCCTTATGGGAGTTAAGGCCATTTGAAATGCAGGGCCAAAGGCAAGATTACCGGCTCACAGGCCCATGGAGAGAGGTGTGCTGCAACTAAAAGCCTGGATTTGAATAATTGTGGCAGGGCTTAGCGCCCAGAATCAGCACAGAACAGAACCAATGGATTATTGCACACACACACACACGCGCACCCCTACACACGCCTTCTAACTTTGGAAGGCTTTCACTTGTCTAACTCAATAACTCTTTGTATCATTGTCCACGTGTGTGTGTGTCTAAATCTATTGCTGATACCTAATTGATCTGTGTCACATCTGTCTTCATTATATAATGTAAACACGTGACTGATGTTTTTCTGCTCTGTTTTCTGTTATCCTTGTGTAAGCATAATGTGTGCCTAAAGAAGTGTGTCTTTATATTTGGACGTATTTGAGCTCATTTGCTTCCACAGTATGTGGGCGTGCATGTGCGAGTGTATGCGGGCGTGTGTGTGCGTGTATAAATGCCAGCACCTAAACACAGCAGAGTCACTGTTCCGTCTCCGTACATTTTGACACTGGTTGAAAGCTTAGTGGCGCTTGAGGTGCCAGACAGAGCCGACAGATGAACAGAGGGAGGGGAAGCCAAGGAGCTGCAAGACGAAAAAAAATAAAAAGGAAGAAGTGGAAGGAATGGATAATAAAGGCAATGATGAGAGATGGTCCCATATGAGTTTCAGTTGGGAGAGGTTTAATGTATTCAAAGAGTAATAAAAGAAGAAGCGAGCGGGGTGGCAGGTTTGGAAGGGTGCGTTACACATCTGGGATGTGAAAGTCAGGCACAGTAGGAACCTAAATTCAACTCAAACATACACAAGTATGAAAAATTTGGTCTAGTTCAAAATGTACAGATCATAGGAACTAGAGTTTTAAGAACAGGGATGTTATTAAACTAAAACATGAAAAATATCAGAAGGGTGAATCTATAATAAAACCAATAATTCTTCAAATTTTTGGACTTTTAAGAATATTTACAGAATTTTGTCAAAATCCCCACAGTCACATCTGCACAAATTATTTTTTGCAGTAATTTATATTTTTATTTTTACCCAACCGTAATTTAAGCACAACTTTGCATAAAGTATGTATGCAGGGACATTATGAGATTTGGGAATGTTTCATATTTATGTTCAGTTGTTAATGAATTTTTAGATGATGTTGTTAAAAAGAAAAATCCCTTTAGAAAAAAACTATAAATCTGAGTTTTTCAGCAGACCACAACCAAGTCAACAGGTACCGGAGAGACTCCAGAAATAAAAGCTTCTTTTTTTTCTCAGAACTTCCCAGTGATAAACTGTTTGTGGTTATTTTGCATCTTTTTTTTAAAACCATGAATAAAAACCTCTGAAGTGCTGCAACTGGTGTAGAGCGACACCAAGACTTGTAATTTGTTCACTCTGTATTCAAAGATTTACTTCCATTTCCAGCCAACACACAACACTACATACAAAGGATTACGATGTAAAATCTATGAAAGAGAAAAACATACATACAGGTTTTGTTTTACTCCAGAGAGACCTTTTATTAAACATTTTAATTTGCTGAACACCCTAGAATGCACAAAATGCACAAGGTGGATTTGCAGAAAAGAGCAAATCTGCAGAACATTAACATGTTGGATAGCAATGGAATGAAAAGTGACAACTGACAGGCCTAATTTTGCAGATGAAATTTAGCATATATTTGCAATCAAATTTCAGGGTTTCATTAATTAAAGCAAGTCTTCTATATCCAGAAGCAACACCCCCACATTTTTTCTACATGGATGATGTTCTATTTCTAAAATACTGGGTTGAATTTCTGTAGAAGGATGCACGCTTTCCAAAAAGTTTCACTTTTTTTCCCCCATCAGTCAAAACAATTTTCAAAAAGGTTTATGGGATTAATAAGATGTCTTTTGGAGAAATGTCAGACAAATGTGCCTGTGTTTGTTCAGCCATGGTTTTGACCTTAGGCTTCTCAAGTATGTTCTTTTTGCAGAGTCTCTTCCTCGGTTCTTGGTTAATCATGAACATTAATAACTTAACTTAGCAGGTGAATCCTACAGTTTTTTAGATTATGTTCTAGGTTATTTTGTGAGCTCCTAAATGAGTTATTAACATACTTTTGGAGTAATGCCACTCCTGTGAAGATATAATGCTCTTCCATGTTTTTTCTAGCTATAGATATTGCCTCTGACTGTGGTTTGCTGGAGCCCCATCCAGCCATCCATCCATTTTCAGTACACCCTTATCCCTTAGAGCAGTGATCCCCAACCTTCTCAGTACCGCGGACCGGTCAAGACTTCGCAAATTTGCTGCGGACCGGTGGGGCGCGCGTACCGACACCGATGCTGTTGCTGCTGTTTCTAAATCATTCTGCTGCTTGTGGGCTCAATGTGCTCAAGACGTAACCGACAAAATCTGGTTAAAGGATTTTCAAAATAAAAGATCCTCCAGACTCAATACATAAAACGGAAGTATTTAATTATTTTTTGCGCAGCCCGGTACCAATTGGTCTGATTGTGTCAATGTTCAGTATTGTAAGAAAGTGATTGTGGTTCATTGTATTTTTGCAATGTGTAAGTATATCTGTGGACAGACATTTTGAGAAGCATTTTGAGAAGCAGACAAAAACAAAAACAGTCATTAGATTTAAAGTTAAAGTTATTATATTAAACTATAGTTTTCTGTGAGACAAAAACATTACATATTAAACATGTGTGTCAGAAACAACTCATCTGATCAAAAAAGAGCAAATAAAATTTGTAGAGTCGATGTAATGTGTTGATAGTGAAATCTTGCCCAGATGGACTGGAGTCCATGGACATCTCCACAACCCCAACATATGTAAAACAGCAGAGTGTATCCTCACTTTTTAAAAGGTGTGAGCGACACTTTGAATGGATGCAGCATCAACACCTGCTGCCGTAATGCCACCGAGGACAGTTGGTGAGATAAGAGGCCAAACACCAAATATAACACTTTGGAGCTGTTCTGACACAACCTTAGATACAAAAACACACACAAAAAGATGTGTTAATGTACTAACAAAAGACTTCATTGTGGCTCATCCAAAACTTATCGAAAAAAAATAACTTAAAGAATTGGCAAAGACATACATATTAACTTTAAAAAACTGTGTCTTATTCCATGTAGAGTGGTTTGGGGACTAGAGGCTAAGTGAGAAGCGGGTTAACCCTGAACAGATGAGCAGTCTGTCACAGGGCAACACAAAGGCACATCAGACTAACATCATTGAACACACAAACTCAGAACAAAGGACATTTTAAGAAGTCCAGGGGAAAAAGGTAAAAACTGTTCAGATAGGTTCCCAGGAGGATTTGAGCCTGGATCTTCTGGCAGGTAATAATTATAGAGGTAACATTGGTACTGTGAAGTCCCTCATTACAATTACACATTAACAGTTTTCTCTACTTTGTTAGGTTGTTGCTATTTTAAATGTAATCAAGACAATACATTCCAAAATCTAAAAATTCAAGCTGAAACTACTTCCACTATGGTAGATTGACTAGGAAAAGTAACAGCCTGACATGTTTACACTGTGTCCATATTCCCTTTCAGTAAACTCTTTGTAAACTACTCTAGATTGTCACTTCTACTAAATTTCCTCTGTTTTGTTTTTTGTTTGTCTTGCCAAGACATTTGAATGGCACAGACAAATTAACTTCCAACACCAACATGGTTCAGCTCTGCTTGCTTGCACTCTTGCCAGAGGTTCTCTGGATACCTGGCCATTACTCTGTGGGGTTTTGTATTTGAATAATGGCCTGATTTGATCATTGTTTTATCTCACTGGTTTCTGCATTTCTTTGTGTTTCTATTGCTTGGGTCTTTTGGTAGGTTAACAGAACAAACAATTATTATAACCATGTTATGAGTTATTCCCAGATATTATTTTATTTGCTAAGTGATTCCCTCTTTTCAGCTTTTATGTGGGTCTGTTTCCTGAAGGCCTCACAGCTGTTACTCATCTGCTCATCAACCTACTAGTTCTCCATTCAGTAAACCGTCTCTTTGTCACTTAACCTAAGTTCCTGTTTTTTCGCACCAGATACTTTTCTGATGCTATTTCTTTGCATACCTGAGATGCTGTGCATTGTTTTTCATTGCCAGAAGGGAAATACAGCTCCTTCAATATGTTCTGAGACTTTTTTTGGGATCTCCTCCAATTTGGACTGCCAGGAAAACTTCCAAGGAGAAGCACCCGGGAGCTCACCTTTTTCTGTGGCTGTGCTCTGAGCTCCAACTGATGAAGGAGTTTCTCACCTTGTCTCTAAGGATGAGCCAAGTCATCAACCAGAGTGACTCACTTTACTTGTTTATGTCTAAGATTACATTATTTTGGTCAAGTATCATGACTATAGGTGACGGTTGGAATATTGAGATAGTTTAGAGCTTTGCAGTCTCACGTCACTCATTAACAACAGAGAAAACATACTTCTACTCTTTTTCCAAACTCCAGCAGGTAGCAGAGTAATAGCAGAACAAAAATTTTCAAACTGGAAGGTAATACAGTTGAAAATGCTGAATCTTTGCAATTTGAATGCAATATTTTTTTTTTTAATTAGGTAAAAATTATTTTTTGTCTTGTCTTTTCTTTAGAAATGCTACTTTTTAAGATATTTTGACCTACTTCAGATTGTGAGATCTGTTCTATTCCAGGGATTTCTTAATCTTGCAGGTCTTGCACTAATCAGGCCTAAGTGTGGGAAGTGATATTGAACCAACCAAAAATTGCTTAGTTCAGTATCAACCAATTTTATATTGGGTATTTAAATTTTCACATAGGATGAGACTGGTTTAGATAGCTTTGTTCAATAAAAAAAAAAAATCAACATTTATAAACTGCATTTTTGTGTCTACACAAGCTCTCTTTCCTAACATGATTTTTTTAAATTCATTTGATACATTAACGAAATATATTGTCATTTATATATAAACTAACTTCTAAGAATTGTGTCCTGTACATATGGCATGTTATGTAGAATCACAGGCTGCAAATTATTTACCATCCCAGTGCTATGAAAAGATGAACTCGCTGGCTTATATGCAACAGGACTATATTAGCATTACAAATCACATTTGCAATGGGGTATGTGGTCCTCTCCAGGTTTCTGTTAGTCACTGAGGATAATGTATTACAGGCAGGTAAATGTGTGATAACCAGAATATTACCAGATATCAATAAGTGAAAGGAAAGTGACATGATTTGAGATTAAAATGAAATGAGGAAGATGGGTAAAAATCATTCATTTCAGTCCCTGGTAAATGAGCTCAAGGGGATCTTTGATGGGAAAGGCTATTTCAATTCTACAATGGAAAGATGGAGACTTGCGCCTATTGTGTGAAGTATGAGGTGTGCTATCCACCCCCTCCAAAAAAAGGACATCTTTTATTAAGGTGTGACTGTGCTGTCCCTCTTCTTATTTTGGCTGGGATGATGATGCGGTCCTCTCTCTCATCTTTCTGCTGGACCCAGCCTCTTTCACAGGTCCCCAGACGGAGTCATGTAAATCTATCAAGTCATCTGAGAGAAGCACAGGCTTTGGGTGTGATAATGACTTACAGAAGACTACCAACGGGGAGAGGATGTGCCTGAAAAATACACACGCACATGCATACACATGAACACAGACAAGTGTACTTTTCCACACCTCTCTACTTCAAGCTAGCTGAGCAATCTCCACACTCATCTTGTTCCTAACCGGCCACATACTGCGCCAGCTGCAGATTGAGGTGGCAGCGCCCGTCATAATGTGGTAGAGGGGGGCCGATGGAGGGCATTGAGTGTCCTGCTGGAAGCCTAGGTATCCAGCCTGAGTTCCAGGTCTCAGTGGGTAGCGGTGGGGAATGGGCCGGCCAGGGTGGTAATAGAGTAAATAACTCAAATGAGGCAGAGTGTGAATTATTTCTCTGATGGACTCGAGGGGTCCCTGCTGAGAATCTGACCAGGAGGTCCAGCTGAAATGAGTCTCAGAAATGTAGGGAAATGGGTCCAGAATGTGGTAAGGTAGCAGGGGGTGGTATGTCAGCAGGGATGGGCTGTGTGAGAGTGTTTAATACAGGTGATGATGGAGAGCAGGGATGGGAGGAGGGCTGTGTAAGGTAACTTTGCCACAACAGGTTTGGGCGAACCTCAGTAGCCCAAGGGATGGACAACAAAGAAGAGAAGAATTTAAGAAGGTTTTCTGTCTCAGATTTTACTTTCTTGTCATTTGTGGTTTATTCTGCATGG
Organism: Xiphophorus hellerii; assembly: GCF_003331165.1. Taxonomy (NCBI): domain Eukaryota; kingdom Metazoa; phylum Chordata; class Actinopteri; order Cyprinodontiformes; family Poeciliidae; genus Xiphophorus; species Xiphophorus hellerii. The sequence goes on from NC_045693.1 coordinate 7,629,138, forward strand.
TCTCAACTATTCACAAATATGCAAATTACTCTGAAAGTTATTTTTTCCTCTTTTTATGATAACTTTGACTCTAAAGTCCAAGACTAAATTCAGATAACCAGAAACTGAACAGAACTTCGGCCCTGTGGTGCCCAGATGTTAAGCACAAAAGGTACTTCAGTGCCAAGGGATGATTGAAAACCTACTTCAAATATGATCCTGCAACCTTGGGCTTCAAAGGCAAGCATGATGCTGAACTAATCCAACCAGGAAAATATATGAATACATCTTCCTTCATTAGGTGACCTAGAACGAGGTTACATGGTCATTTCTATTCTGCGCCGACCCTCAAGTTCAGACACCTCAGAGCCACTGACGGGCAAACAAAGACTTCAATGACAGTCCCTGCGTGGAGAAAGACTACTTATCATTTCAAAGGGACAGCCCCCTTTCACCCTACCAACTGTATACCAATGGACAGGGTGTAGTCGCAGAACAAAAAAGTCCAGTTGGAAACTTGGGTATTGCAGAAAACATGGAGTATCTGTCATCTGTATGCAGTGTTGGTGTCAGCATGAGGGACATAAACTAGAGAGCAGTGGCTTTCCTGCTGCTGATCTTGTCTTGACCTCAAAGCTTATATGCATCAGAGGAGGACTACACTGTCATGCAAGATAAAACCTCCAATTCTGAGGTTCTCACATCACCATCACAAACTTCAACACATTTTACTCAAATGTTGGGTGATGGGAACCTTTGGTGTGCATTTGTTTTCACCCAACTTTATACTGAAACCCACAAGTAAATTTCAGTCTAACCAATTATCTTCATAACCTCATTAGTAAATTCATTTAATTGAAATTTAACATCATTAAAAAATAGTTATGCTGTGTAGGATCTGGGATTTCTTAGAGAACATCTGTGAAAAAAAGCAACAAAGATCAAGGTACAAAGCGGACAGGTCAGAGCAACATTTTGAAAGCAGGGTTAGGCTATAAAACAAAATTCCAAGGTTTGAGCTTCTCACAAACTACAAAACATCTTTTGAAAATGGAAAGAGTAAGTCAAACATACCAAGGCTGACAGCTCAGGCAAGGGGAGCATTTATCTAAGAAGCAGTCAAAATCTGTATGCTAATTCTGGAAGAGAATAAATCGCCAGGTCAACTATTACTCCGTTTTTTACGGCACACTGGGAAAAGAAAGCTGTTTTTGAAAGAAAAACAAAGGGATTTTAGTGCATAGTTTGCCAAAAGCGAAATAAGAGATACATGTAAGAAGAGGAAGATGCCTCAGTTTGCTCAGACAAAAGTTTAAACTTTTGTAATTTAGGTCTGTAATGGAAAAATAACACTTCGGGTCTTTCTGAATACATTATTGTCAAGGTGAAACCTGCTGGTTGCGGCATTAATATATGAGAATGCTTTTCTTCAGCAGGGACAGGGGAACTGTTCGCGCTGATGGGATCCTGTCTTCGCTGCTATTCCAGCTGAGCAGGGCGTGCACATCCAGTGTGCTGGACTTGCTACAGTCTGATTAACTTCTGCACCCTACTTGCAGATTAAACTATCTATCCTTTATCCACACTATAAGTAGATCATCATAACTTTATATTGTGCATTCTACCTTGGGTTTCTCTGTATTGTAGGTATTGCAGTCTTATTAAACATGCCACAGAAGCCCAAACCCGACCACCAAGCCAATAATTCTGGCCCGACTCACCCAAATTTTGGTTCAGGTCATGCTCGAGGAATAATCTCCAGCACATAGAAAGAAACTGACTCTGAAAGACATAATCTGAAAAGACTTACAGCTGTAAATGTAGTGAAAAGTTGTTCTCCATATTGATTCACGAGACTAAGCTTATCATCCTTCAATTTCACAATGATAGTTTCTGGATGTTATATGTCTAAATGTGAAAATATTATTAATATAAATAACTTTTCGAGGAAAAGGTAAAAAAAAAAAAAAAGCCTGAGTAAAAAGAATGTTTTTTGTGGAAATTGCAAACTTGAGTTGTGGTAGCCATATTCCTCTTTCAGGTAAAAGTTTAGTTTTCAGTTTTGGAAGAGAGTGTTTACATGAAGGTACCATGTCAGCAGGAAGATCTGAGAAAAACCTGGGCTTACACCTTGCATATAATCCACATCTTACAGGGATCTGCGACCTTATAGCTCTTTCTTAACTTGTCATTCTTTATTCTCATCCCCCCCCCCCCCCCAACAGCTGAACCTCTCTGACTCCCCGCAGACGTACAACTTTTCCTTCTCCTTCTCCACAAAAAAAATGTATATCCTTACTAAAAAACATGTCTTTGGGCTATAACGCACAGCTGGACAGGATACAGACACCCAGGAGAAAAATGGGGAAAAATCTGAAAGGATTCAGCATTCAGTTTCTTCACTAATACACCACATAATGCTCTAACAGAGATAACTTCCTCAACTAGTTGTTTGATCTCTTTCCTCAAACTAAATGCAAGCACCTACACTGGTTGCTTGCTTAAACTGAGCTCAGCGGGTGGCTGCAAAGCCTCTACTAAGAGAGCGTTCTGCTGGGGGAATATATTTCTTTGTTTGGTTGGATTTCAGGTGGATAGGCACTAAGCCGTGCAATGTGCGGCTATATCCAGAAGATATGAGATTCATAAAGTCCCAGCTGATGCAGGTCTGATTTTTGGGTCTTTTTTTTAGTATTGGTATGTGCGTAATGGTGTTTATGTGTGTATGCGATACTTAAATCTGTACTAAGCAGAATAGACTCATCTTCACCTGTTTTTACAGCATTTGCTTTTTAAGCAATTAAATGCTTCAAAAGCATTTGATTAAGCTAAATAAAACAATAATGCTTTAAAAAAAAGTAAGGGCTGAGACTGGTCATTTTTGGAAATAAGTTACTGATTGTAAATATAATATAATGATATATACTGAGGATAAAAGCAACTATCATTATCTTTTGGAGTGTATCTAAAGATTTTAATGAAATTGTGACATTTAGAAAGAAAACAATTAGTTGAATTTGTCACTCTTTTCAACTAGTACATAGAAAAACAATTTTACCAACCTCATACTGAGTCTCATTTGTCAAAACTGGTGTAGATTCAGCTTTGAAACATCAACTGAATTGTTTTGTTGTGCATGTTTCCATTTATGTAGATTTTTGTGATCTTGTGATATTCAAGATTCTGTACAAATGCAATGAAGTCAAAAACACATAGTCTGAATTTATGCAATAACAAGGACAGAATACTTTTTTTTGCCATGTCTTGCCAATTAAGTAGCTTAACATTTTGGATGTTTTTTTAATCTTGCGATTGAAATTATGTTTAGGCTAAATTGATACATACCCAATCAAATATCGTTGCCAACATTCACAACTCTCTAAAGTATAAAGAAAAATTGCTGCTCAAATGTAATGTACAAAACATATAGAATCTAAAATTTTGCACCATTAAATCTCCTTTTGCGACTTATATTAACTAATAATTGAAGTTCACATTGACAAACTTCTATCCTATGCTCACATAAAAAATGTGAGCATATTTTTGCTCACATTTAAATATGTGAGCAAAAATAGGTGAATCAAATACTGTATTTGATTCACAGTATTCAAATACTGTGAATCATCACAGTGTTTGAGGTGTTCAGGGGAGACTCTAAATCAGGGGTCTCAAACTCCAGTCCTCGAGGGCAACTGTCCTGCAATTTTCAGATGTGCCACAGGTACAAAACACTGGAATGAAATGGCTTAATTACTCCTCTTTGTGTAGATCAGTTCTCCAGAGCCTTGCTAATGATCTAATTATTCCATTCAGGTGTGGTGCAGCAGAAGCACATCTAAAGGTTGCAGGACAGTGGCCCTCGAAGACTGGAGTTTGAGACCCCTGCCTACATGCATCACGACAACTCTTTTTACATCAAGTAAAACAATCAGAGAGATGCTTCCCTATAACATATAGGCACAACATAAGCATAAAGTGCAAGCGCTCCACATTAAACTCATTTTGTATTAGAAATGGATTGACCAGTCCAACTGAGTATCTTCATCCTGACAGCTGTGGAAAACATTTTAATAAGCCAATCATATTTTAATTCACAGTCAGTTTGCTACTTGGCCTCATGGTGAATTCGGTCTGAGATAGAGGTAGCAAATGTACCAAAGATTTTCAGGAACACTGAAAATGTAAATCATGGGAGATTGCACAAAAGCTGTAATGTTTAAAAAGTTTTGTGTGATATGTGTTACACAAAATACAAGCACCCTTTTACTTTGAGTGAAGAATAGTGTATATACCGTTCTTCACTCCTTTATTTATTTATTTTTTTGAAGTGGAAAGGAGAAATTTGGCTCAGGGGCTCAGACTCAAAAGGTTCTGCTGCTGAAGTGATGCTCCGTTGGATTTATCTCAGAAGCCAGAGTTTGGAGGTCGGAACAATGTCACACCCATGTTGAGCCAGTCCAGCTACAACTCTGAAATCTGTATAATTTGCTAACCCTTACCAATCAGATCCGAGAGGAGTGTCTTAAAACTGTCCATCACGTTCACCATTGAAATTGCTACATGTCTAAAATTCCCTAAAATCCACCATATACCTGTGTTTCTGCCATGCAGATGTTAGGGCCAATGTGAAGGAACTCTTGCAGTGAGGTTTCCCAACTATGCCAAAGTAAAAAGTGATGAGGAAATAAAAAACTTTTTCTGATTGAAAGGACAAATATGGACAGAGGACATTTGACAAGGACACAAGTAAACAATCCGGTCCGCATTTTTGACAATCCAAGGGTCAGTTGTGGACTATATTTACCTCTGTGCACTCCCAGAAAATGGCTGCTGCTCGCCCTTTAATGTAATTATAGTCGTTCGCCTTGTGTTGTATCTGGGAATGCGTTTGTCGTCTGCCCTTCTTTCCATTCAAACCAACACCAAATATCCTCCGCCTAATGGTGATTGAAATATAGGTGCTGCCTGTCTCGGCAACCACTTAATGTCAACATGTCAGAGGTATCAGGGGGGAAGTAAGTCCAAAACGACTGGACTGTCAAATCATAAATGCAACAGGGAACAGATTTCTCAGGGATCTGCAAGCGATGAAAAGAATCAGCATAGGTTTTGACAGGGATTTCATTTGGCATCGCTCATGTCTCAAAATTAATCCCGCCACAAAATTATGATTTCCTTTCATCCCCAAAGTCCCATTTCCATGACTACAGAGTGAGGGAATCTCTGAAAGCAGAGGGTGCTTGGAAGTAGGGTGGAAGGGGCGGGGTGCAGAGGAGCGTTGTTCGTCTTTGATTAGATTTAACTTCTCAACTCAGACAAGACAAAAAAGAAAGCAGGATCTAATCTGAAAAAAGAGAAAATTAAATTTTAACTGAGGTTTTATTGTTTTATGCAGAAGGGACGAGCCGGGAAAAAGAGTCGTTCTGACAAAGAGATTCATTGGTTTGCTCATAATTAAGCTAAAAGTAAAGACATTTTAATTGCTCCTGTTTTTTCCACTTTCTCTTTCTTCCTCTAAGATAGTACAACCGTTTGCAGAAAAATTAAGCATTAACCATGTTGGAAAAACAGACAGGAAGAGTAAAGTACATTTTGACTCACTTATGAGGCCTGGAGTTAACCTGCATGTTTTACTGTTTTGTCCCTCCAATTCTGCAATCATTTTACTCTCTACCACATGTATCCGTCCCATTTAACTGTAACCACTTTGTATTTTCATGAAGATTCCCAGTTGTCAGCTGTTGCCAGTGTTTCCATCAAACATCCTTCCAAGTATGGAAGTATGCTGGTAGAAATCCAAAATCTTCCCACAAATCTTCCCACAAATATGGAGTTCTATTTGTTACCATAATGAAAACTCAAATCAACAATGCTTTGCTGGAGTAGAGAGAAACTGACACAGTTTACAATGACAGCTTAACTTAATCTGACCATTTGTGAGTAGATGGCACACACCTTCTTATGACTGGACTGAGAAGAGAAACATGTCATGGACCAGAGAGTGAATCAACTACTGTAACATCACCATTGGATGCCAATGAACTTCAAGTCTTTGTTGAAAAACTAAGAAAAATTACAGACTGTGACTTTGATCTGGAATTCTGTTGGAAAATCAAGATGTTGCTCTTCTTTTTGCAATTTTCATAACATTTCTAAGAGGTGGCTTCTTGGTTAACAGCCAGGGAGTTACACTCAAGGACAGGATTCTCCTTTTGCTTCAAAGCAGATTTTTTGGGGAGAAGCTGCAGTTTGAGGTCAAAACACTTGATCATTCTAATGAATCAGATTCAGTTGTGCCACATGCTGGAAAAGGTTTTATGCCTAGCTTAAGATAGCATATACATAAACGGCATACAATAGATCTCAGTGAAACAAAGCCAAGTAACCATATTAAGTTTGTCTTGACATTTGCTCATTTACCTCTTGTAACTGTCATGTTTACTGTCATGATCATGTTTACATCTTGTAAACATGATCTTATTGTACAAAGGTATCAGTCAGGAGATACGTATAAATAAAACTGACAGTATTATGCACATGAAACCAGGTATTTACATACACTATGTAAGAAGACACATGAAACATTGTGTATAATTTCACTGTGTCTGAATTGATGACCAAAAATAGCTCTATTTGTCAATTACCATAATGACGCTTTAGATAATTTTTTTGACTATAATGAGATTCAGAATCAGAGCCATTTGAAGAGAGCTGTGGACAAGCAATATCTCCACAGTCTGATAGATTTGAAGCACTTTTGAAAAGCACAGTGGCAAAAAAAAATGCTATTTCAAAATGTTGGATGCTGTTACGAGTTCTATCAAAGAAAATGGAAAGTATGAACTGAATCAAAAGGTAATTTAGAATTAATTTAAGGGTGTGAAAACTTATGAAAGCAAATTTTTAGAGCTTTTTCTATTTCAGATTTTTAATTTTACTGTCAAACAAATGTGTTTGGTGTTCAGTTGAAGGCTGAAAAAATATTAAAATGATTAATATTGCTTTTACATCACAAATATCTGTCTTATAAGGAGGATTGCATATATAAACCCTATAACCACAGACAGAAAATTGTATAATTACCATTAACTATCAGTGATACTGTTATATAATTTTTGACTATAACTGTAGTTAGCAAGATAAAACATTTTAAAATTGTACAATAGTTTGTAGATTCTTCATTGTTGTGGAGGGAGGCTGAGAGATTGTAGATTAATTATACCAGTTTCAGTCTCCCCACATCTCCTGCAATTCCACTTTTAAGTCATGAAATATTGCAAGAACTGCACTTTCTTTTTATTTCTTAATTTTTGAGAACATAGAAAACGACAGAGGAAAAGACCAGGTAAAGACAATTACTCACAAATGAAGATAAATAGAAAAATGTACCAGTGTATACTGAAAATGTAGATGGTGAAACATATTAATGAGATCACCAACTTTGGTCCTCTAATTCCCTCCATCTATCCTTATCCACTGCATAACTAATTTAGCTGTATTTACCCAAAATCCCCAGCCATGGCGATTGCAGTTCAGTTCATGCAATGCTCGCTGCACAGTCAAGGGTGTGCATGAGCGTTTCTGCCCATGAGTGGGTGGCACTTCCCTCAGTGTAGTCGCTCTTTTTTCTCTGGCATTGAACTTGACCTGGAGCGACCCTTCTATAATGAGTGAATTGAAAACATCTCCCTTTGGAGTGTTGCGTGTGAAGAGGGGAGGCCATAGCTGAACTCATGACCCCTGCTCTCTCCTCTGTTGGGGTGTGTGTGTGTGTGTTTTCTGTGAACAAATACAAACTTAGTTTTTATTCTACCTGTAAATTTCTTGGAGGTGTAGGGCCAGTTCCAGCTTTTAATTCTAAGTCCTGTGTGAGTTTATTATACCTGGCAAAAGTATGCAATGCACTTGAACGTTTTTTTTTCTTTGTCACTTTTCACCCACAATTTTTTCCAAATACACTTACGTCACCTCTGATAACACGGTTCACAAATTATTCCCAGACACAGTTTCTGTACTTCCAAACCCGAGTAAACTGATTTTATTCTGGTGTTTGTGCTGATAAAGAAATATCTTATTATTCCTTTTTGATGGAGGAACGATTTATATTCATCACGACTTGGATAAAAATTGGTACGATTTTTAAAATGTGAGAAGTTGCTTGTGTAGGCATATGCATCAAAAATAAATGCAAAAAAAAAGATAAATAAATAAATCCAAACTTGACGGAGTGTGACGTTGAGCCGTGTTTGATCTTAATCTTGATCTATCATCCGAAGTCGCCGTCACCATCCATCACATACGTACACATACAAACTTATGTGTAAGGGGGAGGGGCTGGTGACAGTGCTCTGAGGGAGGTCTCATAAATAATAAACAGGACTAGAGAGGTCCAGGTATGGAAGCATGTGGACACGCACACATGCGCACATCTTCCTTATAACCTGGCTCTCCTGCTGCCCTCGCCCTCCTCTTCCTGCAGCCTGCATGTTTATGCATGAAACCCTGTTTCATATGTATCAGCCACATCATTCCCCTTGTTGTCACGGGAACTGATGACACAGGCTGCATTAAGAATGATGTCCCGCCTACAGATTACTGTGCTGTTGGTACACATACACACATTCTGGCACGCACAAAGAAAAGCACACAAACAAGCACCTAGATACAAGTACACACACAGAGAGATTTACCACGCACAGTGACTGATGGTGAAAACATTTCCCAGTGGGACATGATAACACCAGCGCGGCAGCCGAGCATCTGAAGTGTAGCACAAACAATAAATAAATACTGTGAATACATTTTAAAAAGAGAAGAACAAAAGACGCCGGCCAGTCAAAACAACCCCCCACACATGTAACCCCACGCTAACCTCGGCTAGTAAACCACAGCACGATACAACATGATGCATTTATGCAGAAAACTGCTGCTTTTTCTGACAATTTACAATGCAGCGAAAACACCGACGTGTGGGCAAAACTGACTAATATATACTGACAGATGCACAAAAAAAGAGACATGGAGACATGGAAGCTCTGGTAAATAAAGCCCAATTTATTTACCAGCTCCTCAAAAGAAAAAATCCAGTGGTTTCACCAACCCTCTGCAATGGTTATTTGGAACCTGGCAAGCACTGCCACTAATTCTTCCATTTTCTGTTTTATTTATGCAAATCGTACTCTTCTGACAAAAAGAAAAATAATTCATAAGTTCACCTACATTTAAGTTGATACAGCTGCCTTTTAAATGCGTGGACTCCGTTGAAGTTTTAAACTTTACCCAACTGTTACCGCTTGGCTGTGATGTATGTAATCCGCCAGTTCGACGCTATAAATCTTGCTCCAAACTGCGTGCTCTACACAACCATCCTCCACTACGAAGAGAGAAGTGGCAAGCTGAACAAGACGCTACGAATGATAATTCATTATTTGGAAGAGTGGCCAACATAGACTGAACATATATAAAAACTACAGACATACTACAATTCCAAAACATTCCAAAAAATCGATGTCATTGTTCACAACATATCCTTCTGTTGGTTGATTAGCATGACTGAAACTCTCTTCACTGTGGGTAATGACACTTTCTTACCAGCTTTAGACAGCATCCTCCTTAGGTCTTTTCTTTTGTTCTGGGATTTACAACTTCAGTTTGCACCAAAACACATAAATTTATGGGAAATAGAGTCCACCTCCCTCCTGAACATCATGATGGCTGCACATTCCCAACCTGTTAATACTTGCATGTAATTGTTTGAATATATGAATGTTGCATCTTCAGAAATTCAGAAATTGAATCTAAGCATGTACCATATTTGTGGAGGTCCAACACTCTCTTTGTGAAATCTTGGCTAATTTCTGTTGATTTTTCCATGATATCGCATAGAGAGGATTTGTGTTTAGGCTAAAATACATCCACATGTGTGTCTCCATTTAACCAAATTGTTTAAAGGCATAGCACTCAGGCTTTGGGTAAACCTCTGACTTGAAAGAAATTAACAAACCTTTTCTCTCTAGCATTTTCACAATAATTTTTCTGAAACGTAGTTACTACGAACATTTCGGTAATCCTAACGGAATTAGAACAAGAAACATTTAGATTTCCATACGTCCATCCATTATCTTGGACACTTTTCCTTGTAAGGTTGCAGGGGGCTGCTGTCTATCACCAGCGATCAATGGGGGAGAGGCATGGAACACCCTGGACAGGTTGCCAGTTCATCGCAGGGCAATACAGAGACAGACGAGACTGACAACCATGCAAAAAGTATTTTTTTGTCTTTTTATACAGTGCATGCGAGTATCTGGTTTAAACTGCAAATGAAAGTGCACAAGCTCTAAAGTATGAGCTATTAGTTCTAACAAACGTAATGTCAGCTGCTGAAACACTGATACTAATGCCCTGTTTTCAGTGAAACCATAACAATTATATTACAATTCAGCTGCTCATCTCCAGTGATCAGAGTCTCTGACACTGGCATTTTTAAAAAGAGGTCTCAGAGTGAATCTTTTGAGTGTAAAAAGCATGGCTGCAGGGTTTGTTCTACGCCAGGGGTGCCCAAAGTCGGTCCTTGAGGGCCGGCACCCTGCAAGTTTTAGTTCTCTCCCTGGTGATAGTAAGCTTTTCAGCATGTCAATGGCTTAGGCCTTCTAATGAGCCATCATTGGATCCAGGTGCGTTAAACCAGGGAGAACTAAAACATGCAGGCATAGGGAAGTCGGTCACTCGAGCACCGACTTCATTTCTATGATTTTTTTCCTTTCACTCAACTTTCCATTTTATACTACTGTTTTTTTTTTATACCACACACAGTCAGCTTCTTTTATAAATGTATTTTGTAACTTAAACAACTTCTTCAGAGTAACGTCAACTGTACAGCTTTTACTATTATTGTGAGGGTATTATCTGTTAAAATCTTTATATCACAATTTTTGAATAACAGATTTGGGTTTGTCCTTACGTGTATGCCATAAACATCAAATTTAACAGATATAAAGGCTAGATATAAGTTACTGTCTATAATAAATCTATATAAATTTTACATAGCCATGAATTTTGATACATTTCTGTGCTTGCAGTGTTGTGGGAGCATGATAGTGGTGCAGTTCTTGTTCTTTTTATTATTATAGAGCACATGTTAAAGTGAATCAAACTGATAACTGGTTGTTAACAGCTCAGTTTTTTTTTTCAATTATGGTGTGTGTATGTGTGTGTTGTCCATGCAGACTGTTTCCTTGTTTTTTTGCAAAGAGAAACAGAAAAAACGAAGGTGTGTGTGTTGTGTTTCACATTTGCTGTCACTCGTACTCATGATGAAGTTTTTTCTTCTTTCATCCTTTGTAGTCGACGGGAAACGACAACTGACCCGTCTTTTTTTAACCTCTTCTTTTATTTCAAAAGACGGTTCTGTCGGAAGAAGGGAATACATAATATATATATATTGTAGACACACACACAAAAAAAAAAAAATCAAAAAACAACATGAATAATTTATACCTTGCAATGCATATCTGCAAGCATTTCCATATCAAATAAATATTATATCTGGTCTTATGACTTTGTTTTATGCTTTGAATACTCAATCACTCGAAAGAATTCCTTATATTAAGGTAGGATGGTCTCTGTCTTGTGTCATGATCAAATGACTGAGGGTTTCAAACAGAGGGAAGTTAAAGGCTTCAAGGAGATTGAAAATAAATTGAGGATGGCTCTGAGTAGTTCAAATTTAATCTTGCTTGGTCAAGATGGATGAGTTACCTGCAAAAATATGACATCATTTCAGAACTAAATACACTGTCATCATTTGACTTTAGACAGTTTATAAAGCAGCACTAATGACTCCGGTTTCTCAGTGCAAGCAAGTGAATGTGAATTTTTTTTTTTATCTTTATATTGTCAATATTAATTTTAGAAGAAGTGGAGATCCCCTTGAAATAAATGTCTGAACAATGGAACGAGTGGAGCAGTTCTCCATTTTTGAAAATTGTGGGGACCGTTTCTGCTCCCCCATTCCCTGCAGTCCCTCCTACATCTCGTAGTTGATTCAATCACACTCACTGCATCAAGCTTGCTTCATCTCAGTGTGATCTCTTCAGTTGGACAGTTTACAGCAAGGAACAAGTACGTTGAATTGAACTGAATTTCAATAAGCTTTTTATGTGATAAAACAATGCTGTATTCCCTTAACTCACCATAAATGATAAAATAGAGTAGAAAACTTGGCATCGTAGTTGCAGGCTGCAAGTTCCTCAGACACAATCTGTAACATGCGAGTGTTTCTCCTCACCACCAAAAAAATCATCCACGGGACAGTTTTTGAACAAAATATGGCGATGAATTCTTTAAACTATCTTAATAATGACTAAACTAAGAAGCCAACGCAGGATCTCTGGCACAAAAGGGGAATGTCTTGAATGACTGCTAAAACAACACTTCTATACTGCATAGGGGTCGCCAGAGCAATCGTAATAGATTACTGTGCCGATTATGTCCCCATTTTGTAGATTTTCACGCACAGTGGGAATAGTGCTCACCAAACAGGACAAGCGGTAGGATAGAATACGAAAGCATATACATTTTACAAGCAGATATATAGTTGAAAATGAATAGAAATATTTATTGCAAATGCCTAAAGGAAGCAAGGGAGTTTGGAAAAGGTTGAAACATATCTCTAATTGTTAGATGTAATCGTAGGTTTTACTCCTCTTTTATTCTGTTTTCTTCTGTTCAGGTTATCTCGTCTTCTGCACTACCAAAAATACATTTGACCCTTTTTGTCTCCTTTGTTCAACCTTTGGTTTAGTCTCAACAAATAATTCTTTGATTCTGATGATTTTTTTCCCTAAAAATGCGTAAACTAACACATAAAAAATCTCTTGCACTGTTCTGCCTTTAAACCTTTTTTTCTCTCTGTTTCCCTTTGTAACCTCTATACCTATTTCCACTTGGCTTTCCTTCAAAGAATAAACAATGTGGGCCCAATGCCAGTAAACACATTTGAACCTGGATGCTTGCTTGTCAGTGTCTAGGGCCTTATTACATGTCCATGTGTGTGTTTCTGAGGTCTGTTAAAAAGCACACTTGTGCCTGTGAGAAAACTTCACTTTTCACTCAAACCTCTAAGACATAACATGATAGCTTTCCTCGAGAAAGTTGTGTCCGTCTAGCTCTAGCAGAAGTGCATCCACAATCATGGCACTTTGTTTACTTTTACTTTCATCTTTGCCATTATTTTTGCAATCATACATATACATTTAGAAGACTTGCGGTTTTGATTGATATCTATTTCGGTGTGTATGTCTGTGTGTGTGCAGAAAGGGCATCAGGGTGAAATGGGGGTGTAAGAGATCAAAGATGCTACAACCCTGCCTTCTGCTGGTCAATGAGTAATTCTCACTTGCACACTCTTTTGAAAAACTTTAAATACTTTTAATATTTATGAGCTGACACGGTTGAAAAAGAAGGACACAATTGCTCAGGTTGTCATGTTAACCTGACAAAGAGAAAGCAAATTATGGAGACGTTAATTCATAGAAACTAAAGTTGAAAAGTAATGGAGATAGTAGTTAACTTATAGGTCTCCCAATACTCTTAGCGCATATTTCAAACTAAAACAACAGTATATTCTCCAGGGTTTGCAAAAGTTGAGTCCAGAAACTTTTATATGCAACTCTCAGCAGAATTCAAGTGGACACATTACACTCAAAACCAACGCAGAGCTCCCAATCCACATCAAGTAGGTGGCCAAAGCTCACATTTGATTTTAATGTTTGGCAAAAAGTATCAGACTGCATGTTGTAACAGAAACAAACTGTGAATACCTAAAGTTATTTTATAAACTTAGTTGTGCCAAAATGTTGTTGAGGTTGTGCACATGATTTATGTATTTGTTTCTATGACCGCTATTTCCTCAGTTTATACTGCATTTAAAATAAGTGTAAAACAGTGCTGACCAATTCAACCTAGATCTAAAAACAGATCAGGGTTGAACTAAATACTAGTAGTATTACTTGAACTTTTTTTGTTGTTGTTTTTATTAAAATTTATAAAGCTGTAACAGTTTGGGTTATAGTTTGGCTTAGCCTTACTTTTAAACATAAAAACAAAACAGGGCAGAGCGTCTATATTCAAATAACCCAACACCACAGAACAGGCTATAAAATGGTAAACACCAAGTGTGACATTAAATAAACTTTAAAACCTTGTGACGGTCTCTGATGCTTTGTGATATATGCAAAAGTCTTCTGTTTTAAATACTAGTTTAAGTAATACAAAAACATGTGCATCCTCACCTAAATCACAGTGGTGGTATGTTTTCATTCCACCAGCATGAACCCAAAAGTGGCATCTGTAATTCATGGTTTGAATGCATATACTGTTTCACCCCTTCAGTACAGTAACAGCCCATCTCTAAAGTGAATATTGACCAAATTATATACTTCATGCAGTAAAATATATACTTTTTCCTGCTAAATAAATGTTTCATTTATAGGAACTTTTTGAGTGATTGACCAGTCCTCTGTTTTATCTTCTCTGTAGGGAAGGAAAAGCTGTACATGAAAGCAAGAAATCAGAAGTTGAAACATCAACGGCTTCAGTTTTCCTATTATCTCTTCCTACTCGTATCATTTCAGAGAATAGGTGGATAGGCAAGATGAGGTAAATAAAGACAGTTATGAAGTGATAATCACTATGATAGGAGGGATAAAGAGTGGAGATGAATATAGCATATGAGGAGAAGAGAGCACTGATTAGACCTGGCTCAGGAGATGTCAGTGTTAATTACCTCCTCCTCATCCACCTGCACGACATACAAACCACAGAAATGCTGATAATGTTGTAATATCACACCCACAAATTCAAACTACACTTGTTGCCTTAGATGTTATCGCTTCTGGGAAGCAGTTCAGCTGTAAATTGCATCTGTGTACCTATTTTTTTTTTTTTTTAAATGCTTGAAATAATGTAGAGCAACTCTGTATTTTTGTTTTGTAGGGAGCACTTATCGTTTTATTTACCATGCAAATTGCTCTGCAGTTATTAACTATTTGCGTTTTTATGTTAGGCAGGCAAACATTTGATTAACTTTTAGCTCATACCCTGGGTAGACCAGAAAATAAATCCACTCACCTTTACAATGTAGAAAGGCTGCTAATATTCAGTCATATTCAATAAAGTGGAATATTATTCAAACCTTCCCAAATAAACATGTGCAACAACAGTTTTGCAACCATAATAGTCGTTTGCTTGTTCCATGTTATTCTACACACGTAAGCTCAAAATTAACGTGGCACTTAAAACCATGCTGATTAAGGTAAACTGCTAATGGGATAAGACTGGTGAATCACTGATGGTTTCCAGACTTTATTCATGCTAGAGAGTTCCACCGATTTTGGTCAAACCAGCTCTTTGCAGCCAAAGTCCATCTAAAGCTTACAATTAAAGATTGCCAATATTATAAAACGGACGGCAAACGTAAGAAAACAGAATTATATGGTAAACAAGACATCGCCCACCATTAATATTGTATCCTATGCTTACATATGCTTAAAGATTTTGAATACTTTAAAATGTATTGGTTTCTTCACAGATTGTGTGAAGTGATGAGTATCTTTGTTTCTGGATGGACCCTGAAAATGACTCTTAAAGGGCAGAATAAAAGCATATGAACTCCCGAACAACAGCTCTGAAAAGATCTTGAATTCCGTCACTGAAATATTTACACAGGAAACATTAAAAAAAACAAATCTCCTGCTTGCTTCCCTACAGTTTTCTTCTCCCCGCCGTTTTACTACACTACACAATTCAGGGCTTGTTAGCCACATTAGCCAGCCGTGTTTGGGCACTTAAACAAGCCAAAGAAACCCAGCAGAGTCTCAGACTTTCCTCAAGCTGTGAATGGAATAGCTTTGCAATTTGTCCTGGCAGAAAACAACATTTTGATCCTAATGAATGGCAAATGGCCACCATTAGAAGTGAGAGGGATTATTGGAAGGGGGTAGTTTATGACACATGCGTCCATGCCTGCATGTTTGTTTGCCCATTCAGAATGGTCTGCTCTGATCTTTCATTAAAAGACTCGCTACAGGACCTCTTCTTGAGACCCTTAAACAAATAAGTCCCAATTTAGAACTCATTTTTAAAAATCTGCAGCATTCTCACACATTGTTGCACAGATTCATTGCAGGCAGGAACAGTGCATGTGCATGGTTTCTTGTCTAGGCATCTGGTGAACAAAGCAACAAACACAAGCTTTGCATGGCAGCTTGCTCATGTTTGTCCGTAGTTGTGTGTCCGTACTCCTTCCTGCCTCTGTGTGTTAATGTGCAGCATGTGCTAAATATGCCATCTATAGGTTAAATGCTCTCTCCGCACATCTGTGCTGTCTTTTGTGGTCAGCCACAGCACAGTATCGACTTCCTTCTGAACTGCTTTATTGGAGGTTAGGTGATTGGCTCAAACTTGTTATTTGAAAAAGAATGTTTACCTTCCTGCCATATAGGTACGTATGTTACAGGTCTGGTCTAGGTGAAGCAGACCAGCAGCAGAAGAATGGTCCTGAATAAACAAGAGAAATTATTAGATGAGAAGCAGCATGTTCCGGTTTGATGCAGTTTTTCATTTCAAATTTTTATTCAAAAATACATTTCAATTCACATTTCTGTCCATTTGCATGTTACACAACACAATCATGTTTATATGTAGAATAACTTTCTATTCTCTTTATAGTTATCTTTTTAATAAATAATCTATTTCTATATGTATGTTCTTTAGCTTTAACAAACGCATATTACCATTAAATAGTGCTTTATTTACTTACTTGAGTATCAAATGAAATAATATTCGCAATTGCTTCAGCTTGGTCGGCTAATCAATCCTTTTTATATTTTCCCAAAGCAATAATAAACCATATTACATATACAAACAAAACTAATAGTACTACTAGAACCATTTTCCTATCAAAACAAAGATATCTGAACGTTACAACAGAGTCCGGGACTCGACGCTACTAGTATCACAGCTAAAGTGAGGGTGGAGCGCCGCCATTACACAGCCTCGTCTCTGTTTCGTAACGAGAACAGCCTAACCGGGCTGCACAGTGGCGCAGTTGGTAGCACTGTTGCCTTGCCTTCCCGGCCGGGGTCTTTCTGCATGGAGTTTGCATGTTCTCCCTGTGCATGCGTGGGTTCTCTCCGGGTACTCCGGCTTCCTCCCACAGTCCAAAAACATGACTGTTAGGTTAATTGGTCTATCTAAATTCTCCCTAGGTGTGAGTGTGTGTGTGTATGGTTGTTTGTCCTGTATGTCTTTGTGTTGCCCTGCGACAGACTGGCGACCTGTCCAGGGTGTACCCCGCCTCTCGCCCGGAACGTAGCTGGAGATAGGCACCAGCAACCCTCCCGACCCCATTAGGGACAAGGGTGAACAGAAAATGGATGGATGGATGGAACAGCCTAACCGTTCTATCCATCAACCTCGTTTAACATTAATAAAATCACACATAAGTTGGCTATAAAGCACTGAAATCATACACAGTCCTGCTATATGTGATTTTGTATTCATTTTATGCAATATTACCTCTATTAACAGGAGAAATGATGAGATGTGAAGCAGCTTGTTGCGGTTTGATGCAGCTTCGCTTTATAGTGCGAGCGGAAGCTGCAACACGATTCACAAGAAGATGAACCGCCTGGCGGAACTACTGCCTTCACATTACACTGCCCCCTTGTGGCGCACTTCACAACCGCTCTCACCTGAAGATCAACCAAATAGACCTTAACAAGTACTTGCTAAAATGATTTTTTCTTATAATTGGAATGCTCCTAATAAAGTGTAAATAAACTATTTTCAACATTAAAGCATCACAATTTTGGACACTAACATTAATCAATAAACTGCAGGACTGAACCTTAACTACACTGACAAAGTCATATGGTTAATTTTTACATATAAATGAGAGTTGGATGTCCAGATTGCAGTATTTTTGAATAAACAGTATATGAAGACTGTGAATAGACTTAGCTTCTGACACGGGTTGCTTTTGTATAGTCTGTTGATATCCCTGTAACACTCCTTAACAGACTTGCCAAGTCTGCAATTTCTTTGAACACTGCCCACAATATTATTGAAGTGACCAAGAATTCTGATGGACAGATTTCATTTACTACTTATTTTCCTGGGTGTCATTGCCAAAAGATGTTTAAAGCTCATGCACGTTATTGTCAGAGCAAAGCTGCTCCATGCAAGATAAATGGGAGTTTTTTTGTGAGGGCCACACTATGTAACCAAAAACATGCAAAGACAAACAGGAGACTTTCAAAACCAATGTCCTCCAACTTTTTAATGCATTCCTGTCCAAAGTCACCATATTTAAATGAATGCCTCGTTATTTGGCTTCTGTAGAACTTTGTGTCATGCTGAGGAGATAAATCAGCCAGTTGATGAAGAATTTTTTCTCTTTGATCACTTATGCACTTTGTGCCTATCTTAACTGAGGACAACGTTGTAATGGACTGGATTGGTATGTTTACATGTGCATATACTTTGCACAGTGTGGTCTGTTAATCCAGTACAGAAATTAGACAGCTAGAATGTGCAAAACTTAGAACAAATACTACAGTTTCAGAGACATTTTCCATTAATCTGCAACAGCATAGACAAATCCAGAAGAGTTTGGTGCAGCACAGATGTAAACACTCCCAACCCCATAATATGTTTTGCTATATGAAAAGGCTTGTTGCAAACAAACACTTTATATGTAATATACTGCGTGTCTCATCACTTTCTTCTCCTTCAGAACGTCAGCTGATGAAAGGCATCCATTTTCTCATTTGCAGTGGGATGTTCTCTTTCCAACCTCGTAAATTGCTGGAACCATTGTTTTCTTTTTCTCTTTGCTTTTGCTTTATGCCATCTGTACTCCCACCTTTTGTCTGCCTTTCCACCCATCTCCTCTTTGCTCAGCAGAGCTGTGTAACATGGCCAAAAAGGTTTCAAACTAAACACAATACAATCAACCATAACATACACATTGTTGAGCAGGCTTCTTTTTCTCCTGATACATGTTGCAGCACAATGAGTTTCTTGTTTCAGGATTTCAGATTCATATCTAAAATCACATCATTTATTTAATTAACCAAAGATTAAACAAAAATGAAAAAAGTGTTTTGTGCAACAGATAGAGAGGGTAAGTGTTAGTCAGGTGAGCTTAATCAGCTGATCAGCTTAATTTGACTATCTGATTATCATTAGTGTGACAACTTCTGTGAAAACAAGAAGGGAAGCTCATTTTCCTCTCATTTTCTAAATGTTAATATACATTCTATAAACAAATCACAAATCTTTCATCAAAAATAGGGAAGTGAAGGATTTCTAAGTATAAGCCGCAGCAATATTTGAACAAAAATCTTTAGAGAAACTGAAAATTCAACATTTTTGTTTTATGCGCTATAGGTATCACATATTATAAAGTATTTTTATGAGCCTGTTATCATGGTAGAATAATTCAGTCCAGCTTTGGCAAGACTATTGTTCTAATTCTAAAGTGACTCTAATAACAAGGAAATCACTGAAAATCTTCATATTTTACATTCTCATTAATAGGACAAATATTGTATTTTTAAAAGGTTATCTGCAGTAGAATTATCGGGCGTAAGTTCAAATACTAGAAATATTTTAGATTTTCAACATGAATTGTACAACTGCTGATTCCTTACAAACCATCAAAAAGCCCTTTAGCATCATTAGCAACTAACAATTGGTTTAATTTCATCACAAAGTCAGTTGTGGCATTCTCACCGCAAACTTAAAGTTTCTACAAATCATGTCGTACAACTTCCATTGTCCAACCATTCAGCTGAATTAATTTTAAACATCAGATAAAACATGTGGGGTCAACTTCACAAACAAAGTTCGAACTGCTGTTTGGAATAGGTCGGACTCTTTGTGTCATAAAAAGCCAACATAACAAGCCGTAAAAGCTGAATAAAATGTCGTCATTTTAGTAACATTCAACAGCAGAAGGATTTTACATATTTAATTTGAGCCAACTTTAAGCTTTTTTTAGCATGACGTCTGGTTATCTTTGATCAAATCAGCACAAAAATACACAAAGCAACACATGAAATAGGATATATTTTATGTTATCATAACCTGGAATGGGCCTAGTTTACAGATATGCACTTAAAGGAAGTCTGACAGATGTGTTTGTGTGTGCGGCACTTCTTTCTTCATACTTTCTATGTCTTCTTCGCTCCCCTCCTCCCATCCTCCCCTCCTCATGGCCCACAGCCCAGCAGTAATTCTGTGTTTATCAACTCTTTATTATGGCCTCTCGCATCATCATTTACAATGGTAGCATCTGCTCATTGCCTAGCCTGAGCATGGGGCAAATTGCTTTTATAGGAGGGGGGAAAAAAAGCCTGAGCGAGGACAAATACACACACACAGCATGGCCTGCACACAAATCAAGACACAGAGCTCTGGCCTGTTTACAGCGGTTGTTAACTCTCCCGGCAGAATCGCACACAAACACACAAACACTTCACTTGTTCTAACAGGATCAAATGATTAACTGGCCTCCATCAGCAAATCAAAATCAGTCCCCAACCCAATGAGGGAGCTGTTTGGATTTTCCATTTATTTTTTCTTCCCTTCTACCTGACGCCGCACTGTGGAAAACAAATATCACATCTGGCCTCAGACAGACAATCCCTGTGTTTGGCTTCATCTAATTTAGCCACTACAGCAATGTGGGAAACAGTGGGGAAGCAGAAAATGGCAAGACATCCTGTCTTTTTCTTCGCGTTTAACACATTAGTGCTCCCTAAATGATGGGGATAGAGAGTCAGTGAGGTGAATTTGCAGAGAAGCTAGGCAATTTGGGGAGGAAAAATAATCACAGTGCTCCTTCTAATCATAAAATGCTTTATTATGTAGGTAGGAGGAATGGGCATGCATCAGTTTGATTTTGTACAGATGTTTATACAGAACACACACTGCAGCATAACGTTAAATAGACTGAGGAAAATAGGACGCATGGTGATGTGATGCATACCAATACAAGGAGGGAAATACTAGTAAAAGGTTATGCCGTCATCAGATTCTTATCTATTGTTGCTTTATGGCAATTTTTGAATTTTCAGAGCAACTCTTGGATGAGTCAGTGATGGATTTGTGGAGTAACTTTGGTAACTGCTTGTTCAACACTGTTCAGTGTTTTCTACATATGTGTATGTTGGCTCTTACTGTGGTTTGCTGGACTCCCAATGCCTCAGAACTAGTTCTTCATTCAGAAAGATACCAATGACTTTGTTTCTCATATGTTTTTGATTTTCATTAAATTAGGGGTTAATGTGTTGCTTTGAGAAATCTGAAAAAGATTGAGTGGTAGAGCAGTGCACCATATATGTCAGAGCTCTTTTCTACACACACGTTGAATCCACTTAGCTTTTAAATCTAAAGCTATTGAAAGTGGCCTCACTTCAACCATCTGCGGCAGTTAAAAATGATTTTGTTCCTTTCTGATATTCAAGATCCTAATGAATACAGGATCCAAGGTATAATTGTAAGAGGTACGAGAACTCTGCAATGTTGAACAATAACTGAAATAACAGGCTTTCTATTAATAAAATGATAGTATACTATTTGTTTTGCATCCTGACGTCAGCTGGGCTCACTGTGTTTGGCATGCTGGACAGAGTGTCGAAAGGCACATAAGGTTTCACAAGGTTTCACTACACAGCAGCTGTCCAACTTGAGCTAATGTTCGAAATCAGAACCCTTTCACTGGAATTACAGAACTGACTATGATGCTGAGTTCATAAGTGTTTTATTAGTGCTTAATACTGCTTCTTTCTTAAGCAGTAGTGTCATTAAAATGAACCATCTGCAGCATTGTCTTTGATTTGAGCAGGAAATATAATTTACACAGCAGATGGAACAGTCTACTTGCAATTTGCACTTGTTTCTAGTACTAGAATATGAACATGCTTCAGAAGAAAAAATGTTTCATAATGAATATTAATCAAATTTTCTCCCAAATTAATCATACATTACCTCTCAGTATTTCCTGCTTCCAGGACATGGAAATTCTTGGCTATGATGATAATTTCTCATATTAAGTTATGGTGGTAATTTTGGGTGGACTGGATAGATAGGGATTTTAAGAATGTCTTCCATTAAAAGATCAAGTGCTTCAGAAAAAAATCCAGCACTCCACTGCCTGAAAGCCCAGGTACAGCAAGTCAATTATTCATGTCCTTAAAATCTACACCACATTAAAGAGGCAATCAAATGAAACTAAATCCAAACACTTTAATAAACATTGAACAGATGTAAAAAATAAAATAAAATAAAAAAACAAATGACTACTACTACCTATTTGTAAATTCCACACTTTTTCACGGCCAATATGTTTTGAGTATCTCTTTGATCCTCAGGTATATTTAGTCTATGACCAGTTCATTAGTGTGACTCACTTTCCTGGAGACAAACTTGGTGTGGAGTTCATCAGTTCCAGGCGGTCAAGCCTTGTCTCATGGGGCTTAGTCAGGCTTAGGCCCCAATACCTATGAGAAGCAAAGTTTAGGAAATCCGTAATCTGGTCCAGGTGGAAGGCAAGGGCAGGGGCCTGGATGTGCTAATTCCATCGTCATAATATAGTCTTTGTAATGTGGATGTCTGTTTTCTCTATTACAAGAAAAGCAGGAGCTGATGTGTCACATTTGGTATTATCAACTACAGTAGATCGTTAACTCAGTTGCATGCACAGCTTAGCCTCTGGTATTCACCACCTGACAAAGGGACTGAGCTCTTTTCTTCTTCAGGTTGCCCCTGGCAGGGAGACTCAATGACCATGTGGACAACAGTGGAGTCACTTGGAGCCATGAGACACGGAGACCTCCTGAAACAGAATCCCAGTGGTGGACTTTTAGCTTCTATTGGGCTATTTGCAACCACGTGTTCAGTGGGAAGTGTAGGAATGAGTTCCTTTAACTTTGTGGCCACGGTTCTCAATGGGGAAAAAGGTAGATTGTTTTTCTCCTTCAGATCAGAATCAGTATTGCCTTGAATGGAGGAGTTCAAGTATATTTCTGATGTGCTCAAGAGAAGATGATGTTCTCTCTGATATTTCACAGGGAAGAAACAGTTTATCTAAAGAGCACCTTCTATCATGGGCTCATAACCAAAAGAAGTGTTCATGTTGGAGTGAGTTTGCTTTGTCAGGTGCCTGGGTTCAGTCTTGGGATTTAGAATGAGGGGCGATGTCATCTGGGCCGGGGCTGGTAGTAGAGCCACTGCTTCTCTTCATCAAAATAAGTCATTTTACATGTGTTGGGCACATGATCACGAGGCCTTCTGGAAGGTTATTCAAACATGTCCTGCTTGGAGGAGACCCCGAACAACGTGAGGTGGCAAATTATATGCATAGGTATGTCTAAATATTACCTATATTTGAGGCAAAAGTTATTGACACTGCTCACATTGTGCTATAATTATTCCATCAACATTGTCATTGCACATGTGGCTATAGTATCCAAGAAACTAAGTAGGCTATTTTCCATGATATTCTGGTGCATTTTAAACCTAACCACCCTCACAGAGAGAAATTTGTTCATCCTAAGGAAAAAACAACTAAACTGAAACCCACTGGTATGGTTTATGCAGTCCAGTGAAGTGAGGAATGCTCAAATCTCTACAGTACGCTGAAGAAACTAAACAGTCACATAATTGGATGGTACAACACAGAAAAGCAAATAATTGAGTCAAGAAACAGCATTTCATTTACATGTAATGGAAAAGGGCACTCATTTGAAGAAATGAAAAACATGTAGTTTGAAAGAGAAGTGAGGGAAACCATCTATGTTAAACATGAAAAATAACACTATACAGATCAGGTGGTCTCAAATTTTATTTTTCTAACACCTACTCTGCAGCATTGACTCCCCAGGTGTGTTTTTCAGCAATTCACACCTTGGAACATGTGAACAAACCATGTCACATTGCATGTTTAAGGGCATATTTGAATTGTCAAGCAAAAACAACCCAAAGTGACACACATGTCCAAATTGCCCCATTAGTGACCTTAATGACCCTGTTTGTGTGATTGTTCTGACTACATTTCAAAGTCTTTTACTTCTAGCCATGCTTAGAACCAAAAAAGCCTTTTGTGTGGGAGGTAAAAAGTCTTAAAGAAAGAAGAAAAGTCCAGGTACCTTGCAGTGACGCACTTACGATGTGAATAAAAAATTATCAGAATTAACCATTAAAACTAAATAAGTGTTGTTTCTCTCCTGGCTTCTACATTCATTAGCAGTAAATTAAAATACTGAGATCAGGGTAAGATATAAAAACTTTTTGTAAAGATTAATGTTCTATACTGTAGTTTAATGCTTCATTTCTGCATTGGTCTGTTTGTCTGCGGACATGTGCTCAAACGCCACTTGCTGTGCGGTGATACCAGCTAAGCCTGTCAGAAGGGATTGTCATGCTCGCTGCTGTCACTCAATGTGACATCCTGACATTCGTTTTTGCTGGTGTTTATCAGTCAGGATATGTATGTGTGCACGGATTGTGGGTGACACTGGGAGCAGTGAGTCTGGATAAAAGATCTTTGACATTCATGGCTGCACGTGCTCACGCACTCATGCCTGGAAGCTATGCTGCAATGGTGAATAATTCCATCAACCGTCAGGTCTTTAGTTCAGGCCTACATACAAACACACACATATGCAGAGTTCCCATCACCAACCTGGGAAAATGTTGGGTAATAATTTAATTGTGTTCAAACAAGCAGTCATGCCTGTATATACTGCATGACAGTACATTAAATTTGAACTCCAAAATCATTTTAGAATGTAGACGCCATGTTCATATTATTAGCTTAATGGCATGGTATTTTCCCAAGTAAAGCTGCTCTAAAGTTTGGCTTATGTGATGTAGTTCTGTTGGCTTCTTTGTGTTGTAATGTTTGGCATGCATTGGAGTAGTTGACAGCTGAGTGTGAAGTGGCTGGAGAGCCCACTGCTTCCAATATGAGGCCAGGGTTCTCAACTGGAAAAACATGGATTGTTCCCTTCCTGCCAGAATCCCTCTCTGCATCAAATGGAGGAGCGTCTATGTGTTTTCTTCACAAATGGAGGCAGGTTGGAGCAGGAGATGGATAGACAGATTGGTGCCGAGGTTGACCAAAAGGTAAAGTCATCAATTTACCAGTGTGTCTATGTTTCAACCCTCACTTATGGTCATAAAATATGGATTGTGAGAGAAAGAATAAAATGCTCGTAACAAGAAATTCTTATCTCCCGCTGTAGGAAGCTGGCGAGGAGCTTCCTCCATCATCTAAGGGCAGCTAAGAATGGAGCCACTGCTCCTCTCCAAGAAAAGAAGTCATTGAAATGATTTGGGTATCTGGTCAGAATGCATCCTGGGCAGCCCTTCTTTGGAGCTGTTTTAGGCACATCTCAGTGGGAGGAGAAACTGTATTAAAAAGAATGACATGAAGAGATTTCCAAATAAGATGATATATGTCCTGCTGATGATTTTTAGATTCTGTCTGAACTTATTTGTACTCATGGCAAATGTACCGTATTTGTTGTTAATTAGCAAATCCACAGGCAGCAGAAGATATGTATTTGAAACCAAATGTGCATAAAACACACATTTTTGATTCATGTTGAGTCTGTTTTTAAATACAGTTTTAGCAAATATTTAATTTGGGGTAAAATTTTCTTTTTGTTGCATCCTGATAGTCATGCCTTGTAAATCAGGCTAACAATGCAATTCGTCATATAAAACTCATGATGCGGCTCATGAAACCTTTCTATGTTGACACGGTAAACCATGATAATGCCACTAATTTTATCATATTGAACACATTGTATGCTTAAGGAAAAGGCAAGAATCTACATATTTTATTGCACTCTCAGATCACTCTCATTAAGAGCAAAAAGCAATTTGAAATAAAAATTTTTCTTATGAATTCTGTATGACCTATGAGGTGAGCCTTGGACATTGCTGCTCAATTTCATGCTCTGATTTACATGCTAAACTTTTAAAAGCTCTCATCATTTGAGTTTCTGAGAAAACTCTTCAAAAAGAAAAAAAGGGAACTCCACAGACCATCACACTCTTGGACAGCCCTTGTTTCTCCGGCCCTTTTGTTGGGGTGGGTGTGTGTGGTGTGAATCAATACACTTGTAAAGCTGACAGCATTTCCCCTGTGGTGCACAGACAACAAACAAAATCCCTAGTGGGTTGTACTAAAGGATACTGTAGGTACACACACACACACACACACTCACAACTTTAAGATGTCAGCTTCTTCATGCCAGCCACAGCCATCTGGTTTATGTAACCAACTCTAGAGTTGTATGTTTGTCCTGTCTGCTGTTGTGTGTGTATGCATGTGTGTGTGCGTGCGGGCGTGCAGGGGTGTGGACGTGTGTGTGTGTGTGTGTTTGAGGGCGTGTGCAAGTACTTGCTGGAGAGACGAGCACAGGACATCAGTGAACATTTGACCTCAAATTCTTTCCTATGTTCTCTTAGAAAACACTGCAGTGCCCAGGGAACGTTATTGTGTTGTCCTCAGATAAGAGATGAGAAATATTGTACAAAAATATTTTTAGTTTAATTTTAGAGGCCCTAAATTTGAAAGAAATATTATTATAATTTATTTAAATTATTCTTAGAGATAAATTGATTAAATGCAATTCGCACACTGAAAAATATAGGTGAAGTTTGGTTATTAAAAGAAGTGCAAAAATATTACCTCAAAAATATTAGTGCTAAATAGAAATCACATGCATGGCACTTGAAGTACACTAGATACCCCAAAAATAAGGCATCAAATCAGTGCTTTGTGATATTGGACCTATTTATATTGTGGTGTATGTAAAAAAAAAGCAAAGTTTGAACTTTTCTTTCTTGCCTTCTGAAAAAAATGCTTTGACCTAAATTACTTGAAATTTGGTGTTTAACTTAATCAGAAATTTGGCCCTCTTGCATGCCTGGGGACAGATGCACCCATACAGCCTTTTGCACAAGAAAAAGAAAGATGGCAAAAATTAGGGAAGATAGATTATATTCTTGCCATCTTAAGTGCTTAGCCAGACCAAGTCAAAAAAAATGTAAACCCCAGAGAATAAGGCTTATTTTGACTGGTGGCCAGTTTGGGGATAAGAAGCTGCAGGGGAGTTGTGTGTGCGTGAATACATAAGTGCTGAACCACTGGTGAAAATGGAAAACGCAGTCGGCCATTTGTGTCCGCCTGTCTCAGGTATACACATACAGTATATACAGTATATACAGTATGCGTGTGTGTGTGTGTGTGTCCAAATCTGTCATTAGCCAGGCAGCTCTTTGGCAAGACGCTAATTTCACTCAGAATGAGTCAGGGGTGACTTTGTCCCAGAGAGAAAGTCTGAGTGAGAGAAAGTGGCCTGATACACATGGACCAGACACAAATCCTCTTAGCCAAAAGGAAAAAGAAGGCTTTTGGGTGGCGGCTTAAATTGGTCATTGTGGCTCAACTTTAAGACTTCCTCTGATGCCTTTCTGCTTTGCACTAATGTAAATAAACGAGCCCCCATGGGAGGAGTGAGAGGGAAGTGAGACCAGCAGGTAAAAGGGGCAGGATCCTATTCTGCACTCTGGCAGTGGCCTGAATAGCTACAGCATCGCTCACTTTGGATGGGTGTTCTGACTACATTACATTCTTTAAATCCTGCAAATAGAAGGTTTGTCGTCCTCTGTACTTGTGTGTTTAGAACTGAAAAGGGAAAATGTCACAATAACACAGACACCTTAATGTTCTCTGTTGGTGTAGCTGCTGAGACCATTATCACTTCAGTGATTATTATACTGACAGATGAATCTCAGTATTCCCTTGGCACAGAGTGTACCTAAATGCACCGCGTGATTGGCCATCTTGAGAAGTATGCAAAATTACACTCTTTATCGCACCCTATCGGAACCATGTGTGTCTACATTCTCAACTCCTACAAAAACAGCATTGCATATGTCACATTGTCACACACAACACAAGTGAGACAATAGTTAGTCTTGTAGTTAAAATGAATTAAATAAAATTGTACTTTATTGTAAAAAATTGAAAAATAGAATAAAAAGAGGCAGGTGTGAGGTTGGATTAATTGCACTATTGAAAGTGATCTAAAATTTAATCAACAAAAGGTAAAACATCTTTCAGCTGACAGGATCTTTCTTAAATCAAAGCCAAACCCAAAAGTCACCAAAATGGAAATGTTTATTCCCTTCTCATGAAAAAAAGAACTACATATATCCACTACATATCTACTGTCAGCTAGGAAGCTACAATCCTCAAAGGCTCGTTAAAATTGGATAATAACAGAGTGGAAAAAAAAACCTTTGTCGAAAAAGTCTCAATTTAAGCAGTGAAATTCACACGTGGTAAGAATTTGGCATAACATGAAAGCATTGAACCTGATTTGACACCCTCTAACATCTCCAACAGGGGGGTAAGCCACGAAGAAATATTGCTCAATAAACTTGCTGCTCTGAGTCCCGTGTCAAAGTATATTAATAGAGTGAAAGTAAAACGTGTGGTCAGAAATGTCCACAGCCAACAGGGATAAGCACAATATTTTAATAATTTTAAAGCTAAGCCCATTCAAGAGTAAAGAACAGGAAATAGGTTATGACTGTTGTTTTCATTATCATGAACCAGAACCAATTTCCAAAACGTTTTCTCTAAACTTAGGGAAAAATGGATTGAGCTGTTTTTAAGTCCAACATTTATTTTCAGTTGGAAATCAGGGTGATATAGTTTGGAGGCAAGATTCAAGAATTCATGCAAAAGGAGCCCCAACCAAGTACTGAGATCATGCACATGGACATTCTTTACCTAAGGCCAACATTTCTGTATTAATTTTTTTTGTCATGTAACGCAATACCCAGATTTTATGAGAAACTGAATTTGGGGGTTTTCTTTGTTGCAAGTCTTTAAAAAATGTAAAAATAAACATTTTAAATATAGTAAACTTTATAATAAATAGTCACTTTTTGATAATGTTCTGATTTATTAGATCCACCTGCACAATAAACACTAAGATAGAGGATGTATCGCAGATTCATTAAAATGTACAGCATACAACTTATCTGCTTAAATAAAACCTACCGCCTGCTGTGATGTCTGAAAAATATGACTAGGAAATTACAATTAGATTGGAACTGTGTTGAGGTGTTGTTGGAGTTATGTAATTTGGCAGAAAGTACGAGTTTTATGGGGAGTTTTTTTAATGTTACCGTCAGAAAATGCAGCACTTGTTGAACCGTTGCCTTCTTTGTCTCAATGTTTCATGAAAGCAATCAGCCACTTGACGCTTAGCTTTACAGTGATACTGCAAAGCTTCTCATCTGCCTCTCCACTGTTCTAAAACCCAGTGTAGTGAAGCCTCTCATGGCTTACTGTTTAAATATACACTGTAAAGTGACATGTGATAAGGGCTGGGAGACAGGTTTTTACCGTTAAAGTTTAGATGATCGAGTCAGCTGAACGCCCTGCAAACAGTGAAAAGTTTGGCGTAAAGATGTTTTATAAATTCTTACAAAAAGACACTCCCCTTCAACTGCCAGCGCTGTCAGTGTTACATTTGTTTTCCACAATTTCCTTTTTTGTTCCCGCCATGCACCAGCGACGAGCCATTGTAAATGAGTGGGGATTCATTGCCCGTTTAGAAATTCTGACAAACAACCAGTCAACCTTACAGAGCAGGCTCACCACGGCCGGTTGACTAAAGCAGTTTCATCGCTATTATAATGTTGCATGCCATTCAACTCGGAGGCGAGCACGTTCGGTTGCTGTTGCCATTCTCGCTGCTTCTCTCAGCCACCATGTCAGCAAGGTACACATCATCCTCGTTAAGCGTTTGTCTCCAGCCTTATTCACAGATGATTATTCATTTAGTGACTTTAGACAGCTCCTGTCAGCCACAAGGACTCCGCTCATCCACCAAGGGACATATCAATGCTCGGTTTTTTCCTCCTCCTTGCTTCTTTCTCCTCTTCCTCTCCCCTCTCCAGGGCTATTACACTGAGTGTTATGTTTACTATAACCCACATGCTTGTTAATTATAAATCACCGGCTCCTCTTTCGTTCTATTAATTGGTGCCTCCTCTCCTGCTCTATGTGGCGGCTCCCACAAATAAATTCAGGTACGACTTCATTAAGTGGCACTCTCACAACAGATCTTGACACACGCAACGAAGGCAATAAAACCAGGAGGTTGGAGGGGGTACGAGTGGAGGGCTTCAACAACTGTAATCAGTGTTTAACAACAGACTACGCTCCGATTTGAAGACCGCCACGCTCACTGGTGCTGCTGCTGATGGGGAGCGGTGTCGGACAAAAGAAGAACACTGGCTTACATAATCTATGGATTTTCTTTTTGCGTTGAGCTTGCAAACTTTCTCTGTTTTCTTGTTGTCAGTGCCACTGACTGAGTGACAAAATTATGTCCTTTATTGTACATTGACCAAACCTGCAGGGCTTAAGGAAATATTTACTCCCCCTTTTTTTTTACATTTCTTGTAAAGTTAACAACACACTTCAATGTAACATAAAAAAACAAAAAAAATGGCATTGGGATTAGAAACATTTTAGAAATAAAAACCTGAGAAGTGTGGTCTTGGTTTTCTAATAATAAAAGCCATGGCATATGTAATCATAAAATTATTAAAAAGAAGAGCAACTTTGTCTAAGATATTTGCTGTATAAATCCATCGCTTTTGTAAATTTTTTGGGCGCTAGCCTTCCTATGCAATTCAATTCGATTCAGATCTCCCTTCAGTGCTCTATCTGAGTTTTTGCCCAATGACTTTTATTTTTCTGGTAGAATTTCAACTGGGCCAATCGATGAATGATGACATAAATCTTTGCATTGTTTTAGAATTGTAGTTTGTACTTCAGCAACCACAGCAGAGGCAGTGAAAGAAGCTGCTCAGTCCATGTTGGTCATGCATCCAAGTATTGAATTAACATTAACAGCCATCTTGTTCGGCTAGGAACTTCTCTCTTTGCAGTGGAGGATGGTTGTTTACACTGCAGGCGATTTCCTGTAAACTTCATCACATACGTCACAGTCAAAAGTTAGCGATTGGGTACATTTTAAAACTTCAACAGAGTCTCAAGCTGTTGTTTCTCAGTAACCGAGAGTCCAAACAATCAGCATGAAGCATAGCGTGGAACAGAGGGCTGATTTTTACCAGGCTAGGGTTTTGCTTGAGAACAAACACCATCATAAAGACAACAGGCAGGTCAGGGAGAAAGTTGGACAGAAGTTTGAAACAAGGTAATGTTATAAATTAGTGTTCCTAAGCTTTATTAAACCTGTCTTGGAGAACTTTTCAGTCCATTACCTGAAAATAGAAAAAGTTTGACACACCTACAAGCCATGGCCATCCACCCAATATGACAGGCTGGGCAAGGACTGCATTAATCAGGGACTCAGCAGGAGCTGCAGAGATCCACAGCTCAGAAGGTGGAAGCTGTTGACAGAACAATTATTATCATGCGCTCCACCAATCAGGCCCTTATGAAGGAGAGCCAGGAAGAAAGCTGTAAAAATCCCTGTTTAAAGCCCGTCACTTACCATGTAAGAGACGCAGTGAACATGAGGGAGAATCTCCTCCGGTCAGATGAGAGGAAATTTTTGACTTGCATGCAAAACACTAAGTGGAGCAAAAGAATTTATGCTGCACATCACCCTTAACAGACTTTAATCAAATCACACATGGCGGTGGCAGAGTCATACAGGCGGAAAGAGTTTCTTCAACAGACATAGAGAGACTGGTCAAAGATGATGGAGAGACCTATGTGACTTAGTGCTGGAAAACTCTGAAAAAAAAAAAACATTTTGAAAGCTGCAAAACATTTTAGGCTGAAGTGAAAGAAGACAACTTTGGCTTATGTGATTGCAGAAACGTATTTGTGGGAGGTTATGGAGAAGGATTTTCAGTTGGCTTCATAAAAGTTATAGAAAGATCACTGCGTAAAGAGTGGATAGGGACTATCCCTGGCTGCTTGGTTTGGCAAGGAACAGGACAGTAGACCCCAGAATAAGTAATTTTGCCAGGCATGGCAAGTAGGACTTTGAGTACAAAGTATCTTAGCTTTTGGTGAGCAGGGAGAAACTGAGACACTAGTCATCAAATTTATGACTTGTCATTTTCCCGTTGCAGAACTTTATTCAGCCAGCTGACCACAAGCTAAGATGATGCCAGGGATTGTACTGTCTTGATTTCAAAGAAAACATTAGAAAATCTAGTGTCTGTGCTATAAAAGATACCCACAATGATGAACAAATTTCAAATAAGTAGACTAACATATTAAAGGTCTGCTCATGGCCATAAAATGACTGAATACGCCATCACACCGGACGGTTCCATTAGATCTAATTGGATGAATTTCATGTTAATATATGCTGTGCCACTTAGCACTACACAGAGGCTTAACCTC
Source organism: Xiphophorus hellerii (assembly GCF_003331165.1). Lineage (NCBI taxonomy): Eukaryota > Metazoa > Chordata > Actinopteri > Cyprinodontiformes > Poeciliidae > Xiphophorus > Xiphophorus hellerii. The sequence continues at coordinate 7,661,611 of NC_045693.1, forward strand.
TGCATGGGATTTCATCTCCTGCCAAGTTCTGCAATCATGCTGTTCAGGCTCACTGTAATGGCTGGAACACTTATTCAGAGCAGCCATGGTGAAATGGGGTAAATAGAAAACTTATATATAAAGAACATGTAATGTTTATTTGTGTGTGTTTTTTTAGAGCACTTTAAAAGTCTGTCCTCTATTTTTTTATAAACTTGTTAAAAAGGTGCTAAATAAATCTGATGTATTTACAATGAAATAGGTAAGCACTTTAACTTTCACACATTTTGTAATGTTACAAAATGTGTCATTGTGATTACAAAATCTATAATGCTATGTCACAATATAATTGGGATTTTTGGTGAAAAACCAACAAAAAATAATGTGTTGGAAAAATAAATGTTTCTAGCAGGTCTTACAAACGAAGGTTTAAAAATTTGTTGTGCAAGTTTGTTCAGCCCCTTTTACCCTGATAGCTCCAAATAAAATCCAATACAACTACTTGTCACCCAATCATTTCAAAGAATTATCAAAACGTATGTAGTAAAAATGATCTGCAATAAAGTCCACCTGTGTGCAGTTTAATCTCAATATAGATCCAGCTGTTATTTGAAGGCCTCAGGGTTTTTTTTAGAGGACATTAGTGAAACAACAGCATCATAAAGACCAATAAAGGCAAATAGGAGATAATCAATTGAAATGTTTATAGTTGTTCTTTGTTACTAAAAAAACTATGTCAAGAAGATCTTAAAGAGTGCAACACAACTGCAAACATTTTAAGTGAACCTGCAAGACCAGAGCACTAGTGGGAGAAACATCCACAATCCAAAAATCTTTTGCCAGAACATCTATAAGTTTTGAAATTCACAAATCTGGCCTTTATAGAAGAGTGGCAAGAAGAAAGCAGAGGTTTACCTTCCAGTGGTACACAGCTAAAATGGAATATTTTAGATCAAAGCTTATTAATACGTAAAAATGATCAAGTTAAAGTCATTCAGACTCAAATACAATTTGGAATCTGAGCATTGAGCCAGTTGAGGTGGATGGGACGTCTGATTTGGTTGCCCTGGTGTGATATTCCAGGCTGGGATCAGCTTGTGAGCAGCTGGCCAAGTAGCTGTGGAGAGGGAAGTCTGAGCCTCTCTGCCGTGATCCGAGTGAGAGGAAGATAATGGGTGAATGGATGGAGCATTTGGAGTAGTACCTTCTACACAAATTAGGATGCTTTGATTTTTTTAAAAATGCCTTTTGATGCTTAGTATACCTGAAGAGTAACAAATCACAGGTTTATAGTACACAAAAAATATTGAACATTATCCTCGCCAACCCTCAGAGGCAACAAAGCTTAGCTGAGCATTTTAACCTCATGCCACCCCCTCAGAACGTATCCAGTAAAGAAGGAAGTCCGCAGTTACTTTCTCCAAATTGGCAGGGGCAGAAGAGGCCA